>NC_139217.1:443005584-443418084 GCF_055691185.1 Crinia signifera | reverse complement strand
GTTCAAATATCTTCGTTTCATTTTAAAATCTGTAAAAAATATTTTGTTTTGTTTTGCATTTTGGTACCTTGTGTATTGCTGTCAGATTGCAACTGAATAGGAGGGCATGCTGGTGCTTGTGGTGCCACACGAAAGCATGAATCAGAGTATACAGCAGTAGAGGAAGATTAGTTTGGAGAGGAATATATGGCAATATATCATATGGGATCTGTCGTGTCACCTTGTGTTGATATTGAATGCAGCGTTCGTTTTGCAATCAGTTGTTTTGCACAATAGAACGTTCTTAACGGGTTAATTATAACCACAACTTTTTTATTTTTATGTTGTTATTTGTTAAAGCAAAAATAAGGGACGAAGTGGGGAGGGGGGGGGGGGGGGGCAAGTTCTGTAAGACACCCCCCCCCCCTCTCCCCGGGCGGTGTGGGGGCTCCGGGAGGGGATGGGTTAAGCCAGAAATTGGTGGAGGGGCTGTGAGTAAATCCTGTTTACTGATTGTGGCAGATTGTTGTTCTCTAGATAACAGCGCAGGCCAGTGAATGACAGTGTTTGAGCTCAGGCGCCACAAACAGTAATGTAGCTGCTAACATTGTCCCAGACCCTAATGGGGGATCTCTCGCCACCTCCCAGGGACTTCACAAGTGCAGACAGTGGGGTAGGAGGAAGGGGCTGGATAGAATGTGATGATTAGGGTCGGCAGGGCTGTTTTCCTGCTTAAACGGGTGTAAAGTTTTATTTTATTTTGTCTTGACCCGAGTTATTGTTTCCAAAATTCCTTTGTGATAAACGGAACTAAACTATGTTAAAGTTGGCAACACACTTTTATCCATGCCTTTATCTTTATTTTATATATATATATAGATAGATAGATAGATAGATAGATAGATAGATAGATAGATAGATAGATAGATATATATATACTGTATATATATACATACCTCCATCTACACACACTTATACTGTTTTGAAAGTTTTAAATACAATGTGCATTATTATTATTATTATTATTATTATTATTATTATTATTATTATTATTATTATTATTACTATCCTTACATTATTATGAGTAATTCAGATCCTGACTAGTCTACAATGTATTTGTACCATAAATCTTCTCTGATAAGTTGCCTAGTTGTGAACGCCATTCAGTCATTTTCAATGCATAATATCCGTATACCTGTAACTCAGACTCACTGCTCCTGTACTACACGGTATAACTGTAACGCAAACTCACTGCTCCTCAATAACTGTAACTCAGACTCACTCACTGCACGTGTACTAACTTGTATAACTGTATCTCAAACTCACTTCTCCTCTATACCTCTATCTCAGACTCACTGCTCCTGTACTACACGGTATAACTATAACTCAAACTCACTGCTCCTCTAAACCTGTAACTCAGACTCACTTCACGTGTACTACTACACCGTATAACTGTATCTCAAACTCAGTGCTCCTCTATACCTCTATCTCAGACTCACTGCTCCTGTACTTCACCTATAGATGTAGTTGAGGCTCCACTGCTCCAATACTGTATTCCCCAATGTATCTCAGACTCACTACTGCTCTAGTGTTGTAGCCTACTATATACATGTAAACCAGAGTCATTGTTTCAGTACTGATCTGTGTACTGTATAAATATCATTCAGAATCGCTGCTCCTGTATTCGAGACTCACTGCTCCCAATACTGTACTGTAAAAATATAACTCAGGCTCTCCAATGTTCCAGTGCTGTATAGTTCAGTGTCACTGCTCTAGTGCTGTAAGAATAGCGCACACATTCAGTGCTGCAATGTATGAATGCACCTCATGCTTCCTGCTTCAGTACTGTATTGTATAAATACAATTTATACTCGCTACTGCAATGATATACTTAAGAAATGTAGGGTCGTTGAGACTAACTGCTTCAGTACTGTATGATTTAGACTCACTGCTCTAGCAATGCATACATTTAATTCTGAATCATAGAACTAGTACAGTAGATTCTAGTTCAAACTCAGTACCCCAGTCCTGTATAAATGGAGTTCAGAGTACTGTACTGTATAAATGTAATTCAGACTCACTGCTTCTGTACTGTACTCTGTGACTATAGTTCACACTCACCGGTCCAGCACTGCAATGCATACATTTAATTCAATCGCAGACCTACTGTAGTACTGTATGATTATAATTCAGACTCCCTGCTCCTGTACAGTACAGTATATCAATGCATGCATTTTATCACTACTTCAATGGCTGGATAATATAATCCCAGCTCACTTTAGCTCAAGTGTCACCTAGATCTGATTCCCACACATCTTCATCCTTACATTCCCGAAGCTGGGGGATTTGTATAAATCCTCCATTCCCCCGGGAGAGGAACATAGGGTGTCAGTGTATGTCTTCTCCCTTCCTACAGGAGGCTGATCAGATGGGAGATCCTGGAGGCTAATCCAAACAAGTCTGACTTGTGAGGTCCGCAGTCTAGACAGAGCTGGGGACTCGGCGGCTCCTTATCTGTCTCTGGGATCAGCCCGAAGAGACTCTCCTAATGCCCACAGCTATAGGATCTGCCTGTATTAGAGAGGGGCCTGGAGACACCACTCCTAACCCCAGCAGCACAACAATACCTGCCGAGCAGCTCAAATCCATCTCTGTTATATAATAAGATTGTGCAAACAGTAGCCAGACCTGCATTCCATCACCCTCTATGACACCCTAAATGAGGGGGCCCATTATGTCACAAGCTAACAATCACAGGGAAGTGTCCCTTAATCTCCCACAATTAACACCATCTCAGGATCTCAGGATATGTCATCTGGGGGTGTATTGACTGGAAAATGGCAATTAAAGGCGGTATCAGTTTAATCATAGTAAATCAAACTGGGGGTATCACTATCCAATTAGTGCACAGACTAATGCTTGCGTCTTAACATCTGATCTTTGCTTCCAACCCAAACCTATAAATCAAATTCACTTATAGAACCATCTGCGTCACGTGTTTGTATCCCATCCCCACCATTATATCCCCTTGTACTACAGTTTACCTGAATAATAAGGGCTATATTTGCGTTACCCACCCCTCCCCCCACCACTTAGTATTCCCAGTGATAAATTAATATCATAAACATTTTCATAGCCTTGGCATGTGTATACATTTAAGCATCGTGGCTTTGAAATGCTTTTAACTGCTTATATATAATGAATCCGCCTATTGGTACCACTGCGGCAAACTTGGGTTCCCTAGATATACACGTAGAGGTTCCGGGCTGGTAAGGAATTAGCCCCGATGGAATATTGGAAGGATTTATTATGTATGTGTTTGCTGTTGGCAGCAATCTTTTGGAAATCTACAGTTGACTTTTATTTATTAAATTTTTTTTTCTTTTAAACGTCGCAGTGATGGATAAAATATTGCGTTTGTTTTGTGATGTCACAATTACACAGTGGTGTCTGAGGTGGTGGGTGTCCGATAGGTATGGGGAAGGGGTGGGGGGGTGGGGGGTGGATGCAATTGAGAATAACTCAGATCATGCATTTATAAGGAACAACATAGAAATTATTGGAGGGATTCCATTAAAAAATATTTTATTTTATATATATATATATATATATATATATATATATATATATATATTGCAAAGAGTAAATTATTTTATGAAACCCTCTAGAAGAACACGCTTAAAATCATAAGCGTATTAGTAATAATAAATTGTTCTATCTCAATTTGTTTGCAATTATTCTGGGCTGCACTTTAATTAGAATGGCAATATGTATGTCCACATATAATTTTAAATTCTTAATAAAAAGGTATACTCATTTGTATCGTGATATATATATATATATATATATATATATATATATATATATATATATAAATATTAGTTTCCTCAACTAGAGATCATTATTAATGTAATATCGATTTATTGATATAGATTATCTGACTTTTTATAAGCGTCCACTGACACTGTTCCTACTGATAGGAAGTATATATATATATATATATATATATATATATATATATATATATATATATATATACACACATGCACAGTGCTGTGTGAAGGAATACCTCACTTCAGCAATATAATATCCTCATAATTGTGAACATTCAGACAAATGCATAGAATTTATAATCAATGTTAAAGTGTCCCACATGCAATACTGTCCGCTCTGCATTTAGTCAGCAATCAAAGAATGGAAGAAAATTCTGTCTTCTTTTTTTTTTTTTTTTTAATGGTGCCGTTTAAATAATACATTGAATACAGTTAGTTGTAAACATTAGCCAACGTCTATTTAGCACCCTGACTTCTTGTCATGTATTTAATATTTCCTCTGGTATAAGGGGGGCGCAGTACGCAGTGACAGCAGATCCCTTGACAACGTGTTTATATATACAGTGAGCTAAAATAACTATATCATTGAGTGGGACCATTAATGACAGGGGAAAAACTATACACGTTTGTACAAAATTACACAGGATGAAAAAAAAAAAGATACAATTGCAGAATTGCTGGGGGTAAATAAAAGCAGGATGGGCAAGTCCTTTACTGTGCTGGGCACTGCCAGGGCAGAAGGTGTGTGGTAAAACCATAGGGATTATTCTGCAGCTAGTAGGGATCTCGTCTTGTTGTCACGATGGTGTATATACTAGTATACCATACTTAAGGCAAGTAAGTGTATTTATGTCATACATATAAAGGGTCAAACAATAGACAGCAGTTTATTATAAAGCGTTCTCCTTGGGTCTAGAAAGCATCAAGGCTGCCTCATCCTAGATTGTATTATTAGCTATTACAATGCTGCTGCCATTACACAGAACATCATTTAACACATTCGTTCCCAGGCTCACTGATGTTTTATTCTCCTCAAGAAATCAGTAAGGCACCTATGGCTCTGCAGTTGTCGTCGCACTTCAAGTCCCAGGTGGTCTGGAAAGGAATTCTGGGACTTGTAGGTCCCCAACAGCTGGGGGATCACACTGTGGCTCCTTCTGAATTAGTAATAGAAGATTACTGTCTGCTTATTTATTGATAAAGCTGTATGTGTCTCCCTGGAACAGACACACTGTTACAATAATAAGCAGCTCCTTTATATATTTGCATAACAAACAGTTGAAACATTGTAACAGTTTTTGTTTACTTTTTAAACTATTGTGTACTGAGACAACCTTAGGGTTTACAATGATACTGGAAGTGGGGAGTGCATTGAATTGCAATTATGAAATAATGATATTATTATAAAGGATAATAATAATAATAATAGTAATAATTTAGGCTATTTCTGCAAATTGCTATCTCAGATCTAACTGATGCTGTGTACACATGGTCGCTGATGAAAAAGAAACTGCCTGGGGGAGCCCGGCAGTGGAAATCAGCTGGTCGCAGGAGCATGTTCCTGCGACCAGCGATCACTACGGGGGAAAAAACGGGAGCACGCACCCGGCGATATATCGCCGGTGCATACTCCCATCGCAGGTAATATGGTCGCTTAGCGACCATATTGCCCGCAATATTAGGCCAAATTGCCCCCCGTGTGTACGCACCTTTATGGTGCCCATACACTTGGACGATTGTATGCGATTCGGTTGAAGCTCCGAGTGCGAAAAGTCGCATCTCAAGTGCTTTTTTTTGGGCAACCTAAAATAGGGTTATGTAATGAGGGCTGGGCAATCCGGGGGTATATACACTGACAGATCGCACATCGCATTGCGATAAATCACATGTGTTTAAAAACCACATGCGATCTCACACATGCTATGTGATAAATATTATATGCAGCACATATTATCTTGAGATACGCAATTTGACCAAGGTGCCCGTGCATGGCGTCGGGTGACACATGCGACTGTCGTGCAATCCATGCGATCTATCGCTGCGATTTAATGAAATTGCATGATTGTATGCTATATCTCACAAGTGTATTTGGTTTAGAGAATATTTACTTCTTGTGGTTTAATGAAATAGAGATAAATCTGAGTAATAAAACAACCTTTGCAGAATTCCTTTAAGGTACATGGAATAGCAAAGACAGGTAGTAATGGCTGACTTTTGGTGTATATACATACATGTCAGGCCAATGTTGTTTCGGGAAATGCCCATCGTCAGGACCAACACAATGGTCCTGACGACGGGCATTTCCCGAAACGACTTATATAAGCACCCGGTGTCTCAGCGCCAGCCGGGCCGGGGCTGAGACACCAGGTGGTTATATAAGGTATGTTTGTTTGTTATGTGTTTGATATTCAGCTTGAAAACGATGCCTGCGTAGCATCGAAACGTTGCTGCCAATAAAGTTAAATTCTTTTACCCAATGTCATCATGTATCTTTGGAGTGCCGCGCTGACACTGGGACTATACATGCTTTTATAGTGCGGGCACCCAGGACATATAACGAAAGGAGGCTGTGCCGGGCATTTGGACACACACACACATATATATATATTTTTATTTTTATATATATATATACAGTCCCAGCAAGGGTGCCGCACACCAAAAAAACTTCTTTCAATCCGTATAAAACAGGGTTTATTTCAGCAACGTTTCGATATCACCGCGATATCGTCATCAGGCATAAACAACAATATATATATAGTATTATGCTTCCTTTGTAGCCATTCTTTGATTTTCAGTTCTTGAATGTCCTGTAATTTGCCTTGTGGGTTCCCAAAAAATGTTGAGGTTAAATTCTATTGCATTTTGCCTGTTTGTCTTTTTACTATTCTATATATTTGTATTTTACTATATTATTTGCACTGCATAGAAGAATAATGTTAATTCTAATATAATATATAATAATATAATAAATAAATGCATATATATATATATACACACACACGCACACACACATCGTGTGTATAGTGAGTGAGAGAGAAAGAGAGTGAGAGAGAGAGAGAATTGAAAGACGACGCCCAATGTTATAGTCCTTATTTAGAACAGCCCTATAAAGTCAACAACAATAAGCAATCCAGAAAGTCATTGTTTGTATTTCGTTCATAAAAAGTGATAAAATTCCACATGAAGAAGATATTATTCACACTTGTAGACATGGATGAAATTGAGTCAATGTAGAGAAGGGATAGGGGCCCTGGCAATTTTGTCAGGCCTGGGCCCCACACTTTCTGATGGCAGTCACACACACAAACACACACACACACATACACACACATACACACACACTCGCACATACGCACACACACACCTATCCAGTGCCACATTAAGGTCTAAATGGGCCTGGAGCTGAAAATCATCAAGGGCCTTTTATGCGCAATAATAGGGGTTATGGCTTAAACCTAATAATGTGGGGGGGTGACCAGTGTTCTGGTTGGGTGGTCTGCTCATTGGTGTGTCTATATTTGTGCAAATACTTTCAACTAAATATATATATTACAAATTCTGACACTCACAGAATGCAGGGAGATATATTGCCGGGTACCCTCCAAAGGTGCACCCGCAGGACGCCGATGTCCTAAGATACTTGCGGGGTGAGGCGGCACTCCAGTCATAAAAAAATACTGAAAGCCAAAACTTGGTAGACAACATTTCAGCACCTTTTATGTGGTCACCTAAGTGTACCACACCATATATCCCTTACACAAATCAGGCAACTCAATAGTAACCCCCTTATACTGTACTTGCCTCTTACATGCCACATGGAATGAGCCAAAATTCATACTGACTGAGTCAAAATGTGTGGATTGAAGAAGAGGGATGATCAAGGATTATTTCAAGACACCGCACTTGGGGGCTAGTTGAAATAGTAGTGCCAACAACAGATAATGACGCAGCCACCCAACATCTTCCCAATATCTGCTGCAGGGGAAGTAAAGATGAAAAAACTCAGATCACATGGTGTTCTTGGCCTACAATTTCTAACTTGATTAGAAATTGCTGCGCTCGCCACACTATATAAAATCAACTCCGCACCGACGTGGATAGTGGGGTATGAAAACGTCTGAGGACGCGTTCGGCCGCCGCTCGCCACACTTTGGGGTGGCGTGGATAGTGGGGGGGGGGGGCTAAAACCTCTTGGTATGTCATACAATCATATTATTGTAGAGCAGTGAATAAATTACATTATAATGGCCCATGCAATGCAATTTCACTACGTTAGAGTACGTAGAAAAGCTGGGCGCCGTGCTAGGAAACAAGTACCTTCACTTTGTTATTGGAAAGTTGGTTCAAAATTCTTTGGTAATTAAGTTAGAAATTGTAGGCCAACAACACTATGTGATCTGAGTTTTTTTGTCTTTACTTCCCCTGCAGCAGATATTGGGAAGATGTTGGGTGCCTGCGTCATTATCTGTTGATGGCACTACTATTTCATCTAGCCCCCAAGTGCGGTGTCTTGAAATAATCCTTGATCATCCCTCTTCTTCAATCCACACATTCAGCCCATCCCACAAACCACTGAAACATTTTCATCTAAAAAATATTTCCAGGATCAGACCCTTTCTCACCCAGGATTCTACCAAGACCTATGTCTACTCTTTAATTATCTCCAGACTGGACTATTATGGCCTCCTCCTATGTGGAGTCCCTGATTCTCTTTCCAATCTGTCCTCAATGCTGCAGCCTGGCTCCTCTTCTTCACCAAATGCACTACGACCACCTCCCCTCTTCTGCAATCTCTTCATTATTATTTATTATGATGAAATGATCATGTGATAAGTTATTAATACTTTCCTTCAAGGACAGTGGCAGGTGGGGAGTTGGACTGGGGTGCTACACTTGTCAAACCATAATGCAGCTGATAAAAAAATAAATAAAACATTTTAAAGAAACTTTCACCAGGGCCGTCTTCACTGCACTGTAGGCCTTGGGTATAGCAATGCACTGAGCCCCCTTCCCATCCATTCATGGCACTAAATAATACAAAAATATCTTAGAGTACTTAAGACCCCCCTTACACTATGCGATTTTGGGCTGATTTCACGTGATTTCAGCACTTGGGCCAATAAATTGCGTGAAATCAGGCCAAAATTGCATATGTGTGACATTTTATCCAATCCGATGCGCAGTCCCGTGCGCATCGGATCAGATCAAGAGGTCGGACGTGCAGCATGTACAATGACGTCCGACCTCCTGCAGTGGGCGGGCAGCAATGGTTCTCAAATTAAATGAGTGGTCGGCGGGTGCAGGGGGTGATGCTGAGGAGCAGTGCGGTGGTGATCAGTGCAGCGGAGTGGGCGGCGGCGATCATCAGTGCAGCAGGCGGGCATCGGCGGCTTTTAGAATTTTAAAATAATGTGTCAAATGACTGTCCGGCTTCTGATTGGCTGAGAGAGAGCACTCTCAGCCAATCAGCGGCTGCCAGGAGGGAGGCCACTGATTGGCTGAGAGTGCTCTATCTCAGCCAATGAAAAGCAGGACAGTCATTTGACACATTATTTCAAAATTTTAACAGCCGCTGCTGTCCGCCCGCTGCAATGATGATCGCCGCGACCATCCCACTGCTCCTCAGAGTAACTGCCGCTGCTCCCTGACTGCCCCACTGCTCCTCACTGGCACCACTGCTGTCCACCCACTGCTCCTCACTGGCACCACCGCTGCACCCGCCCCCACCCCACTGCTCCTCACTGCCCTGCAGCTGCCCGGTTTTATTACATGTGATAAATTGCATGGGAAGGACAGTACTGCATATGCATTGTGCGCTGATACCACCCTAGATACGGAGCTGATTCTAAACCTTAAATTAACAGTTGTCCATTCATAAGAGCAATACTGTTACGATGCAAAATGATAATTCTGTTATCAGCCTGCAAGGAAGCAGATTTAAACTGCTTTTAAGAAATGTCGTTGAATGCAGACTGGTCTCCGACTGAAGTGATTTTCGAAAAACAAAAATAAAATAAAAAACCCTTTCCATTTCCTCGACTCATTCAATACAATAATATGTAGCAGGCAGTCAGACTGCCAGAAGCAATTCTAACCAGGCAGCTACTGTTGTTACTGTTAGATTACAGTTATATTCTCATGAAGTTAACTCTGAAGATGCCAGTACACTCTTCACTCTTGATAGCAAGTTATGCTGTTTAGAAATCAAATCAGCCCTTAATTGCATTGTATATGGATCAAAAAAGACCAACGTACAGTAACATGCACACAAGTTGACACAAACGGGTTTGAATGGCTACTAAAGGTAACCATCCTCACCTGTGATCTGTTTGCTTGTAAAGGCCAGTGAGTTTCTGGTCTCCTGAAAGACCCTTGCATCTTTCATCCAGTGCTGCACTGATGTGTCTGAATTCTGAGTCATGGGGAAAGCAAAATAATTGTCAAAGGATCTGTTGGAAAAGGTAATTAAACTGTATAAAACAAGAAAGAGATATAAAAAGATTTCCAAGCAATTGAGAATGCCAATCAGCAGTGTTCAAACTCTAATAAAGAAGTGGAAAATGAGGGATTCTGTGGAAACCAAATCACGGTAAGGTAGACCAACAAAAAAATCCACAACTCACTTCAGCTGAAATACAGGACTCTCTGAAAAAAAGTGGTGTGGTTGTTTCAAGATGCACAATAAGGAGGTATTTGAAGAAAAATGGTCTTCATGGTCGAGTCGCCAGAAGAAAGCCATTACTATGCAAATGCCACAAAGCATCCCGCTTACAATACACTAAGCAGCACAGAGACAAGCCTCAAAACTTGGGCCACAATCATAAAAGTTAAATTTTGGAGAGGAGTCAAAGGTGCACCATTCCTACTGTGAAACACAGAGGTGGATTGCTGATGTTTTGGGGATGTGTGAGCTACAAAGGCACTGGAAACTTGGTCAAAATTGATGGCAAGATAAATGCAGCATTTTATCAGAAAATACTGGAGGAAAATTTGCACTTATCAGCCCGGAAGCTGCGCATGGGACATACATGGACGTTCCTACATGACAATGATCCAAAACACAAGGCCAAGTCGACCTGTCATTGGCTACAGCAGAATAAAGTGAAGGTTCTGGAGTGGCCATCTAAGTCTCCTGACCTCAATATCATTGAGCCACTCTGGGGAGATCTCAAATGTGCAGTTCATGCAAGACAGCCCAAGGATTGACAGGAACTGGAGGCTTTTTGCCAAGAAGAATGGGCAGCTTTACCATCTGAGAAAATAAAGAGCCTCATCCACAACTACCACAAAAGACTTCAAGCTGTTATTGATATTAAAGGGGCTAATACACGGTATTAAGAACTGGGGTATGTAAACTTTTGATCAGGGCCATTTGGGTAGTTTCTGTTGTTGTTATGATTTAAAAAGAGTAAACACAGTTCTTTGACAATAAATGGCTTCACCCAACCACTAACCATAAGTGAAAGAAAAGTTTGTGAGTTATCAAATGGCCAGAAAATCACAAATTCTGCTAGGGTATGTAAACTTATGAGCACAACTGTACTTATAATGGTTGCAGGGTGTGTAGCGCTTGGGGTCAGTGCACCAATATAATAATACTTACCCTTCCAGAGTCCCACATCAGCAATGCTTGTGTCAATCTTTCCAACCCTGTCGACTGTAGTCATGTCAACCTATGTCAGGTGTCATCCTAAGCTCCGTCGACCTTAATGCATGACCCCACAAGTGTACTACGTCCCCTTTCCTTGGTTCGCTACGCTCGCCATCTTCTCCTTTTACTGGGATGGTAACCACGAAAAACTCATGTCAACCTTTTCACGTCAACATTTTGCTATTGCCAACATTTTGACCGCTTCAACATAGCGCATGTCATTTGCATGTATTGCCCTTTTGACCATCGACCATTAGTGGTTGACCTTTTGACCATTGACCTAGACGTAATCGACCTATGACCCTCATACACATATAATAATGATTTGTTAATCATATAATTATTAACTGGGAGATTTTAGTCTATATTTCTAATTATAAAAAGAAATATGTGCAATGGAGGCACTGCTCACGGTAAATGAGCCCCAGTGACAGTCATACAGTTTCATAGTATATAGTCATTTATTGACAATGACGCCATTCCTTTCTGGCTGTGCATTTGCTGTATAACAGCCTGCTACTGTGACGTCCACTTCGGCAGCACAGCACAATTTCTGCTGGCACACTCACGAACGGAAATGTTTCTTAGGAAGTAGCAATTAAGTTTATAGGATTCTACCAGTCACAAATCTTAGTTTCATGAACTGAAAGGTTTAGGGAGCAGCTGAGTCAGACCTGGCCTTATTTATATTTTGGCCTAAGCAAAGCATTTTACTCATTCTAATGATGCTACATACGGCTGGATATTATTTTACAAACGCACAAAGGACATCTGCCAGCGAATGAGGTAGACGATGTTGTTTAAACCTTTTACTGATATTTCGGTTACACAGATATTTTGCCGGCCATAATATTTTACTAGGCAAGTTGCATATGCTACAAAGGCATTCAGCCTGACTATTATTACTGGGGAGATACAGAACTCCGTGCGTGAAGCCTGACATGTGTGCTTTGGCATGAAGCCTAGATGTAGGCGGTTTATTTTATATGCGTTTGTTTATGTGTGGTGCTGAGTGGGATACTGGGAAGATTTTGTACACCTTAACAGATAGAGTAAACTGATTATTATCATTATTATTATTATTTTATCGACAAAGTGTCTGGATTTAGGTAGGACTATTTCCCAACTCAGAAACAATTAGACATATATATATATATATATATATATATATATATATTCCCAACTGTTTCTGAGTTAGTGCAATAGTCCTTTCTAAATCCAGACATTTGGTTCGGCGATTGGGTGGGGCTAAAATTATGCAAATTGCATAATTTTTATTTATTATTTATTAACAGCTATTTATATAGCGCACACATAGAACCTTATTCTGGTCATTTGGCAAGGCCGTGTACATTCGCACAGGGCCGATATTTACCATTTGGAAACGCCCAGCGCATGAAAATTATGGGCACTCTCATGGTAATGGGCCGATGATGTGGGTGCCGGAGTTAGGCAGCTGCCCGCTCACTTCCCTCCGGATGTGCACGCAGATCTAAGGTTGCTCTGAGCAACCTTAGATCTGCGTGCATGTTCCACATGATTTGATGGTCGGCGTTTATCGAATGATGTGGGTGTTACCCCGCAGGCAGGCTGTTTATGTAAAACATCCATTCGCAACCAGTGCAAACATATGCGCATTGCGAATGGTGTGCTGTCGTACCACCATTCACAAGGCAGGATTGGGTTCACTCGCAAGGGTGCGAGTTTGCAATCGAGCGAATGAACCAGAATAAGGTCCTTTTTCCACAGCGCTTTACAGAGAATATTTTGAACATTCACATCTATCCCTGCCCCAGTGGAGCTTACAATCTATATTCCCTACCACACAGTGCTCGAAGTGGGCCGGTATTCAACTTTATGGTATACCGGCACATCAAGCACTGAACTATTTTTTTTTTTTACGTTTGCATCAGCATTTTGTATCTGACAGCCCCTATGCACCCGACCCCCCCCCCCCATCCTTCCGCGGCATAGGGCGGACAGCCCGCATCTCCTCCCTTTCCACCCTTCGGCTGCAATCAACGGGCAGCCCCTCACCACCTGGTGGCTTCAGTACAGGCAGCGCCTCCGCATCACACTCCCGTCTCAGCTGCCGGAGTGCAGGTGGATGGTCCCTTCACCTCCCCACCCGACGCTGCATTCACCTGCAATTCCCCACCGGATGGCTGCAGGCAGCCAGCACCAACTCCCGGTAGCTGCAGTCAGCAGGCAGCCCCTCTCTACGCTAGGTCATTGTTGTTACGGGAATATTTATTTATTTGCTCTGGCGGGGACTGCTGCAGGGGAGGAGGATTGGGCCCCTACCTGTGTGTACCTCTGTCTCTGCCATGTGTGCCCCTGCCCATGTATGCCAGTGTCCCTGCCATGTGTGCACCTGCAAATGTGTACCTCTGTCCCTGCATGTGTGCCCCTGCCCATGTGTACCTCTGTCCCTGCCATGTGTGCCCCTGCCAATGTGTTCCTCTATCCCTTCCCCTGTGTGCCCCTGCCCATATGTGCCCCTGTCCCTGTGTGCCCCTGCCCATATGTGCCCCTGTCCCTGCATGCCCCTCCCCATATGTGCCTCTGTCCCAGCCCATGTGTGCCTCTATCCCTGCCCATCTGTGCCCCTGCATGCCTCTGTCCCTGCCTGTCTGTGCCCATGCCCCTGCCTCCCCACAGTCCCTGTCCCTGCATCCCCAAATTTTTGTTCAATCTGTGTGACATTATGTAAAGTTTGGCTTAACAGTGTGGCAAAACGTGAATTTTTTCCTCAATCTGGGTGGCATAACATGAATTTTGGCTCAATCTGGGTGGCATAACATGAATTTTGGCTCAATCTGGGTGGCATGACAGGAATTTTGGCTCAATGTATGGGCAACTTGACATGAATTTTTGCTCCATCCAGATGGTATAATATGATTTTTGTCTCATTCCGTGTGGCATAATGTTTAAGGGGAAAGTGTAAGGGGATCTACTATTGTGTTGCATAATGTGTATATAAGAGGTATATGGCATGGCACTCTACACTCAAGGACCCCCCCCCCCCTTTTTAAGGGACCATGCCCCTTTTTAAGTGGCCACACACACTTTTTTTCTGGAGCATGCACACCTCAGGCGCGCACATAGCACGCACCTTCACTTTTCCCTACCCCCACTTTAATATTTCCACTTCGACCACTGCTACCACATGTACACGCATACAGACATTCTTGAGTAATTTTTTTTTTGTTGGGAGCCAATTAACCTACTAATATATTTTTGCATAATTTTAGCCTTGTCCCCTCTTTGTAGACCTGCAATTTGCGGCATTTGGCTGGAATGGGGAACAGGGCTTGATGATGTCAGAATTCCCCTCCGATTGATGCAGCATCAACGTCTCATATCTGGGCTTCTCAGGTAGAAGAGAACAAAAGTAGGTAAGTATAATATACATGTTGCTTTGAGCCCATGTTCAGCAGTTGATAAAGGAAATACCAAATAATCATAAAACACAAACATTACACTTATCAGATTCCAGACATTGGATAGACATTGTCTACTTAGACAGTCCCACGTGGTCATTTTTTTGCCCATTTTTGCTGCATTTACCAAATACATGGACTATAATTGGGGATAGTGTTTGCATAATGAGATGTAGGGGCATACTTAGAAGAATTAAATTATTGCTCCAGTATCAAAATACAGCAGAATTTGTGGCAGAAATACATGTAGATAAACAGATGCATGACAGAAAACAGATGCATCTTGCCACTATTACTGTAGTTGTAATAATAAAGTCCCATTACCCTACATATACACAATATAATAATAGAATTACGTTTAATATATACGAAACAGAACAGTGTCTTCGCTGTTACTGAGATATATAAAAATTGCATAGTTTCATGGGAAAAAAAGTAAATTCTCTAAAATTCGGTGTTTTCCACTTTTACACAGAGAAAATTATATACTGGAATAACTCAAAGGGAAATGTCAAATACCTTATGTAAATAATATAAACATTATATTAATAATAAAATACTAATACTAATATTCAATCAGTTAATCAGAATCATGTACAATAAATGGTACTGTTGTCGACCAACTTTTTCATGTGCCAATGGGGCAGATGTATTAAGCCTGGCAAGAGATAAACTGGAGATAAACTGGAGATAAAGTGGAAGGAGATAATGCACCAGCCAATCAGCTGTGTTTGAAATAGGACAGTTGGGAGATGACTGGCTGGTGCGTTATCTCCTTCCACTTTATCTCCAGTTTATCTCTTCGCCAGGCTTAATACATCTGCCCCATTGTACCTATGGGGAATACTTAGGTATGTGTCCACAACTAATAATGTTCCAATTGCTGTGTCAGCTGTTAAATATTTATGATACGAATGCAGAATTGATTGGTTCCAATGACAGTTCAGAGGACCAAAGGAAAAAGTAATACTGTACCTTTAAGAAAAGACATAAGTCTGCGGAGTCAAGCAAGCAATAACAAGTACCAGCCAGGGATAGAGGAAATTATTGAAATGCCAGGAATCCATAACCAGAGAAGTAGCTGTCCATAAACCATGGCCATGACCAGGACAACCATCACAAATTCAGGGACCCGGGACTGCTAACTAAAGCAGTACCCCCTCTGTGATAGTCCATAATTAGATGCCGGTCCGCAAGATACAGTTGGCTTGCGGCCAGCGCCAATATTAAAATGCTTCCAGCTCTTTTTCCATGGCCACCTGCCCATGCACGAGCTGCAATGAACTAGTGGCCCAGCACCAATCCAGATATGGCACCTTCACTGTCTTGTGCTGTAGTCCCGTTAGTCCCCCCTGATGGTGGTTCTAGCCATGATCCATGGAGGTAGTTATCTGGAAGCCAGGAGTCACAGCACAAGTAAGCAGCCAGAGAGCTAACCGGCGGTTTACATATACAAGCTCAATAAACTGGCAGATCACCTTTTTGAATGGGGATCCGGTTACCAATGAATAATGTCTGAGAAGGTGGAATATTTGACTTAACTCTTTAAATGCCAAAGTCTCTGTGTGAGATGTTCAAGATATCCACTAAAAATGCAGGCGTCGCTCACATTTGTTATATAAATTCAAATGAAAAAATGTTGTGTAAAAAAAAAAAAAAGATTATATTTCCTATATAAGGTAACATTTCAGGTCATTATGAGGAATAAAAATGTTTGCTTGGCAATTTTCACATCTATTGAGACAACCTCGAGTGGCACTCGAAGGGTTAACATACGAGACTTCCAAACAAGCATCAGGTTGGTCAGGAAGTACACTAACCGTTACTTTACTCAGATTACCATACAACAATCGTGTTTGCCCATGTTTCCCCTATTTAGTTAACATACGCATTTTAGGAACACATGATCAGTAATGAAATGCATTTATTTTGCCAATATAGGCCCTTATTCTGGTTGGTGCGGTCAGAGCCGCACACGGGGCTCCGACCGCACAAACCAAGGGCCGCCCACCCGACGGATCGCCACGGCCGTCCGTACACGGACGGCTGGCGATCCGCACAAAAATGGTGGAGGCGTACGCCTCCACCATGGTGGGAGCTGCCCCCTGCATTCGATGGTCGTCGACCATCGAAGGCAGGGCCGCACGCCGCGGCAGCTCCCGCAAGCTGAGACCACACGGACAATCGTCCGTGTGGTAGCTTGTATGGGGGCTGAAAGCTGACATCCGGCGACGTCAGCTTTCCGCCCCCATGTCATGGTAATGAGGGCGTCATGCCCTCATTACCATGCATACGCCCCGCGTTTGCATGGGAACGCCCATGAAACGCGGGGCGTACACATAGGGAAATGAGGGGATGAAGCCCCTCACGCCCCTATCCGCCCCCTTTGCGGCGGACGAAATCCGTCTGCGGCGAAGGGGGCTGCACATGCGCAGAATGACCTCTGCGCATGTGCAGACCACAAACATCGGCGGTACGGCCGCACGCGGGCCGTACCGTGCCGATCTGAATAAGGGCCATAGTTACCAGACAAAGGGCCAGATTCTCTAAGCTTCAAAAGTGATAAATTGGAGAGTGATAAACAGCCAGCCAATCAGCTCCTGCCTGCCATTTTTCAAACATAGTCTGTGACATGGCAGGTCGGAGCTGATTGGCTGGCTGTTTATCACTCTCCATTTTATTACTTTTGAAGCTTAGAGAATTTGGCCCAGTAAGCTCTAAATGAGCCCCTATGTGTGCCACTGCATTATGCGAGCCTGTGACCTGGTTCTAAAATCGGTAGACAGAAATTACAGGGAACATTCTAGAATGATTATCTGATCATTACTCTCAGAGGATTGTCTTTCAATAAGAAGAAGCTGTATACATGACAACAAAGTGAACAGAATAATAATAACACACACTAAAAAGCACGATTGTATTAAATGCAATTGGCCGTGACTCACTGAATATACTCAAAACAGCTGAGTGTCCCAGGCCAAAGAGGGTGGCTCATGACTGTATGCGAGCCAATCACATTACACATTCTCTGGCTCTCGTCCAATCACATCTTTATGGTTTGAATGCCTCTGTGTTTTAAGCCAATTCAGTGACTCCTAGCTGACAGTGTTTAACAGAGCTTCCCTTTAAGCATGGGAATTTTTGCATAGTGGAAACTGAACTCGGATCTCGATGCAGTGAATGCGGTTGCCGTGATTGATTTAATCCAGGATTTAAATTTAGAAGTTTGGAAATCTAACAACTGTAATCGAGTAAACTGTAATAAATAGAAAAAAACCCTGACTCATTTTGTGTTTGGTTTAAGTTATTTAATCATAACCACATGTAGTCACCCAATTGTTCTCTTTCTGTGGCATTATCTTTCAAAATAGACAATGTGAGACTTATGCTGAGTTGGACTCAGCCCATTGGCTTCGTGTAAAACATGCACATTTGTACTGCACAAGCCCACATCAGAAGCCAAATGAATTGGGCATTAACCAGTGGCGTAATGCCAATTTTTGCGCCCCCCCGCTGGAAAATATCAGCGCCTCCCCTAAATTTAATCCTGCCTCCCCCGCCCTGTTTTACCCTGCCTCCCCCGCCACGTCTGTATTCGGCCGGGAGTTGGGACCGCAGATCTACTAATCTACTAGTCCCGTCGCTCCTCCTGGCTCCTTATGAGTCAAATGTCCATCACAAAATGGCCGCCCCTTACAGCAGACCGTTTGTAAGGATGCTAGAGGAGGCCGTCGCTGCCTCCTCTAGCATCTTAAAAAACTGTCTGCTCTAAGGGGGGGGGGCATTATCAATAGCCCCGCAGACCCCGGCGCCCACACTTACTTGGCGCCTCCTCACCACCGCGGGCTCTGCGGCGCTATTGTTATGTCACTGGCATTAACCTTTACTTTGTCACACTGCATAATTACAGGACATCTGACATTTTATATGTTCTGTACAAGCATCCTATTCCTTAAGCTTATGGAAACATTTGCACCTTGGCCATGTATGTTTTTAACCATAGAGTGAGAGTCCCCCTTGTTACACATGATGGGGAAATTTACTAAGATGGGAGTTTTTTTTCACATGGGATTTTGCTATGGGCAACCAATCAGAATCTACTTACTATTTATTTAGCACCTTCTTCAAAATAACAGATAGTATCTGATTGGTTGCCAATAGCAACATTCCATCTGAAAGAGAACTCCTAGAACTGATGTTCCTGCTACTGAGTTGGGCTGAGAATCCAGATTTGCAACCTTTTACTAATGCCACTTTCCATAGAGCTAAGGCAGGGATCAAGCGGAAAGTCACACCGCCCAATACATTTATGACCACACCTTCAACAGTCAGTAGTATTGGCACATGCAGCAGGCCCGTGCTGGGTTCAATAGCTCCATCAAACATCTCTACACCACGGCCCTTATTCAGATCTGATCACAGTACAAATTTGTTCTCAAAATGGGCAAAACCACGTGCACTGCAGATGGGGCAGATGTAACGTGCAGAGAGAGTTAAATTTGGGTGGGGTGTGTTGAAACTGAAATCTAAATTGTTGTGTAAAAATAATGCAGCCAGTATTTACCCTGCACAAAAATAAAATAACTCACACAAATCTACTCTCTCTCTGCACATGTTACATCTCCCCCACCTGCAGTGCACATGGTTTTGCCCGTTTTGAGAACAAATTTGTACTGCGATCAGATCTGAATAAGGGCCCATGTGCATGACTCAGAATTCCAAAAAGACTGATCTCATTTGCATATGACAGCGATGTTGCCACCTAGTTCCCACCCTAAAACACCAAATTTAGGCAAAGAAAGATTTGTCAAGATCAATCTTACTCAGAATCTGCCTGGGGATAGTAAATTCAATGTTGCACAGTTTGCTAAAATTTGCTATTTTCAGACTTGTAGTTCACTGCTTCAGACTAAGAATGTTTAAATGGCACTTGAATTCAAAAATCTGTGGGTAATCCTCTGGTGATGTCATAGGCCTTCTGTGTAAATATCCCTCACTATAGGCAACATGCGCAAAAATCGATCAATTGCATACAGCCCTATGATCTCCCATCTTTTTAGATGGGAGATCGGGCGTGATATAAACATTTAATTCCTCCCTGAGTCAGAACACTGTTTTTTTTTTCCACCTATGCCTAACCCTAATTGCACCATAACCCAAATCCTAAATTCATACGTGGACATTTATAAGATTGAAATTTTGACATTGTCGATATTGTGTCAGCGTGAATATTATGAATATCATGGATGAAATTTAATAGATTCAAAAAGTGAGAGATTTGGTAAGAAATCTCCAGTTTTTTTTTAAATCGGCAATCATTTACACTGCAAAATCAAACTGGTTTTGCAGTGTAAATGATTGTTGCTTTAAAAAAACTGGAGATTTCTTACCAAATCTCTCACTTTCTGAATCTCTCATCCTATTAAATTTCATCCCAAGTGTCTAATATATGATAGAAGTGTTTTTACAGTTATTTGTAAATGCGAGTTATATTTTCAAAATAAAATACCATTAAATACATATTGAAATTATTTGAACAAGAACATTAGTCATTAATTCCCTTTAAAATAAAACTTTCTCTAATTCAGGGGCAAAATTATTAAATTTCTATCAACTGTAGTGGTCAATACACAATATGCAACATAATTGTCATAGTTGTCATCATCATCAATAACCAACATCATCATCTCCACCACCAGCAACATCATCGTTGTTGTCGTCATCGTCGGAGACTACTGTGAAACATAAAACCTGTTTGAACATTTAAATAAAATAGACAAAGTTGTCTCTTGTGTTCCAATGTTTAAGTTCAGACATTCATTATAAACTTCATTCATCAACCTATATTAATAACAATCAAATCAATTTACTGTATGGTTTGTAACTCTTGTTTGGCTTTATAAACCACAGATTATACTTGATAGATTCCAGTCAAGTGGCCCCCTTTCTATCTGGGCCCAAGATCAGAGTCCCTGCAGTTCCCCCTTGACGGTGGCTCTGGATGTAGGTAACAAATGGGGAGGGGAGGGGGTAGAACAAACACGATCTGCCACTGCACAGATGTAGATGGAGCAATACAACCTGTTGCATTGATAAATATGGGAAGGGGGATGAGCGGGAGGGGTGGCGGGGGCACTTCGTTACAGATTCCAGGTATCCAGCGTAAACTCACAAAAAGCAGAAAGGCTTTATGGCCTTTTGGCTTGCTTAACTTTGTGTGAGACAAATGAAGTCATACCACAGTACCTGTAGTTGGCAGATAAGTGAATGTTGCTTTCTTAATAA
Organism: Crinia signifera; assembly: GCF_055691185.1. Taxonomy (NCBI): domain Eukaryota; kingdom Metazoa; phylum Chordata; class Amphibia; order Anura; family Myobatrachidae; genus Crinia; species Crinia signifera. Next base: position 443,396,893 of record NC_139217.1, on the reverse strand, counting down.
AAAAAGATATTGACTCATAACTATTTTTTTCACCCCCATTAAACATGGGACATGATTAATAAGTCACTGTTGCTTCCCTACGTAATAGCTGAATGCATGTTAAACAATCTCACCTACTAGACTCATTTCTGAAATGTGGGCAGAACGGATGGTGTATTGGTTAGCATTACTGCCTCATAGCACTGAGGTCATGACACCATGGCCATAACTGTGCAGAGTTTGTATATTCTCCCAGTGCTTGCATGGGTTTCCTCCGGGTACTCCAGTTTCTCCCCACGATCCAAAAATATACTGGTAGGTTAATTGGCTCCCAGCAAAATTTACCCTAGAATTTATTTGCGTGCGTGTACATGTGGTAGGGGATATAGATTGTAAGCTCCACTGGGGCAGGGGCTGATATAAGTTTTCGAATATTCTCTGTGAAGTACTACAGAATATGTGTGCGCTATAAAAATAACTATTAATAAATAATAATAAATGACCTCTGATGCTCTGATTTGAGGTTTTGCAAACTGTGACTTGAAACGTCTCGCAATTTGTGCTCTCTCCACGTATAAACATCAGGATGACATCAAAGTGGCACTTACAAATAATGCTGTTACGTAGGAAATGATGCCTTTAGTAATAACTCTCTTTTTACAGACTATACTTAGTAATTCTTCCCCGATATGTGTAATTATTTTTTGTACCACAAAGGCACAAAATGTTTGCAGGACATTGTATATTTGAAAATGAAATTGAAAAAAGCATCATTTCTTGATGGCATCTGAGAGTAATTTAATGGGGGGGGGGAATATTAGTGGAAGTATAGATTTCATTCGGTTAAGCCTGTCATTGATTATCTGGAAACCAACTAAGTCAGCACTACATAATTCAGAGGAAAGCAATGGATGGAACAGGCCAGAATAATCTAAGTATTTTAAGAAACAGTGTTATTCACCCTTCTGCTGCTTCAAACACATTAATGCACACACTTCGGTATGGAAGAGTGGGACGCAGAGAGAAAACTGTCCATAGCACTGAGACTGGGATAAACTGCAGCACTGGTGCAGTCCCACCAATCAGTTACACAGCACAGAATCTGGTCTGACGGAAGCCTTGTGATATGTGAAGCCTCTACTACAGGCATGTCCAAACTATGACCCCCAGATGTTGTAAAACTACACATCCCAGCATGCATTGCCATAGTTTCAGCATTCCCGAATAGCAAAGCTGTGGCAAGGCATGATGGGGCTTGTAGTTTCACAACAGCTGGAGGGCCATAGTTTGGACATGCCTGCTCTACTAGAATCTCACTCTCTCTCTCTATTCCATAATTCAGTTGCCCAGTGCACGGAAGGAAGGGATCTTGTGGGTGGTGAGCTGGGCCCAGGTACAAAATAATAATTTGGGCCCCCCTCTTCCACGCCAGCCCAGGTTCATATTATGCAACACGCCAATGGGTGATAGGGAGAGTTAGGGGGAGGCAGTGGGTCCTTAGTCCTCAGGACCCTCGGATCGGTGCACTGCACCTGCTGCACCAATGGTGTTAAATATCAGATTATAAAGTGCTGCTGTTTCAGGACAGTTATTTATCTTCTGTATTTCTATAGAAAGACACACAGGAATATGCACAAAACTTTCAGAACAATGAAATAACTTTTTAGCATGTGTTTAATGGATTTTTCCATATTTACGTAATATCTGAAATACAGCTAAAGTTAGGTACTTGTCGACTTTGCTGCCTCCTCCTTGGGGAGGGGACATCCCTGTTGGCACACAAGGGGTTGTAGCGGCTGCAAAAGTAGGCTGTGGGAGGGTCAAGGCAGTGAATGTTCATTGTCCATTTTTGGAACCACATATGTTGCCAGGTGATTACACATCCAGCTTACATTGCGGGTCTGTTAATTCAGGGGCCCGATTCAGAGATGTTTGCAAATACTTTTGCAGTTGCTGATTTGTACGCATTGGCTTTGCGAAAATGTGCTAATGTCCCAGCCACTGGGAGATGCCCATAATTGGTATCGATTGCATTGTGCAAACATCAATCATCTGAGTAGCCAGATGGCCGTGTAGCTTGGCCGCAGGATATGAGACAGGAGATATTTATGCTACATACAGGATCAAAGTTGCCATCAGCAACATGCCCCTAAAACGGGCATGAAAAGTCTGCATTTTGCCATCACTCCCTGTTACCACCCCATAAACATTCCCTGACTGTCAATCACTTTCGAGAAAAATTCTCTCTTGTGACCATCGTCTCATGTGCAGTGCAATGTAGAGGCATGCGCAGACCATTGATAATCGCTCAACTCTGAAAAAATCGAGCTTGCGTCCATCTTTAAATCAGATATACACTTCACACATGAACCGATAGTGACCAACTTGAGTGCATTTACCAACATACCGAGTGATGATCCAGTTGATCAAATTATTAGTGATCATCGGGTCAGTTTCAGGACAAATACATTATTAGCTACATTATGGCAGTGTGTGCGGCTAACACTACTAATAATGCTTCACATTTCTCTTGCTAAATGCATAGGATTCCTGGGACTCAGAGGTACGTCAGTCAAACACTTTGAGGCAATAAATTCTGACGGGTGCTGGATCAGATGTCTGTACAAACTAGCTGTAATAAAATCCTACCCCACTTTACATACTAAAGATGCTCAAATCTCAAATGATACTAATCTGACATTAAATGTGTGGTGAGGAGGATCCGGTTACATCCAAGTTCCAAATGAAGACTTAAAAGTCACAAATACCACATTTAGTTAACACTTGACTTGTATGTTCCTGCATAAATCATATTAACGAAATTATAATTTGCTCAAATTCATATCAATATAATTTAATTATTATTTTCACTGTTATTGTATTGTATTGAAAGATAAACCAGCATTTGTGATGTTTTTCATTGCAAACAGTTTAGTTTTGATTGCATTTTATGTATTTCTTGTTTTCATCATATTTCTGTATTTAGAATCAGGGCTGCCATCAGGGATTTTGGGGCCCGGGACTCATTTCCAGTCCGGACCCCGGGCCCCCCCCTCCTCAATTGACTTACCGTAACCCGGCTCCTGCTCCCCCATCTCCTCTTCTGCTGAGCTGCAGCCCAGAGGTCCCGGAGCGAAGTCTTCTTCAACTCAGGATGCCGGTGGCCAATTAAAATGCAGCACCGGCTGGTGAGCCAATCAGAGCTTAGAATGTTTTTAGTTATAAATCTAAAAGTTTTTTAAAAATAACTTTGGATAAGTTTTTGTAAAAACAAAATGATCTTGTCTGTTGTATAGTAAATGTTTGGTTTCCATTGGCGCTATGTGAAATTGAATTTGCATAATGCCTGCACTTATCATGCGTCTGTATTTTGCATTGAATGTACATTACAATAATATAACACTTGTGCATAAAGCTGCTCATTCGGGCATCCTGCATCCGTTACTGATCGGAACTGCACAGGACACAGTATTGGATCATTTTAGACACCAAAGCAGCTACCACAGCTGCTACACAGAGGTAAGAATTTTTTGATCCTCTGATCCAAGCCTCTTTCCTCCCCCTACAATGCCTTTGACACGCCTCTGTTTTCTTCCAGGTGACATCAGACTGTCAAACACTGATCTACATTACATTTATGTGTACCTCTAAGGTATCTTTCCATACGCAATGGGCACAGTGATCATTTCCAATTGGTTGATGGTGCTTATTGTAACAGACACATCTACTGTATATGATGAAATTATTTGTACACTTATGAATCTGGTGCAATGGAAAATACAGCTACGGAAATGTAAATGTATTGACATATCCCGTACCAGAGGTATTTGCGGAGGTGGCGCTGCAGCACAGTTCAAATTTAAAATAGGGGAGCTGCACCAACTGCCACTCCAGACACTGCCAAACATTGTGAACCATGCAAGGGTACGCTCTACACTAATTAGGGTTCCATATGCTTAGGTGTCAACACTGAAACAAAAAAAAACATTAAAACTCAAACTTTCATTTGTCAACCTGTTCCATGTCTACCTTTTATTTGTGTCAATCTTTTGTCAATGTCAACCTTATGAATGTCAACTTTTTGTCAATATTGACATTGTGCATGTTGATCTCTTGGTGTTGACCTAGGTATTGTCTATCCCATGATCCACACCTGTTTATATCTTCAGATAACAGTAGACAAAGAGAACACATTAAATGAAATGATAAATTACAGATTGATATATCATTAGCCAGACATTATAATGCAACTCCATTTCAATTGATGCAGTTGCATTGAAACATTGGAATAAAGGTGTACTCACAGCCTTGCGAACAGGTAAGCATCACCCTGCTAGAACACCTGCCCCCCCCCCCCCCACTACCAAATCCCCTCTCTAACATTCAAGGAGATGTGTACGCAGAACATCCCCTTGCATGCTGCTGAAGGTCACTCACCATCGAATGATTGACTTTTATCACCGTCAGAGTTGGCCAAGAAAGGGGGTGGGTGCTGACGTCATGTGATGCAATGACCCGCCTGTGTTTTTATGGGAACGCCCATAAAATGCTGGGCATTCCCCTGCACCAGCCCTCTGTTCGCCCCACCCACTTCCTCTGGCCTGGCGAGTTTCACTCCCGGGGTTTGCAAATGCACAGACACAAGCATTTGCAAACTCCAAACATCGGGGAACAAAATTGGACCCGTACCAACGGGTCTGAATAGGCCCCTTAATTTCAGCTTTCAAGTGCCAACATCATTGCATATATACATTGGGTTCTTGCTCTCAATGGAAATCAATGAAGCACAGTCGACCCTACCACTTTTAGAGAGTTTCTAGTGTACATTTATTATTATTTAAAGGTCGAAACATGTTTACGCTAATTTAGCTTACATGTGGTTGAACATACAAAAACATTTTTTTGGGGTCGCAACCATTTCCATGTCAATTTTTTGCTTGTGTTGACTTTTTTTTAACCTTTTGACCTTTTGTGGTGTCTACCCTTTTCCTGTCACCCTACTGTCCCTGTGCAACTACTGCATGTCAACAATACTGGGTCAAAATTTTAACGGTTGACTTATTTCTGGTCGAACTCAAGATTTTAACCCATAGCAGGGTGCCTCTCCCGTCATTATCATCCGGAGTATAATCATTTAGCTTGTTCCATTTTCAGTCCAATAATTGAATATGATAATAACTGGGATGCAGAAAATATAAACAGTGGACAATTCTGTGCTTTAGGAAGGGAAAAGCCTCAGTCTGAAACTAACATTATATTCAACACTGATCAGCGCCTTCTTTCTAAAAGTACATATGCCTTTAAGTTTCTAAAATGTTAGTAAAAAAAAACTGACATCATACAAAAATATCCTGAAATATTCATGGCTATGAGGACCTGTAAATAGACACGGATCAAGGGAAATAATTAATCTTGCCTGTTGTAAATATCAGCCATTAGATGTTTTCATCTGTGCAGATTCCACTTTGCTTAACGTCAAATCTGCAATGTCGAAAATGGACATTGCATTGTCGTATCCGTGGCCGTTTTTGACTACTGGTGGCCGTTTTCGCCAATCCACAGACTTTTCCGACTGTCAAAATCTATCCCAACATTCGGAAAAATGGACATGACATTGAATAGGTAAAATGAAAATTTGACCTAATCGTGTTGAAAACAGATGACATTTCCACCTGCCAGAAATATCATCTGGGATTTAATAACCCCCAAAGTCTTCAATGTGATGCATCTTAAAAGAAAATGACAACAATCACAAATATTGCAGTGTACATGGAGGTGTTGAGATACCTGCACAGTACAGATCACCAGCTGTTAGATTTACAGGTAAAGTTACCTGCAGGGGCATAACTAGTATTCATTGGCCCCATAGCAAAAGTTTGTAAGGGCCCCAAGGTATTAATTATTGGTGATAAATGTATATAGCACAGGTATGGATCATAGGATAGACAAGCATTAGGTCGACCACTGAAGGTCGACATGCATGAAGGTCAACATGACTGAAGGTCAACAAGCATGAATGTCGACTTGGCTGAAGGTCGACATGGGTTAGGTCGACAGTGTCATTAGGTTGACACAAGCATTAGATCACTGTTTTTTTAACTGAATGTCGACACCGTGCATGGCTCTCTGCACTCGCCATGCTTCAGACACGGCGCCTCGCTAAGCTCACCACACTATTTTATTCTCCCACCACGCCCTAGTGAATGGTAGGGCATAAAATCCCACCGGTCGGCACAAAAAATTGAAAAACTCCATGTCGACTTTTTGACTGTCAACCTTCTCCATGTTAACCTAATGCTTGTGTCGACCTAATGGTCCTGTTGACCTAACCCATGTTGACCTTCAGTCATGTCGACCTTCATGCATGTTGACCTTCAGTCATGTTGACCTTCATGCATGTTGACCTTCAGTGGTCGACCTAATGCTTGTCAACCCATATAGCACATATAACTTACACAGTAAAGATGGGCCCCCTTCAGCTCTGGGCCCCATAGCAGCTGCACCATTTACACCTATGGTAGTTACACCCTTGGTTAACTGGGTTTCACCACAACAAAAGGATGACTCAACTTCAAGCAGCTTGTCCACCATAACCATACCTGCTTGTTCTTCCGTAACATCATAGCAAACTTTATAGATATATAAATCCCTGTGTTCAGAGAATCTACCTTAAACTTCTCACACAATTGGATCCATCTAAGCAGGCAGTTTTAAGGTTTTACAATGGGACAAGACTCCTGCATGGACCATTTATTTTTCCCCATAAGTAAGTTGTGTTAATAGAGTAATAGGATTTTCAATCACATAATGCAGGGGTGGCCAACCGGTCAGAGGTAAAGAGCCGAAAAATATCGGTAGTCAAGCTAAAGAGCCGACATCATGCGCGCCCCGAAGGCGCATGCGCCAAAAAAAGGGGCATAGTCTATTTTGACCCCTTGGGTGGGTGTGATACAAATATGCCTCCAATAGTGGAGTGCCATATATACATATGCCCCCAATAGTGCCAGATACGCATATGCCCCCCACGGTGCCAGGTCTGCACCACACGGTGCCGGGTATGCCCCTACGGTGCCAGAAAGCTGGTATGCCCCCACAGTGCCACAAACTGCTATGCCCCCACAGTGCCACAAACTGCTATGCCCCCACAGTGCCACAAACTGCTATGCCTCCACAGTGCCACAAACTGCTGTGCCCCCACAGTGCAAATTTCCCAGCAGCAGCACTCACCGTTGTTGCTGATGCTGCCGGGCGGGGAGAGGACAGTCTGGTGTCCCCCTGCAGTCCTCCTGTCATGTCACTGATGGGAGGAGAGCACAGCACACCGCGCGTCTCCTTCCCCCTCACTTCCCTGTGACTGGGCCGTCCACCAATCAAAGCTCGCTGGCCGGCTCCTGATTGGCTGCTGGCCCACGAGCTCTGATTAGCGAACGGCCCAGTCACAAGGATGCACAGTAAGGGGTAGGAGAGATGCGCGATGCGCGCTTTCCTCCCCTCAGAAGGAGAAGGTATTCAGGGAACTGACAGCAGGGGGAACTGGGGCGGACGGTGGGCGGCAGGCAGCAGTGGGAGCAGGAGCCGCACTTTACAAGGGGGAGAGCCGCATGAGGCTCAAGAGCCACGGGTTGGCCACCACTGACATTATGTATTTCACATATTGCTTTTAAAAATGTCCTTAATGGATTTTGGCACCTACAGTATAAGCAAAATGGTTCAATTTGAAATTTAAATTGTATTTGTTTATAAATAAATAAATTAAGCAACTTTTTAGAAAAAAATTGAGCTACAAATTATTAAACTTTTAAATATTCTGAAAATTCTGATTTTAAATTTTAACTTCTGAAGTTATCTTATTCCTGGTAAAACATGCAGTAAGTTGTCACACATTTGTATCTGCATGCTTAAACGATTCTTTAAAGTTAGAAAAAAAGTTTGGCTATTAGTAATAAAACATGCTGCAAAAACACTATACAGTATATCACGTTAGAATATACATACCCATATTTTATAAAAGTGACACATTATAATCTTACGTAATCTCCCTTGTCTTAAATTTCATAGACTTTCTTTAAAACCTCAGAAACATCAGGATTTTAACAACTTTTCTGAACTTTTCTGTTTGATGTAGGTGATGTCATGTTGCTCGCTGGAATGTGTTGTTTTATGGTTTGCTAACCTGATGCACACAACATTCTCCTTGCAGAAATGTCATATAAGAACCACTTTTTGCATCGAAGGCAAAATGCTCACACAAGAAACAAACAGGAAATGTAAAAAAAAATCAAAGTGTGTCAAAAATATGTTTTACACATTTAGTAAAAATTCGTTATATGGATCCGTTGCAACTTGATATTGATCAATAAAATTAAAATTTCTCTTTGAAATAAAAAAATATGGGCATTTGTGAAATTAGTACATAGGGGCTGATTCAGTAGTAGTTGCAGAAGTGTGAAAATTGGCATCAGGTGGTTTTTGCACTTTTGCACAAGCGCAGTATCCGTAGCATGTAAGTACAAAGCTTCAAATTGCGATCACATCCCAGAAGAAAGCAATCGCACTTTGAGTGAGAGCAGCAGGGGTGGCAACATGACATTTATGGGAAGTGGTCCGGACGATGCAGTTGTGTCCATATCCTTTTTGGGGAGGCTGCAATGCAGCTACTGCAAAACGAAAAATTACGGTGGTGTGCCTGACTTCACAGCCCGGTTGCAAAGGTGGGTGTCGACCCTAGTCACTGCTGTTGCAGTGTTTTCTACGATCAGTTTGCAATTATATGGCGATCGCAGTACAGAGTGGGCCTTTCCATGCTGGGCAACCTTGCCCTGTGCTTGGTACCCCCCGGCATGCGATAGCACGCAGTCGCAGTTTTGCTACATAATAAGCCCCATAGTGTTATAATGTAAGGTCACAACAAAATGTACAGGGTAATATTTGTCAATTTAAAGGGGAAAACTACTTATTTTAATAAAAATGTGTTAATGTAACATAGTCACAATTACCCATCAACCCAGCAAAAACTGTGAGTTTAAAGTGTCGGAAACCTGTATATTTATTTATTTATTTATTTACAGTTTTTTATATAGCGCAGCAGATTCCGTTGCACTTTACAATTGTAGACAGTGATAAAACAAACTGGGTAGCAACAGACAGACTTGGAGGTAGGAGGGCCCTGCTGCAAGCTTACAATCTATAGGTATATAGGCGGGAAACACAAGGACAGGCACCAGTATTAGCATAGCAGTCCCACCAAGTTACAAGTCCAGAAGGGAAGCTATGTAATGCATAAGTGCCTCAGAGGGTTATGCGTGTAGAACTTAAATATGATAGGCTTGCCTGAAGAGGTGTGTTTTCAGGGAACGCTTAAAAGTTTGGAGGCTAGTGGAGAGTCTTATTGTGCGTGGAAGGGCATTCCATAGGATATTTTCAGGATTGTCCCCCTTGCCCCTAGTTAGCCTATGAGGTGATGATGACATCATCCTGGCACACAAATCCACTGACAACTATGCAACGTGTCCTACTTTTAGTCCTCATTATTTTGCCTGCCACAAGATATTGTCAATTGTCCCCAGTGACAAAATATCTGAAATAGCTCTAAAATATTTGCTTGCCCAGTATTATAAAAAATAAAATAAATACAAAATGCATGTATCTATCATAATCAGTGGCGGAAGTTGAGAGTGATTGGCCCCGGCGCACAAATATATTTGTTTGTTAAGATTTTGTTCTAGGACAGGGTTGGACTGGCCCAAAGTCTGTACAAGGTCACAGTGACAGATCACAGCAATGGACACATCAATGGATAACATTTGCATTATTTATCATAGAAGCTGCAAATAAAGGCACAGCTGCTGTACTACCATGAATCAGACTCTCAGTGATGGTACAGCTAGCGGCAGCCGGGAGCAGTTCTGCAGGCGGCAGAAGTATGGAGGAGGAGATACATCTAAAGAGCACTGTACACTCACGCCACAAGAAAGTGACCTCCGGCTGCAAAGTGAGTCACTTTAAAGCTGGAGGTCACTTTCTTGCGGCGTTGACCTCCTTCCCCAAGCCAGAACCGCTAAACATCGGCGGAGCAGCAGGATGTCACTTTCTTGTGGCTGTTTACCTCTTGCCGCCAAGCAAGAACCGCCATCACGTCAAATGAGCTAATCGCAAATCACCGGGCAAGCTACCCATTGCTCGGGTGTACCCTTAGCTGCAGTGTAGGCCTGGTAATTTAAAGCTCTGTTCCGGTGTGCAACGGACAATGGAATGGAATCGGAGGTGAAACACATGAGATTTGACATTTCATTTATCGGATTGATCTGTCAGAATCTAATGAAATTTCCCCAAATCGCACTATTGTATGGCCACCTTTAGTGTATTTGATATGGATTGCTTTGCAACAGCCAGTTAGGTACAGTTAAACAGTGACAGATGTACAAACACATACAAGTATACGCTAGATGTACCCTGGGGGATATAGATGCAGTGAACACATACCCTCTGAGCTGCACAGCGCCTAGTCAGCCATCAGCGGCACCACTGGTAGTTGCAGCAGCCAGGTAGATAACAATAGAAGCAGGGACAGTACATTTATAACACAGGGAACAGATACCCGCCAAGCTTTACAGCGCCTAGGCAGCCTTCAGCAGTGCCACTAGTCATTGCAGCAGCCACGTAGGTAACAATATAAACAGAGACAGTACAGTTATTACACAGGGGAACACATACCTGCCGAGCTTTACAGCGCCTAGGCAGCGCCTTCAGCAGTGCCACTAGTCATTGCAGCAGCCAGGTAGGTATCAATATAAGCAGAGACAGTACAGTTATCACACAGAGAACACATACCCGCCGAGCTGCACAGCGCCTAGGCAGCCATCAGTGACACCACTGGTCATTGCAGCAGCCAGGTAGGTAACAATATAAACAGAGACAGTACAGTTATCACACAGGGGAACACATACCCGCCGAGCTGCACAGCACCTAGGCAGCCATCAGCGGCGCCACTGGTCATTGCAGCAGCCAGGTAGGTATCAATATAAGCAGAGACAGTACAGTTATCACATAGGGGAACACATACCCACCGAGCTGCACAACGCCTAGGCATCCATCCGCGGCCTTCCTAGTCCTATTGATTATTGTCTGTGTGTATATAATAAATATTTAGTAGAAATTCACACATAATCAAGGCTATTTTTCTGTATCTATAATACAGAGTTAATGGAGAGCAGTCTTCAAATTTTAGTCATGCTGCAAACTATTAAAACACATTCACCTGAACTGAAATATCTTATGTTTCTGTAATTATTCTATTTTTGCTATTTATTTTACAAGTCAGAAAGGCTTTCATTTAAACTCAATACGAAAAAAACACAGTACATTTAACCTGTGCACATACATTTAGCAAATAAATTCCTAGATTGTAGCAAAACATATCACGCTCAGATTCCTGCAGAAAATGCTAATTTCCAAAGCCTTTTCGGTGGATGGTCATGAGATGTATCATACACTGGCTTTTTCCTTTAAGCAAATTACCTGAAAATGTTCTTGTTTATCATGTGGTCTATAATCTTCTTCAGTGTTGACACTTCCTCCTCAAATTACCTCTCCAGAAATCTGATAAGTGAACTTGGAATGTAGAAATTGTGTTCAGATAACACATCAGCAAACCTGTACTTAGGAAAACAGTAATTAGCAGATAAGACTTACCCAATTCCAGTTTCTCCAAATGAGCAATTTGCTAAATAATAATTTGTATTATGTTGGTGCATTATTTTAATCTTAAACAGTTCCATAATGCGGTATTACGCTCCTTTGGGTTTGAATTATATAGGAATTTGTTTCATCACCTGGGAATGAAAGAATATTTATATTTTTATTAAGGTAATTGGGTGATGATAAAATAAAACGATGACCGTTGCTGCTGACTATACAAAATTGTGTAGGATTTCCTATTTTAAAAAGAGACTTTCATCGCAGCCTAGGAATAGCACTGGACAGGAACTGCATTATACCCCCATTCTTGCGGAGACTGGAATTTGACAATCCCCTCCTCCAAACTGACATTGTTATCACAAGTAGAAACAGAGGATCATACTACTTCCCTGTGCTCAGTACAACAAGAGGCAATCAAGAGTGTAAACATAATTAAAGGTAATAAAAAAGTCAATAAAATAGTGACTAGTACATTTTACATAAGCATTGAAAGTTGCATAAACCACCAACAATCACAAAGACATGAAAAATTTAAGGAGCTTGCATATTTTATTTTATTTATTTACAGTTTCTTATATAGCGCAGCAGATTCCGTTGTGCTTTACAATAGTAGACAGTGATAAAACAAACTTGGTAACAACAGACAGACTTGGAGGTTGGAGGGCCCTGCTGCAAACTTACAATCTATAAGGACATAGGAGGGAAACACAAGGATAGGTACCAGTAATAGCATAGCAGTCGCACCAAGTTACAAGTCGAGAAGGGAAGCTATATAATACATAAGTGCCTCAGAGGGTTATGCGTTTGGTACTTAAATATGATAGGCTTGCCTGAAGAGGTGAGTTTTCAGGGAACACTTGACAGTTTGGAGGCTAGTGGAGAGTCTTATTGTGCGTGGAAGGGCATTCCATAGGGTAGGGGCAGCCCGATGAAAGTCCTGTAATAGTGAATGGGAGCTAGTGATCTGTGCAGAAGAGAGACGCAGATCTTGTGCAGAGCGGAGTGGCCGGGATGGGAGATATTTTGTGATAAGTAAAAATATATATGCTGGTGCAGTATGGTTAATAGCTTTATGTGCATCATTACTTTTGAAATGACTGAGACAATTTTTTACATTTCTTTATGCACATAATGGTGTAGAGTGGGCAGAGCAACCAAGCAACCGCAGCCTGCGCTTATCTGTTGGGTGCGCCAAAGGTATCTGGTTCTGAATCCCAGCTAAACAGATAGAGAAATGATGCTCACGGGTAAATTTACAAAGACGGGAGTTGTATTGAAGATGGGATTTTGCCCATAGCAACCAATACGTTTCTATCTTCTAGAACAGAGGTGGCCAAATCGGTTCTTTAGATCTACCAACAGTTAATATTTTCCAGGCCTCCTGTGGATCTGTAGAATGTATCAGGAATGAATGCAGCATATGTGACAGTAATGAGTACACCTGTGCACCAGCGAGGAAGTCTGGAAAATGTGACCTGTTGGAAGAACTCGAGGACCAGTTTGGCCACCCCTGTTATAGAAAGTGATAAATAAAAAGTGGAATATGATTGGTTGCTATGGGAAACATCACATCTTCAATAGAACTCCCATCTACACTATGGGTTGTGTATTAGACATCTGGTCAGCAAGCCTTTTGGAGAACATGGTCAGTAGCCTTTTGGAGCCTTTCTAAAATGTGTTTCCTAGACATTCAGGTTTTTAGACTATCTATACTAGAGTACAAAAGTTTAACTCAAAATTTCGGAAGGGGTCGCTAAGCTGTGAGCACGCACATATTACCAGGGACTGATGAGCTTATTTGGAGAGCTTATTTGGAGAGTTTCATTGTTTATAATGAGACATGGCCAAGTCTCCTTCAACCCTCTATACTACTGAGACCCTGTTAGCCTATCGAGGGCAGAAAAGTTATTAATTATGTCACATGCTCTGGGTTCTTAAAGTAACTGACTTTGTTACAAAATACAATAACAAGACAAATTTACCATAGCATAAATACAATATACCACAATGCATTATGAAACCCTACATTTGGTAAAACAGTAGAATTTGCTTAAATCCAAATAAATAAAATCACTGATATGTACTCCATGGCAGTGGTATAGTAAATATGAAATATGCACAGGACCACCCCCCTGGGACATCATCCCAGATGATGGGATGTCAACACCACCAGACAATGCAGGCATCCCGACTAGCAGCCAGATGCTACCATTGTGAATGTAAATGTTTGGAGATTGTTACCCCCAGGAGTGGGGAGGAATAGGTTTAAGCACTAGGTGGAGACTTAGGGTTAGGCAGCTGGTGAAAGGTTAGGATTAGGCGTTGGGGAGGAGAGGTTATGGTTAGGCTGCGGGGAGGGTGGGTTAGGTTTAGGCAGTGGGGTTCGAGGGCTAGGCACCAGTGGGGTTTGAGGGTTAGGGGGTGGTGGAAGATAAATCAACAGTCAATAGGTTAACACCATTTGGTCAAGGTTGACAGTTACAAATGTAAACAGGTTCAAAAAAGTTGACATAAAAAAGTTTGATAGTTCAAAAGGTCAACAGGTATAATAGGTTGAAAGTCTCAAAAGGTCAACATGACAATAATCGACACATTTATGGTCGCCATTTTTTTTCATGTTTTTTTTAACTTGTACTTAATCTACTATTTATGTCTACATCCCCTACCTTTAGAATTCTTCACCTGAAGTATGGTGAGTGAAGCGAGGCTGCGATGGTACACGTTCTACTAATTTTGATCATAAATAATTACACCCGTTACAAAAAGTGTGTCGACCATTTCATGTTGACCTTTAACCCTATCAACCTTTTTTACCTATCAACCTTTAGTACTGTCTAGCATTTCATGTTGACAATTGGACCCTGTCGACCATATGGTGTCAAGTTATTGACTGTTGACTTTCTGAGTGTCCATCTTTTAATCCACAACCTTGATATCAGGGTTTCTTGAAGGTAGTTACATAACTTGTTCATGGTCATAGCAATGGTTACATAGGACATAACATACTTCAGCGAGAAAAACTCATAAAACCACTTGTATTGGTTGAAATGTAAATGGTTTCATTTACTTTTTATTGTAATGTTCAAAAGATGCTGAGGATATCTTGCTCTTTTAATATGGTTATAACGAATGTTTAACCAACAATATCCTGCAACAATAAGAGCTGAACTCAGTTGCACGCAATGCCAATGTTCATCAATGTGATGTCATGTGTGAAAATTCTTAAAAACTTATGCAGTGCATGAGTTCCATGGTTGTAGTACTGATTGAAGTGCTGCATGGTGTATTAATAGTATTTGTGTTCCTGGATGGTGACTAGTCAGTGCAAGGCAAGAATAGGTGGTCATTGAGACACACATGTCACACCAGGGGGGCTCAGTCGACGAGACTGAGACCTCTGGTGGGGACCTGGACCGGTGAGGTTGGAGAGGACCCTTGCGCATGGAGGGCGCGACAGTGCACCCAGAGCCAATAAGCAGTCAGAGGTAAAATACAACCGGAGTTTATTTGCAGATGGTTGTAATATAAACAGACAGTAAAGTATGCAGGAGAAATAACAGAGTTCATGCAGATTGCAATACTTTACAGATGTGATGTGATGTGGGATCGATGGTGGAACATCGGATGTGAAGACTGTGGGTCCGGAATGACGGACGGAAGACTTGAGCTTGACTGTGGGTCCGGAATGACGGACGGAAGCTTGGCTTGGAGATCCGGAATATCGGACTATCGATGATGATGTGGGAACATCGGATTCGGGTATCGGATATGGAAGGAGACTGTGGGTCCGGAATGACGGACGGGAGATGACTGTGGGTCCGGAATGACGGACGGAAGCAGGAGATCCGGAATATCGGACTAGCGATGAAACATCGATGGTGGATGATGCTGGAGCATCGGAAGGACCAGAGTCCCGGAGCTAGGCTTGGTCGCTGGGCTGAGAGGCAGGATCACAGGCGGTGGAATAACCTGGACTTCACAGGAGATGGAATAACCTGGAATACACTGCAGCATGGAAGACAACACCAGCAGAGAAATACACTTGCACGGAGACAAGGACAGCTGACCATACACTGGAGACAACTGAAGCACTAGCAATGGTTCTGAGAGCTCCCAGCATACTTATCCCCACTGGGTGGCCAGGATTGGCCGAGGAAGTATGACAGGGAGATCAGAACCAACAGGATTGGACAGCACAGACATGTGACTGGGAAGAACATGGCAGCCCCCATGTCTGCTATGGCGGGAAAGTGTTTGTGCACACCATGCTGGATACTGGGAGCAATGGCGGCGGACAGGTGGATTGCCATGCACTGGGGACTGTCACTGGGAGACAGGACGCCGGCAGAGATGACGTCTGGACCGCAAGCTGAACCTGCGGAGGCACTTAGCCGGTAAGAAAGTCTGTCTGACAGCTCGGATCGTGACAGCACCCCCCCCTTTAAGGGTGGCCCCAGGACACCTTTTAGGCTTGTGGGGAAACTTGGAGTGGAACGCCCGGATGAGTCTGGGAGCATGGACATCGATGGCATTGGTCCATGATCGCTCTTCGGGGCCGTAGCCCTTCCAATCGATCAGATATTGCAGACGACCATATCGGATGCGAGAGTCCAAGATTTTACTGACCTCATATTCTGTTCCACGCTGGGTGCAAACCTTAGGAGCCTTGGGGAGCTTGGAATGAAAGCGATTCAGAACCAGCGGCTTGAGCAGCGAAATGTGGAATGTAGCTGGCACTTTCAAATAGGGCGGCAACTTGAGCTTGTAAGCTACTGGATTGACGACTCGCTCAACTGGGAAAGGACCAATATATCGGGGAGCGAACTTCATCGATGGCACTCTCAATCGAAGATTCTTGGTTGACAACCAGACACGATCTCCTGGACGGAGGGCTGGCACAGCTCTGCGTTTCCTGTCGGCAAATTTTTTGTACCTGCTTGAAGCCTTCAGAAGTGAAGAACGAATGAGCTTCTAGGATTTGACGAATTGCCGGATGGTCGTGTCGACCACTGGAACAGAGGACACAGGTTGCAGAGTGAAGTCAGGAACTCGAGGATGAAACCCCTAATTGGCAAGGAATGGAGTGACATTTGATGAAGAATGATATTGGTTATTATGGCAGAACTCTGCCCATGGAAGGAGTTGAGCCCAGTCATCTTGGGAAGAAGAGACATATGTGCGGAGAAATGCTTCAAGGTCCTGATTCACCCTCTCCGTTTGGCCATTGGTTTGAGGGTGGTAGGCTGTGGAAAACTTTAACTTGATTTGAAGCAGGGAGCACAGGCTTCGCCAGAACTTGGCTACGAATTGGACGCCTCTATCGGAGATGATTTCAAGAGGCAGCCCATGAAGCTTGAATATCTCTTTGATGAAGAGCTGGGACAGCTTGGAAGCTGACGGAAGACCGGTGAGGGGAACGAAGTGAGCCATCTTGGTGAACCGGTCAACAATCACCCAGATGGTGGTGAATTTGTCAGACTCTGGAAGATCAGTTACAAAGTCCATAGAAATATGCGTCCAAGGACGATGTGGCACTGACAGTGGCATCAATTGCCCAGGAGGAGACTGACGACTGATCTTGTGCTGAGCACATTTAGCACAAGAGGAAACAAAGTCCTGTACATCCTGTTTGAGGGACGGCCACCAGTAGGACCTGGTGATAAACTCGTAAGTTTTCTGAATGCCTGCATGGCCAGCGAATTTTGAAGAATGCGCCCAACAAAGCAACTTCTTTCTTAGAGCTGGCTTTACATATCTTTTCCCTGTAGGGGGCGTGAGATTTGAAACTCCCGTTGCGGAGAAGGCCACTGGATCAATAATAAAATGTTGATGTGTGGACTTAGACTCACTTTCTTGCTCCCATGAGCGGGAAAGGGCATCAGCTTTTCGGTTTTGTGTCCCTGGACCGAACGACAGCTTGAAACGGAACCTGGAAAAGAAAAGTGTCCATCTGGCTTGACGGGGATTTAAACATTGAGCAGACTTGATACAGAAGATTCTTGTGGTCTGTGATAATTGTGATCTCATGAACAGCGCCCTCTAGAAGATATCTCCATTCTTCTAATGCCAACTTGATGGCGAGGAGCTCTTGGTCACCGATGGCATAATTACGCTCTGCAGGCAGGAACTTACGGGAGTAGAACCCACAGGGATGAAGACGACCATCGGGCGCTTTCTGCGAGAGGACTGCCCCAACACCCACGGAGGAGGCATCGACCTCGAGAATAAAGGGCAAGGTGGTATCAGGTTGTCAGCTCGCAGCCGGGACAGAACCTCTTTGACCCAATAACGATGTTCTGTGATGTTATTGGCGTAGATTAAAATGTCATCGAGATATACAACTACATGACGATACAGAATGTCCCGAAAAATCTCATTGACATAGTGCTGGAACACGGCTGGGGCATTGCTGAGCCCAAAGGGCATGACGAGGTACTCATAGTGGCCGTCTCTGGTATTAAACGCTGTCTTCCACTTGTCGCCCTCTCGTATGCGGATGAGATTGTATGCACCCCTCAGATCGAGTTTCGTAAAGATGGTTGCACCGCTGACACGGTCAAACAGCTCGGTGATGAGGGGCAACGGATATCGGTTCTTTACTGTAATGTCATTGAGGCCGCGATAATCAATGCAGGGACGTAGGCCTCCATCCTTCTTCTTGACGAAGAAGAATCCTGCGCCAGCAGGAGAAGTCGAAGGACGGATGAATCCCTTTGCCAGATTTTCCTTGATGTAATTGGTCATGGCTTGAGTCTCTGGAAGAGAGAGAGGATAGGTTCTACCTCTGGGTGGTTCTTTGCCTGGGATAAGTTCGATAGGGCAATCCCACGGTCTGTGAGGAGGTAGGACATCAGCGCCAGACTTGCTGAATACATCTGAGTACTCTTGGTAGGGAAGAGGCGGAAGGTCTGCTGCATCGGCTGAAGAATGACGAGCTGGGAGTACCTTTTGGAGACAGGTACCGGAGCAGGAAGGATCCCAGGAAAGGATTTCCGATGTCTTCCAAGACGAGGATTGTGAAGACGGAGCCAGGGTAAACCCAGAACCAGAGCATGAGTGGCTCGGGGTAAAACCAGGAAGGACAAAAGTTCAGTGTGCAGGACTCCCACTTTTACTGTAAGTGGCAAAGTTCTGCGGGAGACTGTCGCATCAGGAATCCTACTGCCATCCACAGCAGTAAGGAAGACAGTCTTGGAAAGACTTTCAGTGGGTAACCCCCACTTGCGGACCAGTTCTGCAGTAACGAAGTTGCCAGCGGCACCGGAATCAAGAAGTGCGGAGACAGTCTTGAAATGCTGACCAACTTGTAGGGAAACTGGAAGGACACAATCAGTTGCTGATGGAGAGGACTTAATTACTCCTAGCCTACCCTCTCCTTGACGGGCTAGGAGGAGGAGTTCTCCTTGACGCTTCGGGCGTGCAGAAATTTGATGTGCAGGATCGGCACAATACAGGCAGAGCTGTGCCAACCGTCGACGTCGGAAACAGTTTATCTCCATCGGTTCTTCTTTGGAATGGACCGCAGGAGCAGTGGGTAAAGAAGGCGGAGGAGTTGGCACTTTAACTGGAGCGCTCTTGTGACGTTCTACAGCCCTTTCTTGGAAGCGTAGGTCTACTTTGATACACAATGAAATAAGGTCACTTAGACCTGAGGGTAAGTCTCTGGTAGCGAGTTCATCCTTAATATGATCGGATAGGCCATGCCAGAAAGCTGCGTATAAGGCCCCATCACACCAGGAGAGTTCAGACGCCAGAATCTGGAACTGGACCAGATATTGCCCGACGGAGCGGGATCCCTGTCTGAGACGGAGGAGTTCAGTGGAGGCAGATGCTGATCGCCCAGGCTCATCGAAGATACGCCGGAATGTTGACACGAAGTCCTTGTAGTTGGACAGGATGGCATCAGATCTTTCCCATAAGGGAGACGCCCATTCTAACGCTGCTCCACACAGGAGGGAGATGATGTAGGCGATCTTGACCCTTTCAGTAGGGAAGTTGCTGGGTTGCAGCTCAAAGTGAATCTCACACTGATTGAGAAAACCTCGACAGGTCTTGGGGTTCCCATCATACTTGGTGGGGACAGACAGATGAAGGCGCGGTGCAGCAGCCATTACAGGAGGATGAACTGGACTTGGAAGTTCTCTGACAGGCTCAGGGCCACTGAGAGTGGTCTGTAGCTTATCCAGCCGGGAAGACAGATCTTGCAGACAATGAATCACTTGGCTCTGTGCAGCCTCTTGCTGATCCAAGCGAACAGCCAGTTGCTGTACAGGGCTGGGTGGAGATGCTTGGTTTGCGGCTGGATCCATTTGGCTAGTGCTTACTGTCACACCAGGGGGGCTCAGTCGACGAGACTGAGACCTCTGGTGGGGACCTGGACCGGTGAGGTTGGAGAGGACCCTTGCGCATGGAGGGCGCGACAGTGCACCCAGAGCCAATAAGCAGTCAGAGGTAAAATACAACCGGAGTTTATTTGCAGATGGTTGTAATATAAACAGACAGTAAAGTATGCAGGAGAAATAACAGAGTTCATGCAGATTGCAATACTTTACAGATGTGATGTGATGTGGGATCGATGGTGGAACATCGGATGTGAAGACTGTGGGTCCGGAATGACGGACGGAAGACTTGAGCTTGACTGTGGGTCCGGAATGACGGACGGAAGCTTGGCTTGGAGATCCAGAATATCGGACTATCGATGATGATGTGGGAACATCGGATTCGGGTATCGGATATGGAAGGAGACTGTGGGTCCGGAATGACGGACGGGAGATGACTGTGGGTCCGGAATGACGGACGGAAGTAGGAGATCCGGAATATCGGACTAGCGATGAAACATCGATGGTGGATGATGCTGGAGCATCGGAAGGACCAGAGTCCCGGAGCTAGGCTTGGTCGCTGGGCTGAGAGGCAGGATCACAGGCGGTGGAATAACCTGGACTTCACAGGAGATGGAACAACCTGGAACACACTGCAGCATGGAAAACAACACCAGCAGAGAATACACTTGTACAGAGACAAGGACAGCTGACCATACACTGGAGACAACTGAAGCACTAGCAATGGTTCTGAGAGCTCCCAGCATACTTATCCCCACTGAGTGGCCAGGATTGGCCGAGGAAGTATGACAGGGAGATCAGAACCAACAGGATTGGACAGCACAGACATGTGACTGGGAAGAACATGGCAGCCCCCATGTCTGCTATGGCGGGAAAGTGTGTTTGTGCACACCATGCTGGATACTGGGAGCAATGGCGGCGGACAGGTGGATTGCCGTGCACTGGGGACTGTCACTGGGAGACAGGAGGCCGGCAGAGATGACGTCTGGACCGCAAGCTGAACCTGCGGAGGCACTTAGCCGGTAAGAAAGTCTGTCTGACAGCTCGGATCGTGACAACACAGAGATATACAGTGTTATGGCCGTGATATGGAGTGTCTTGAGGAAGAAGCTTCTAGTAGCAGTGGTTCCAGAGGTGGAGCTGCACTTCAATCCCAAATTCAAATATGGGAGCCACACCAACTGCCAGCGTGTCCTAGCTGGTGATGTTTGGCAATGTTTGGTGTGGCCCCCTATTTGAACTTTGAACTGTGCTGTAAATCCACTTCTGAAAGTCAGCACTGTTGCTAACTCATATGCTTATTCGCTCACACTGAAGGCCATGCTCTGACGGAGAATTTGCCCATAGCGTATGGCTACAAGTTTCAATGGTGCAACCGATGGTAGCAACTGAAGTCATACAAGGTGAAATGGTTGTAGGCATTAAACATCCAGAAGATTGGCTTAAACTAGCATTAGCATAAAGTTGGAGATGAGTGTATAGTAACAGATGGTAATGCATGTAGTTGCAGCCACATCCAAATCAAAATCATACCCCAAAGGCCCATACGCACTTGCCGACTTTGGGCCTTATTCGAGTTCACTCTTTCTGACAAAATCCTTCTTAGATGGACAAAACCATGTGCACTGCAGGGGGGCAGATGTAACATGTGCAGATAGAAATAGATTTGGTGATTTTAAGGTGATTCTTTGCAGGGTAAATACTGGCTGCTTTATTTTAACACTGCAATATAGATCTCACTTTGAAGTAAAACCCCACCCAAATCTAATTAGATCTGCACAAGTTACATCTGCCCCACCTGCAGTGCACATGGTTTTGTCCATCTAAGAAGGATTTTATCTGAAAGAGTGAACTCGAATAAGGCCCTTTGAGCTGAAAGCCGCTCAAAACAGCAAGTTTGCGCGGCTTTCAGCTCAAAGCCGGCCAGTGTGTATGCCCCGTCAATGATCGGTGAGTGGTGATTGGCGGCCCCCTCATCATCGCTGGGAAAGCCATTCATCAGCTGGTATTACCAGCAGATGAGCGGCTTTTTTGGCTGCTTTGCATAGCGCCGCACTATGCAAAGCCGTCCTCCCCCTGCTGACTGCGCCGGGCAGTGCATAAACACTTGTGCATAAACACTGAGCGGCTTTCCCCCAGAGATGATGCTTATCATTGCTGTCCATACACGCTGGGCAAAGTCGCCCAGTGTGTATGGACCTTTACTGTTTGGCTTTACAATACCTTGTAACAAAAATGACACTCCAGAGAGAGAGTTTAAACACTGTAAACAGGGAGTGAAACCTGGTGCCCTGTAGATTGATTGCCCTGATAACAATTCCTACAGAGAAACTCCTTTTTTGTGCTTTCTTATTAACAGTATTTGTGCTTTCTTTAACCAGTTTGATGAAACACAGATAGCCCTATCTTATTCCCATGAGTGGCAGTTGTAATTGGGAAGTAGTGTGTATCCAATTGTCTAGATCTGTCCACATTATGTTTAAACAGTGACACATTCATTGTACAGTCATTCCTCTCAGACTGAAACTCTGGGAAAACATTCTGTGTTTGGAAAGGTTATCAGGTAGGAAAATGTAATAAAAACAAAAAAAATGTCTCCCCTTTGCAAAAAGCAGCTAAATCCCAAAATACAAATATCAAAA
The DNA here is from genome assembly GCF_055691185.1 of Crinia signifera. NCBI lineage: Eukaryota > Metazoa > Chordata > Amphibia > Anura > Myobatrachidae > Crinia > Crinia signifera. The sequence continues at coordinate 443,374,236 of NC_139217.1, read as the reverse complement.
TAAATTTGATTATTCTATATTTGTTTGGGAATTCATTTTGCTAATTTTATTAATAATAATAATAATAATAATAATAATAATAATAATAATAATAATAATAATATTTATATATAAATTTTCTCCCAATAGGACTCAAAGTGCATTTGAGTCCTTGAGTCCAATGAGTGCATTTGAGTGCAGCTCAAAATACAAAACAAGCTTAACAGTGGATGTCAGTAAAAAGCTTGAGTAAATAGGAACGTCTTCAGTCTATTTTTAAAGGATTCTACAGTGGGGGCTTCTTGCACTGTGCGAGGAAGAGAGTTCCATAGAGTTGGAGCAACAAAGTTGAAAGCTCGACCCTCAGATGAATTCAGGGAAATTCTGGGTACGGTTAGTAGTCCTTCTTCAACGGATTGTAGTTATCGAGTAGAACAGTAAGGAATCAGAAGCTGCTGCAATTTTGCCCCCCAATTGATGTTACTTACTGATATGGACATAATCCTTATATCTGTAGCTGTTCTACCACATTTTACTGGGCTGTGAAACAATACATACAGTAGCTAATTAGTTTTGCCTTGTTTTGGGTGGTTTGACACAGCCTGTTTGGTAAATATAGTAGATGTACAAGACTCAGTGGACCTGCCTACACAATCACTCAACAGGAAGAAAATCCCCTACAGGCATAATCTTATGTTTAAAAACATAGACCTCAAACCTATTTTTTTTATGCCAACTTAAATTAATTTGTCACTGTAGACTGTTTCAAAATTTTGATATCTCAAAAGAATATGCCATACACTAGACTGTTGTATTTTCACATGTTAAAATATGCATTTTGTATATTTTAAACTGAACCAAAAACTGGTCTGGATCTCCCTAGGATATAAGGTCTGAATTAAATCCCGTTTGGAATCTTCCCGCAGTTTGGCATTCTGATTTGAAAGATTGGGTGTGTGATTGAAAAAAATATATATTTTATCTGTTTTCATTGATTTTTATTGATTTTATCAATGAATTTTAATAGATTTATTTACTGAATCAAAATCCAAAACACCAGTGGCGTCACTAGGGTTGGTGTCACCCGGTGTAGGAACTCATGGTGTCACCCCTCCCCCCCCCCGCCAACTTTCTGGAAGACGGAGAGTGGATGCTTGTGCGTGCCGGAGACGTTCTGAAAAATTGGGTGTGTGGCCTATCAGAAGGGGGCGTGGTCTGTACCATGATTGTATTGTGTACCTGCAGATTGCACATTTTAGCGAACTACATCCATTACACATGACGTAATGTCAATTACACATAATGCCGCACACGTGATGCCAGTTACACATTACGCCCCACACCACAATGTGCTGCTAATTACATATTATGCACACCTTGATACCCATTACACCCCACACTGTGATGGCAATTACCCAATGCTCCCCACACCGTAATGCCCATTAAGCCCCATACAATGATGCCCATTACACCGCACAATGTGATGTCCATTAAACATATGCCAACACAGTGCCAGATACACATATGCCCCCACAGTGCCAGAGACACATAAGCCCCCACAGTGCCAGATATTCCCCCACAGTGTCTCTCTGTAATGGCGGGAACAGCGGAGGTCTGCCTGGGGTGGCAAGCAAGGAGGGTACCTGTTGTCTGGACCCAATTGCAGGCTCCTAGGCTGTAGGTGGAGGGGTCTCTGCTCCGGCTGTCTTTACAGCTCAAAATACAAAACAAGATTAACAGTAGATATCAGCAAAATGCTTGAGTAAACAGGTATGTCTTTAGTCTATTTTAAAAGGATTCTAGAGTGGGGGCTTCGCCTTCTCGCACTGTGCGAGGAAGAGAGTTCCATAGAGTTGGAGCAACAAAGTTGAAAGCTCGACCCCCAGATGAATTCAGGGAAATTCTGGTTACTGTTAGTAGTCTTTCTTCAGCGGATCATAGTAATCGAGTAGGACAGTAAGGAATCAGAAGCTGCTGCTGGTACCTTGGGCCCTGGTCATGTAGGGCCTTGAAAGTGAGTAAGCCAATCTTGAAAATGATTCGCCATTTTACAGGTAGTCAGTGAAGGGAGTAGGGAATGGGAGTTATGTGGCAGGAGCAGGGCTAGTTAGTTAATAGTCTGGCGGCTGCATTTTGTACCAGCTGCAAGCGGTGCAATTCTTTTGATGGGAGACCCAGGTAGCGAGCATTGCAGTAGTCTATCCCCCATAATATCTAATAAAAGAGGGATCGATTCAATTCAGAGCAATTTTGTTAAAGTGAAAAGGCAGCTATAAAATCACTCACATGTGACTTATTTCTGCAATGTGCAGTTTCAAGAAATGCAATATTCATTTAGAAATTAAAATTTGGATTTATTATTGTGATATTGCACAATCTTTCTCTAATGAGCTTTCTGGGAAAAAGTGCATTAAAAAGTGGGCAAACAATATTGATCTCCCAAAAAATTGCCAACTACAAGAGCAGGACTTTATAGAAAACTGTTAGTGGCCATAAACAAAGTATTGGATTTTTAATAAGTGAAATAGTGGGAGAACATGTATTTAAGCTTATCCAAAAATATAATTTTTTTTAAAAATAAATAAAAAATAGTTTATTTGTAAACAAAATACTTTTTGTCAAAAATGTAATCTTCGACATTGGAACATCACAACCATTGCAAAGTTGATTTTTCCAGCAGGGGATGGGGGTGGGGTCATTTACATTTCCCCAGCAGTCGCAGACATTAGGAGGTCTTGCTATGCTGACCAATCAGCACACTAGCGGCATTGCTGGTAGGTCCACGGAAGTAGATAGACCGAAAGGTAATTCTATGACTGGAAGTGGTGGAAAGATTCTCTTCCTGCAGCCGACCACACTGTGTTTTCTGACTGTTCACATTGTTTGTGACCAGATCAAAAAATGGTGTGGTCTCGCACAATGCAACCATGCCAGGCAAGTGGTTAAATATGTTTTTTTTTATTGTAGTGACGTTAGTAAAAGATTTCTGTAAACTCTGTGTTTGCAAGTATTATGCAATTGCATTATAAGGAACACCCAGCAGCATGCTGGATGGACTTGTCCTGTACTGGGCTCTCCCCCATGTATGAGAAAGGGAAATCAGTTGTAGTTTTGTGATTTTTTGCAAAACTACAACTGAAGCTGAATTTGGCCCAGAGTGTTTTTGCTTTAATTACAAACACGAGGCCTCGCACTGTAACTTTACAAAAAGCAATTCCTACTTTTTTACCTGCAATGATTGGGTATGCATAAAAAAATGCAAATATGCTGTAAAAATGGATTGTAATTTGGGAATTGTATCACAAATGAAAATTGTATTGCGATTTTACTATGAAACTGAGTCATGGGACCCACATTACTCCTAATTTAACTGACTCCAATCCCGCTCTAATTTGCAGCATAAGAATATGAACAACACTTAAGCTCAAGCATCTCCTACAATCAGAGTATTTTCTTTATTCTATAAGCCAAAAACCGAGACAACACCCTCCACCTCTCTAAGAGACCAATCCACACATTTTCGGTGCATGGCTCTGCGACAGCACCAGAACGTACAACATTGCCAGGATCATCCTTTAGACTAGGGGTGGGCAACAAGTGGCCCTCCAAATGTTGATGAACTATACATCCCAGCATTGAATATGACCCGGATGTGCTTCCTCCATATGCTATTTAAACACTGCCAGGTTACTCACTCTTTACCTTGAAAAAGGCGGCTGTGACCGCCGAAACATGTTGGCAGAAGAGTGAGTTCTTTTTTATTCATTCATTTTTTGAGCATTGTTTATTTGGACTTCTGTATGTGGTTATTGGCCATAAGCCACATTTCAGGTGTTACTTTTATTAAATGCTTTTTTACTGAGACCGGTCCTCTTCCTCTTTTCACATACACGCCTCCGCTGCGAGGTAATGAGAATAGGGGGACCTGTCCTTATTCACAAAGAAACCGCTACGTGTGTATTTCATCCACTCCTACAGTGAGTATGGTAGGCACCCACCTTGGCCTTTGAAATACTTCACCTGGATAAACGGTTATTGTGCCAGTGAAAGATACCTTTATATGTGTCAAGCTCCTGTATATACAGTGAGTACGGTACGAATCTCTGGATACCAGCCCATCACACTCGGTATTTGTCTATAGATCACACACATTGGTGGTCCCCTAAAGATACCTTGATACACGTGTATACACACCTCTATCTGTGAGTTTGGGTACGGATCCCCTCCCTTTTTGGGTGTTTTCACCTTCAACACTTTCATTGTGTTTCTTACTCTAACACAAGTTTCATTTATTTTGTTTCTCCACTTCACGAGACAACATCATCCTGTGGACTATACAATATTCAGCGCCACCAGACCTTCTTTTTTCCTGAAGCATATACATCCCAGCATGCCTTGCCTTCGTTTTGGTACTTGGCCAAGCTGAAACTGATGCAAGGCATTCTGGGATATGTAGTTCATCAACAGCTGGAGGGCCGCTTGTTGCCCACCGCTGCTTTAGACACTCTGGGCAGTTCTGCAGCAGGGCCACTGGCTGCTGGGCAGTGGTGGCTGCACAGGGGTGGCTGCAATCAAATAGGGGAGCCACACCCACTGCCTCCAACTTCCATTCCAAACTGACTCACTGGCAGTGAGTGTGGCTCCCCTATTTGAATTTTGAACTGTACTGCAACCCCACCTCTCGAGCCGCCACTGCTTTCCGGATGCGGTTTTGGGCACCCTGAAAACAACAGGTGATGTGGAGAAGCAATTGTGTTGCTCACAAGGGGTTTGTGTCCTGGACGACACCACCATTCACACACCGACAGTTACACCCCTATATCCATACCATATCTTATACAATAATTTAGCTTTTAGGCAAACCCTATATGATCATTTTTCTTTCAGCCAAGTGACACAATTGTGCACCAATCACAGAGAAAGTTGATCCTGCTTTTGGAGCTAAACGCATCACCACAGCCATTAAAATGGGATAAATGGGTCAGGGTTGTTGTGGCCGCCGTACTTCAGGTTTTTCAGTATTGTTTCATGCACCAGGACAAAGCATTCTTTATCTGTATTGTACTGAAAGTCTATCCTACTACACTCCCACTGATTGCTTCCCGGCATGTGTAGGCAGGATCTGTAGTCTTCACAGTCTGATCTGGTAGATTGCGGTGTCAGACCATTATCTATCTGAAACAAAGTTCTGCAACCAACCTATTGCCCACTGTCAACGATATTGACCAGATAGGATGCTGAGCAGATTCAGTTATGAATAAACAATTATTACAGACCTATTATTCAGCTCAGTTGCTATAAATTGATGTCAGGCGGTGGGTTTACTTGCTGTTCAAGACAGAGGGTACAAGCTCATTTATCATCCTTTGTATACAAAATATGTAGACCAGAATGTGATTAATGTTCATTTAATAGGATAAAGTTACATTTTAGATCTAAGAGTTGGTAAAGCCTCAGGACTCATCACACGTGATAGCAAAGCTTTCAGTTATCGATGATATCATAAGTCAATTTACCTGCAGGACGTTTTCACACTATTGTATAATGGACATAAAATGACATTTGCATTTCACTGTACTTTGCATTTGATTGCACTGTACTTGCTTTCTGTTCTTTATGTGTAGATTGTTTATTGACAACATTATTCATATTTTGTCGGAACCCTGACAACAGTTTATTGGCCTAGAATTCAAACTGAGCATCTCCATGCTCAGTTTGAATTCTAAGGCAATAAACTGTTGTCAGGGTTCCGACAAAATACGAATAATGTTGTTATTGAGTTTTTGCATGGAAATGAAAATCATTTTTTTTTCAGTTCTGTGTTGATGCTGAATAAATGTTTGGTGAAAAATATTCCTTCGCAAGAATTCACATTAAACATTAGCTTTGAACCCAATCGATAACAAATCCAGGTCCTATGATTAAAATACATAACACACCGCACAAAAAATTATGTAATTCGGAAAGACAAAGTGCTATAAGCATATTTCTGAAATGTCTCACTTTTCGCGGGACAGTCCAGTTTTTTGGGGACTGGGGCCAACAGTGTCCCGCAGTGGGGGGGTAGTAGGGAGACCCCCCTTTCCGTCGCTGCTCTGCTAACAGCATCAGGGAATAGATGCATGTGCACAGCATCTATTCAGGGAACCAGAGAGGGGTGGGGGCACGGCCAGTAGCTTTGTCCTTGTGTGTTGGCCTTGTCCTCACAGCGCAAAACAGGGGCCTGGCTTCGCATTTGCTGTAATTTCTGTGAAGACACACCTCCTTTTCCTAAGGCCATGCCCCCTTATCAGGACAGCATGGAGGGGCCATGTGGGTGTCCAAACCTAAGAGAACAAAATGTTGGGAGGAATGCTATAAGTTCAACATGCAGAACAAGAACATGCATGTAGATGGTGGCCATAAATCACTTTGAGGTATTGATACAATGAAAATTTGTTGTCAAATTATTTATTTTTCAGTTGGAACTATGGGTCGTACATGTGACATGACTGAGAGGAAAAAGTTAGAATTTTGTTTTTGGCTGAGAGCATGACCATATGCATCTACAGTGTAAGAAGCATGGACACCAAGAATCTCCGTGTGGAAAGTCAATCATGCCAAATGACAATGCCGACTGTGCCAATATGTTTGTTCTGGGTCTTGAATTGTACTGAATTGTCTTTAATTGTACTGTTGGAGCAGTTACTAACGCATTTGAAACCGATTGGTGGTTGCTAGGTTAAATTGTCATGATCGACTTTTAGGCCACTGAAATTGGTATCCATGCTTCTTCCACTGTAGATGAATACTTCTTACTGTCTCCGATGGCAAACCAACAATCACTGCCAACTATGGCCATTCTCTCAGTCAAAAACAATGGTTCCCTTTTACAACTCAGTCATGTCACGTGTACGACCCATGGTTCCAAAAAATAAACATATCAACAAAGTTGCATTGTATCAATACCTCAGACATTCACACTAATTCAACTAGCCCTGCAGATCTCCGGACCATTCGGGTAGAGGACTATGGCAGCTGAATGATGTTATATGCAGCCCATGCAACCTGAATGATTTTTGGTCTGTGCCTGGTTTTGCATCTAGGCTGCACAACCAGGGGGCAGCCGATGATGTGTGAGTGCTTCACTATATAGTGAAGCGCTAGCACAATAGCAATGTGCCCAAACATTTTGCAGGCACCACATTGCTGGGTGGCCCTGCTGTGTGGGGGTGGCCTTGCCCTGTGTTGGATGCCCCCACATAGCCTGCCACAATGGACTGTAGTTTTGTGAGGATTTGTAAAACTACAACAAAAGCTGAGTAGGCTTTATGAGCTGAAAATATATAATTCCAGATTCATAAATGTTTCTGGAGTACAGTGCAGCCATTCTGAAGGCCAACAGCAAAATGACCACAAACTAGAGCAGGGGTGGGGAACCTCAGGCCCGGGGGCCGTATGTGGCCCCCACAGCCGGTCTGAGTGGCCTTCCCATCTGCCTGGCAGCTTTGCCGGGAGTTAAGTACAGGGGAATTCTCGCGAGAGGTCGGTAGTTCTCAGGAGATTCCTCTAAATCAACAGCAGCCGTAGACTGTCAGTCCTATTCAGCGGCAGCCATCGAAGCGTGGGACGGCTGCAGCAGGACAATTTGTAAAATACCTTTTTACATATGGCCCCCCGAAGGATTTTTTCCCCATACAAACGGCCCTTGGCACAAAAAAGGTTCCCCATCCCTGAACTAGAGGCTCGGTTAGGAATTTTTACATTCTGGGCAAATAGTTTGCAAAGTAGGGGTCTGTCTGCTTTTGTCCCAGATAGAATAACGGCTGAACTAGCCCTATTACCCCTTAAGCTGTATATGATTCTGAAAGATATCGAAGAAGAAGGCTCAGTTGAAGAAGACTTTACATTTGTTTGCCTTTGACTAGCCTAAATGGCTGACTACCATTAATTAAAAATAAACTACCACATGGTTTTCTCAGTAGAAATACCTTTTTTTCCCCAAATGTGTGCCATTTGCATTAGTGTTGCATAGTTTTATGCAAATAAGCTGGTCATCTCAACTAATAACCACCCACAAGTCATTATAGGATAGTAGCATCTCAGTCACACATTTTCACAGCTCATAATTGTCGCAATCAAGTTTTTCTTTGCACACTTTGAAATACAGTATTCGGTTACTCACATACAAATTGCAGATTTCACTGGGTCATTGTTTGCCTTCTTCTACTGTGCTGTGTCTGGGCTCATAGAAGAATATGCTTATTTGTTCGGTACTTGTTTTCTAGCACGGCCACACCGATTTCCATCGGGGTGGTCGTGTCGGAAAAATCGCGTTGATCGCATCGCATGCGATTTGGTCCCATGCAATTTGGTCGCATGCGATGCGATCGACGCGACCGACCCGATTTTTTTATTGAATCAAATGTGAATAGGGTCCCTGGGACCCGATTTTACATTGTATTCAATGTAAAATATTCCCTAGACCCCAAAATTTTACAACGTAAACCCCACCCCACGATAGACGCCAACCCGAAGCGTGGCGAGCGCAGCGAGCCCGCGAGGGGCGGCGGTGCGCGTCCTCCGACCTTTTCATTCCCCTACTATCCACGTCGGCGTGGAGTTGAGAATATATAGTGTGGCGAGCGCAGCGAGCCACCGAGACTGAAGCGTGGCGTGCGTAGCGTGCCCCGCGAGGGGACGCGTATAACTTCACAGGTATACGCGTCCCCTCGCGGGGCTCGCTGCGCTCGCCACGCTTCGGGCTCGGTGGCTCGCTGCGCTCGCCACACTATATATTCTCAACTCCACGCCGACGTGGATAGTAGGGGAATGAAAACGTCGGAGGACGCGCACCGCAGCCCCTCGCGGGCTCCCTGCGCTCGCCACGCTTCGGGTTCGCGTCTATCGTGGGGTGACGACGGGGCGATATATAATGTGAAATGGGTCATATTGGCCCATTTCACATTTTTCACATTTTTTCCTATGTGAGATGGACTTAATCAAGTCCATCTCATCTTGTGCCATTATAATGGCACAAGACCGACGCGATGCTCCTGATTTCAATGTTAAAATATATTTTAACATTGAAGCCTATGGCAAAATCGGGGGCATCGCGTCGGTCGCGTCGGGACCAATGTTAATGGTCCCGACCGACGCGATGCCCCCGATTTTTCCTTTGCTGGCAAAATGGAAATGATTTCAAAGGAAATCGGGTCCATCGCGGGGATCATGTACCTTAACTTAAAGGTACACGATCCCAAATATTGTGGCCGTGCTAGGAAACAAGTACCATTTGTTCAATAGGTAAATACTGTGGAATACATTTTACTGTGGTCATAACATGGAGGATTTATGATGATTGTACAGTACCCTATAACAGTACATAGAGTCTACACAATACCTATGTACTGTGAAATGCAGTGTGAATTAAGATCTCCCTAGGTGAGCACTGATAAAAAGGGGTTTGGTCTTCTGGCAAGGAGGCATGGCCTCTTGGCAAGGCCCCTCCCCAGTTTTCATCACCCTGGGGGTCTGGTAGGTGCTCACCTGTCCCAGAGATAGATTGGTTGCACTGCTGGCTGCTTGATTATTACTCCAGCCGAGCGCTGCACAGAATGCTACAGCCAGCATGTTAGTTTCACCCCTCAGTGGGTGACATTGGGAGTGGCCTGCACCTTACATTAAATGTAATTGTAACTGTGTACCGTTATGATTACATTTAATGCCACCTACTACTGTATGTCTCCAAAATAACTTCTCATACAATGAGCAAAGTAGCACTCTTCTACCAACAATTCCCAGTGCATTTATATATAACCAAATTGCCTTACATTCAGTGTTGTCTACCTTTCAGTATAGTTTTACAGACTGAAGATTTGCAGAGACAGTTGGATTTTATTTTGGCTCCAAATCATTGTCATGTTACGGTTTTGTCAAAACCACCCTCAAGTGTTTTGATTTTAGATTTGGATCTAGACCATCATATTTTTAACATTAAAAACATGATTTCCAATGTGAAGTGGCTCCTGATAACAAGAGAAGTACTTAAATGCATCCAAAACACGCAAGGGGCTGGATGTTAAGACAAATGAGTCCGGTGGCCATGTAGGATGCTGGTCGAATTCAGGTATATTTTTTTTAAAGTGGCAATCATTTTCAAGGTATGATTTTGCCTTGCAAATGATTGCCCATTTAAAAAAATGTCAGAGATTTGCAGGTATCCAGCACGGATGCCAAACTCAGGTCAACATTTTATCCCGTCCCAGATTTGAACTTGGTTGGATGACTAAAGCCAAGATTTGCCCCAAAGTTCGGTTGTGTTTTGCAAAACCGTTCCGCTCATCTTCAAAATAACACCAACTTTTACTAACATATTATCGGTGAGATATAAAAAGCAAACCAAACAATAAATTACAGTAGGAATATCTTTGAAGGCAATAAGGCTCAGAAAGAATAATCAAAATAGTTTTACAAGCCTGATCTGTGATGTGGGGGTTTAAATATTTTTACTGATCTCTACAAAGTTTTTTTTTTTTACTGACAGTCAAAAATACGACCTTACGTTTACTGTCAGTAAATTTACTGTAAGTTGGCAGCCATAGAAATGCAAAAGAAATATCCGTGAAGAATGTGAAAAAGATTTAATACCACTTATATTCACCGGTGGCTGAGAACATTAGACTGAAATATACATATGACAGATTTATCATTTAAATGAAAACTACATTTCAGAAATATGTATATTATTGCGTTTTGACTGTACGCTGCTTAATACTATCCAAATAATACCAGCCACAGTAGAAAGGTTACAAGTTCACATTATTGATTTCAGCAAATTCAGGGAAAAATACCTAAGGTCCGTGTCACTCACAGCGTTCTCACCAGCCATTGATTTTAAGAGGTTTGTGCTAGCTGTGGAAAAACGAGGCCTGCAGTGTTTTAACACCGTAATTCTCAGCAGGCAAGTAATATTGGAATTTAGAACTTTGAAAGTCTCGATTGTCTGCTTGTTACAGCTATAGACAAGAGTTTCATTTTTACAAGCTCCGTCCTGCATTTTTTTCCCGGTATCTATTTTATTTAAAGTGCTTTAACACATTTCGAAGCAATCATTCATATTCTGCAAACACCTTAATGTATGTAAATATGGTGTGAACTACTAAAACGAGAGAATGCTTCCTATCTTTGCAAATATGTGATTCACAGGTGCAAACCAGTGCAGTGTAAAAATAATAGACACACGAAAGGCCGGGCACATTAACAGCTGATCAACAGCTGATTGTTAATACTGGGCAAGAAGCCATAGCCTGCTTTGCTATTAGCACTAGTTGTTGATTCAGACTGGTAAGGAAGAGGAATTCCTCTCCAGACGGACTCTGGCTATTGATGGACATGCCTACTGCTGATAACACGCCAGTGACTGTGCTTTACTGAGCTGTCCCAGGTTCCTTCGTACTGTACTTCTTATCTGATGTTGCACTGCTAGGAAACAGAACTCAGTTAGATGTAGGCTGCAAGGTTCCAAGAGAGTGAAAGCAGTATACTGTAAATAATACAGCACAGGGAATATTGAGCTGATGACATTTGGGTCAGGATCATAGCAAACCCATATATAGGGGGGTATTCAATCTCCTGCTGCTATTTCCGATGGGGGAAATAGTGGCCGGGCCCTATTCAATGCTGTGTTCCCTGACAGCATTGAACAGGGATCTAGGAAGAACGGGCCTGACTCAGGGCCATCTTAACAATCTACTGGGCCCCTGGGCAAAATAATTTTTAGGGCCCCCCTCCACCCACCTATGTGCAGCAGCAGAGGAGGGCTGGGCGGGGATCCTGTGTGGCGGGGATCCGGGCAGCAGCTGTCAGCGGCATCTGTCTAGGCGACTCATCAGTGGCGGCGGTGATCCAGGCAGCGGGGGGGGGGGGGGGGGGGGGGGGGCTGGGAGCTTGATGTAGCGGTGTGTGGTGGGGATCCAGGCAGCTGCTGTCAGCGTTGTCCGTCCAGGCAGCTCGCTCAGAACTTGATGTAGCGCTATTTGATGCCGGGCGGGAAGCGCTGCAGATTTTGAAAAGACTGGCCGGACACTGATTGGCTGAGCGTTCGGCCAATCAGCGTCCGGCCAGAATTTTCAGAATCAGCAGCGCTTCCCGCCCGGCGACAAATAGCGCAACAGCAAGGTCTGAGTCGCCACTGCCTGTATGGACAACGCTGACAGCTGCTGCCCGGAGGATCCCCGACACATGCCGCCCAGATTGCTACATCAAGCCCCCCGCTGCCCGAATCACCGCTGTCCCCGCTGACAGCTGCTGCCTGGATCCCTGCCACACGCCTCCCGGATCGCTACATCAAGATCCCAGCCCCCCGCTGCCTGGATCACCGTCGCCGCTGACCGCATCCCCACCACCATTCCCCAGGGCAGTGCAGTGTTCCCAATTGGGCTGGGCCCCTACAATCCTTGGGCCCCTGGGCAACTGCCCATTCAGCCCAATGGGAAAGACGGCCCTGGCCTGACTTTACAAGCAGTCGGGCATGTTCTGCCAATAACGGCCAGGAATTGGTGAGCTCGCGGCTCCAGCTCGACGATTTCCGGACATTTCTCATGGCCATGTCCCCTTTCTGCCATTGAACATTGAATCCCGCCTGCCGAGCTGACGTCGAGCCATCCGAGAACGGGACAGGGTCACGGCTGTCTGGGCCAGCCCGACAGTCTTGACCCGGGATTGAATATGCCCCTTAGATGTAAATTTGCTAAAGTTCATGAAAAGGAAAGTGGAGGTGTTGCAAATAGCAATCAGATTTTAATGGCTTTGCAACATGGGGCCGGCACCTGCAGCCCACCGCTCATTACGACCCCGCCTACTTCCACTCACAAATGCTACTTGCCATATTGTGCTTCTCCTTTAACTGAGTGTGGTATATTAGGTCGAAAAAGTGTGTGGGTCAATGACAATGACAATGACTAGGTCGAAACCAAAAGGTTGATATGCACAAGGTCAACACTAGATAAAGGTTGACATTAGCAAAATATTGTCCTCCAAAAAGTACGACACATGAATAAATCAAAATTAGTTTTTCACGTTTTTCAGGTGTCAATGCCGACGTGAACCCCAATTAGCGTACTGCATCCGGTCACATGGCTTGCTTCACTTGCCTTGGTTTGGGACAGGTGCTTCCTCTGCGCTCATCACACTTCACCATTCCCATTCGGAGGTCACGTGAATTGTAAGGTATGAAAAAGTTCCAATTTTTTTTAAAAAAATCCTCAAAATCTCATGACTTCCTTTTCATGAGTCAACCATGGCCATGTCAACCTTTTGCTTGCATTGACCTTTTGACCATGTTAAACATATGTATGTTGACCATATGGTGTTGACCTATTGACTGTCGACCTAGACATTATAAACTATCCGGATTAAATTATAACTCACTATAAACCCACCCCTGCTTTACATAGGTACATTTTTTTCTAGTAACAGTGGTGTTTGTAAAAATAAGAAATGAGGGGTATTTGTACGAAATTAGCAGCTGATTGCCGTAAGCCACTTCTCATCCTTTATCACTGCTTCATACAGCTACCCCTCAGTGACTTATAACATTTCTTTATAAACCACATTTTTCAGTTTTCCTTTGGACATGAGTATCAAAATATTTTTTAATGCAATATGCGAAAAGGGCCACAAAAAGTGGGAAAAACATTCCCCATTTAGGTGGTCATTTACAATAAATTGTTGTTAAATGTTTTCAGTGTGCACATGCACATACTGATGTATGTCCCTGAGCAAACGGACTCAGTGACTTGCATAGTTGCCGATCAATTCGCACAGGACAGTGCGGATGGGGGGCATGGGACGGTGGTGAGGGGCTGTGCCCATGGGAATGCCCAGCTTTTCATGGGCATTCCCATGAGAATGCTGGGCGTTCCCATGGTAATTCAGCAATGATGTGGGTGCGGGGGTGGGCATCTGATGTCGACCACCCAACTCTATGCCTCCTGATTCCCATCACACACTTCCTACTACCCATCACACCCCCCTACCCCCGCAACCCCACTCCATGCCCCCTGCCACCCTTAACTCACCCCCTGCCCCAACCAACATATTCCATGCCCCTGCTCCCCATCACACACCTCAACAATTCCTTAGCTGTCTCCTCCTCATGTCTATGTTGCTCCCGCTAGATACTTGCAAAAATTCCCCTTACTTGCTGCCAATGACCAGGGACACTTGCAGAGCGGCATCATACCCAGACCCAATCCCTCCCACAGTCTCTGAGGCCCCCAGGGGCCAATTAGGTTACCACACATAGCTGCAAGACTCCCACTGCATCTCAAGCTGGATCCATCAGCACAGCTGCCAGCCTGTGCCAGGACCCCAGCTTCCGCCTGGTCCCATTCCAAGCTGGAAAGCACCACGACAGCTGTCTTGTTCTCCAGGTTTAACCTTGATAGACTTCTTCCTGTTGACAATTTGAAAACCTGTTTCAGTGGGAAGAAATTCTCATTTATTGAGGAATACATCTCTGCTGTCAATGAGTATTTTACATATTGCTTGATTTTGCACTTTGCATGCGCAGGAAGCAGACGCATGGTGAAGCACTTATGCAGACTTGCACGTGTTTTACACGTATCAAAGTTCTGTTTCAAACAGGCGGCATTAAAGACAATACTCCCTGTGGATTTGGTTTATTCTGTTCCTCTATGGGAGGTGGACCATGTTCTACTGAGGTGGACCTGGACACTCTCTCTACCACCTAAGCTGGACCTGGACTCTACATTCACCCTCAAACTGGTCATTAGTTTCTTTGACCGCTTGTACGGGATCCCTGACAGATTATGATCTCGCAGTGACAGATTCCGCTCTGGAAAGTGTTGTGTTTCCTGACAGTCTGGCAGCTTTCTCTAATCACCTGGCAGCTTTTTCTGATTGATTGGCAGATATTTTGACAAAACTGAAACCGTCCGTTTTAAATAATCATCAATGATCAGAACATCACGGCCATTGTAACTTTGGTTTACCGACACCTGATTCTCTCTGCAGCCTCCAGGACTCCACAAGGGCACCAGAGGATAGAAATGTCTGAAGCCGCTGGGTGGAGGGATGCTGTCAGGCTGACAATCAGCAATGTTCAGCAACATGGCAGACAATGGGGTAGAGGGATCAGGAAGAAGAGGTATAGCACAATGCGCTTTCTGACAAGTCACATCAGATGGGATCATGCCAGGCAAGTGGCGACTCTTCCCTACCTGCAGTAAAGCATGGTTTTACCAAGTCAGTTAGTTGCTCCTTTTTGCTTTACTGCCAATCTGTCTAATCTGGACGATAACTTTTTTCAAGTGACACTTTCTCAATAAAGTATTTATGAAACATGGGACTATACTTTATCAATCATTTAAAAAGAGAATAACTCTATGAGACATGAATTTTTTGAGATTTGCATTGACTCTCGTGTTTTGGTTTTGGCAAATCAATCTCAAGTGTTTTGCTTCAGATTCGGCTTTTGGTTCAGTTTTTAATTTCCTTAGAATTATTGCTCCATGTGTATGGCCTGCAGCGAAACCATGCTCAGCGTGAACACTCAGCACACAGCATCGCAGGGTCCATCGTAGTGCTGCAAGATGTGCTGAGTGATCGTGCTTAAGCCCATCGCTACACACAGAGGCAGCCATCATCATCATTGAGCTCTGGCCTAGAAGGCCCTTTAACATGACATAGCTAAGGAGGGGAGCGGTCGCTAGGTCGAAGTTATGACGTGAAAAACTCATGTCGTCATTTGACTGTCAACCTTCCCATTGTCGACCTTGTGCTTGTGTCGACCTTCCGACCCTGTTGACCATAGCCATGTCGACGCATTTCATGTGCCAACTGATGCTCTGTCCACCTTTAGTGGTCCACCTAATGTAAGTCAACCTTTATAGTGTCAACCCTATGACCCATACTAGGGATGGCCATTGGTGCAGTCGTCATCTAAGGTTGCCATCGATGATGATTCTGCAACCAGCCATCGATAGTCATAAACTATGTGATGGCTAACCATCGATAGTCTTAGCTATTGATGGTCATCCAGTATCTTAAACTAAATGGCCCTTTGGGAAATCAGAACTCGGGGGTGGGGCTTCTGGGTGTCAGGGGCGGAGCTATGCTCCATGTCCCGGGACCTTGAATAAAAAGAAAAAAAAGAAACATTGGTTCTCCTTTGCCTCTCCCACATCGATGGCAAAAGTATTCAACATCGGCCATAAACCATAGATGATTTCAAATCATCGATGGTCATCCCTAACTCATACCCCCTAATGGTTATTGTTTATCTTTAAAAAAAAAAAGGTAATTAAAAAAAACTATTTATTATTATTATCACACAATAGTAATAAATACAAAAAATAATAAATAAATACAAAAATATTTCAAACTGTTCTAAAACTATAGCACATATATTATAAAGAAAATGCATTTCTACTTTGAAACGTACAATTTGTAAAAGTCATCTTGGGCTATGATTACATAAAAGTGTTCCCAGAGGACTCTCTACATGCAGATGGGGGTGTGATGCAGAGGACCAATAGAAATCATAAATTCCAGAAAGTACATTATCTCCACCGTCCTCACAGTTATACATTTATATGTAAATTTTGTTAATCAAAATAATACTACTAATAATAATAATGATAACAGTACTAAAGCAATAATTTTAAACTTTTTGCATAAAATATATTTCAAATACCTGTGAATAATAAATAAAGACATGTGGATATGTGGGCAGGTGGCCAATCCTGTGTTTTCTTGACATACTGGCCTTGCTCCACCAAGAAAATGGAAAATATATAGTCTTTGAAAGCCCACACTTATTCCATATACGATATGTTAGCAATGAGGATTTAATAGCTGTGGATTATGTAGTTGCGAAATAATTTTTTTTTCAATGCCATGGAAACGTTTTCTGGACACATTGATAATTTAAAAAAAAAAAGATACGTTTCAGCATTTACAGATAAGACCTATATTATTTATATGTTCTGTGTTTTTTCCAGGCACTATGAATGGGAACTTACAGTCGTGTATCTGACATTTTACCATTAGCAGAACAATCACCACGTTTTGTATATCAGTTTAATTTACGATTGCTTCTACATTTTTCTAGCAGTTCAGCAGCAACTACTTGTCAGATCTGATGCAGGGCCAAACATGACTGGGAGACCAGAGTCCAATCAGAAGCCGGGCTGTCAGGTCTACTTGTGTTCTGGCTTTCAGAGATGGTCATGGAGACGATTCAGCACATGTGGCTATAGAAGCTGGGAACAGCTAATTAATAAGGAATCCTAGTGTGAGAAAGAGGTGGATATGATCCCTCAGTAATTAGAGTGGATTGTTCTTCCAAAAGACAATGTTATGTGACAACTGCTAATTATTTAATGATTTCACAAAGGCAACGAGGATGACAGTTGACAATAGTAGCTAGCAATCAACATTTGTCAACATTGGAGAAACAAGCTTATCTTCACAAACGTTCTCTGTTTGTCGGAAAGAGTCTTAAAATCCCGGTAGAAACTTGTATTTGCAAGTTGAGAATATATGAGGAACCTTGCACACTGTTGTGTTCTTGTGTTTATAGAACACAGCTGCCTCAAGACTTGTTCTAACCCAAATGGGATAAACATAATAGTCTGAGATTTGTAGGCATTGGCAAGTTCACTTCGAGATGATTGTTGAGAAGAGAAGCATCAAATCCATTTTGCTGATGGACCAAGCAAATTTTTTTATTGTGAGTCCACCGCAGGTCAGCATATGCAATTTTTAGCAACTATTGGCGAATTATAGTTGTATGTATTTCAATATATATATATATATATATATATGGTACTTGTGTAGTTTCACGGCGCCCGATATATCTGATGTGATATCTTCCGATATATCGGATGCGATATCAGACGATATATCTATGCGATCTGTAGCGATTTTTGACCTGTTCATAACCCCACTATCCACTACGCATGGAGTTGAATTTATATAGTGTGTAGGGGCGTGGCCTGACTGAGCTAGCGAGAGGATGCGGGGAAGCTGAGCTCCGTTAAAATCCTGTTTTTTAATCCTGTATGCGGAGATTTAGACCTCCCTGCCCTGCCTGATTCGTCCTCTGGTGCCCTCCTGATGCCGCTGGACCGCCTGGTACCCACCTGACCGGCTTGACTTGGACGCGTGGGGATTCCTGGCCTGCTTCCTCCTGTCCCTGGTGCGACTGAGACTGGGCGCCATTTTGAGCACTCTCTTTGGCATCCTGAGACTTCTGTGGTTTGTCTCCGTGTTCTTCCCAGGTGCTCTTGCGGGCGGGTGCCGAGCGCTGGTCATTCCCTGTAAAGGTTCCCGTTAGGGCCACGCTGCCATTGTCCGCGTGGGGGGTGCCGGCGCCGTTCTGCCTGCGTGCTCCCTGGGCTGTGGTCACCATCATACATCCTCCTGGCCCTACCATCTGGGACCTCCAGCAGATCCCCTGTTCTCGGGCTGCGGCTACTCTACTTCTACTGTAGAACATAACAGTGGACATTGACTCCATACTATTATATCCCCTGGCAGTGATCCGGAATATTGAGTCTGGCAAAATTACCTCTGTTTATTGCCTTATCTAGTGCACTCACTGGACTGCTCCAACTGTGCTGTGCACTTCAGCGATATTGTAGTACTCAGTGAATATCCTGACTGTGGTAGAGTGCTAGCCTCCGCCATTTCTATTGAGTTCAGTACAGCTACTTATAACCCACTGCATACTCTGCACACAACCATGGACTGTTCTATCCGACATATACTGGAAGCAATTTCTGCTTCAACCGCCAGACTCTTGTCACAGCTGGATGGGGTGCTGGGAGGTGACCTATCCCCATCACTCCTGTCCAAGGTCTCTGAATGCCTCACGGCCATCTCAACGCTTCCTAAACATGGCTAAAACTGAACTTCTAATCTTCCATCCCCCGAACATCCCCTCTTCTCCCACTATCTCCATCAGCATTGGTGAAACCGAGATCACCTCCACCGACCAAACGCGCTGCCTCAGTGTCATCATTGACTCCTCCCTCTCTTTCACCCCCCACATTCGTGCTCTCTCACAGTCTTGCCGCTTTCACCTATGCAACATCTCAGGCATCAGACCATTCCTGTCCACTGACGCGACCAAAATTCTCATTCACTCTCTTGTCATCTCCCGCCTTGACTACTGCAACATCCTTCTCTCTGGGATACCTCTCACCCGCCTTGCACCAATCCAATCCATTCTTAACGCTGCTGCTAGACTCATCTTCCTCTCCCGCTGCTCTACCTCCGCCTCCCCCCTCTGTCTATCTCTTCACTGGCTCCCCATTCCTTTCCGAGTTCTCTTTAAACTCCTCACCACCACCTACAAGGCTCTCTCCTCCTCCACCGCTCCTTATCTCTCTTCACTGATCTCTATCCACACTCCCTCCTGTCCTCTTCACTCCATCGCTGACCGCCGACTGACCTCTCACCTAATCACCTCCTCCCACTCCCATGTCCAAGACTTCTCTCGCGCTGCCCCCCCTGCACTGGAACAACCTCCCACCACCCATCAGGCTTTCTGATTCCCTTACCTCCTTCAAGCGCGCCGTCAAAACCCACTTTTTTCGACTAGCCTATCCCTTCTCCTAACCTCTTTTGATCCTCCATCCATTCCTACTTATCCTATTGTTTTTCGTTCGTCCATCCACCTCCTTTTAGTATGTTAACTCTTATGAGTAGGGCCCTCCTTCCCAACGTACTCACCCTACCTCTTTACCTCACCTGTGCTCCTGTCCTGTTCTTCCCTTCCTCTACTTCATCTTCAGTCTCCTCGACAATTTCGACACCTACTTCTGAACTGATGCTTATTTTAGTTCTACCAGCTATACCCCTATTTATGCTGTATTTTATCAACACACCCTGTACGTTACCTTGTAATTTGTTTTTTTGTTTGCTATGTATGGCACTGTGGACACTTAGTGGCGCCTTATAAATAAACGTACTACTACTACTACTACTACTACTACATCCGCTTCTGACGACCTGGATGGCGCCTCCGGGTTTCTGAATAAATGCACATGTGCCTTTATCCTGGAGAGATGATGGGTATATTTATCCTGATAATGTTCTACGAGACCTCGCGGGACACATGCTTACGTATTTCCGTAGTGCTAATATTATATACCACTACTGTACAACTACTGATATCCTGCAATGCCACTGTCTGGACCACAGTTTTGTTTCTTCTTGTCTTTTTTTTATTTGCTGGGTGTTCTTAGTTTTTTTTTTGCAAAATCAATAAAAATACTAAATTTAAAAAACAAAAATTTATAGTGTGGCGAGCGCAGCGAGCCACCGAGCCGAAGCCTGGTGAGCGTAGCGAGCCCCGTGAGAGGATGCGGATTACTGCGCTCGCCACACTATATAAAATCAACTCAATGCGTAGTGGATAGTGGGGTTATGAACAGGTCAAAAATAGTTTCGGATCGCATCGATATATCGACCGATATCGCATCCGATATATCGGGCGCCGTGAAAATACACAAGTACCGGCAAATTAGACAGATGTTTTAACAAAGTGTTATGGTGTGTACACACATGTACAATCTGCATGCGATTCTGACTATATAGTCAGAATCGCATCTATATCGCACGCAGATCACATGCAGATCGCAAGGGGTTTACCCTTGCGATCCCAATGCGCGCTCCCATTGTCAGCAGAAATCGAAACTGAGATAGACAGGGCAGGCAAGACTATATAGTGTAGATTGTACAGATTGTACAGATCGCATGCCACTATTCTGGCATGCGATCTGTGCAATCGGTACAATCTACACTATCTATGTGATTCCCCGGGCTCAGCCACTCCCATCCCCGCCCTTCCTTTCTTCAGCCCGGGAAAGTGAAATCAGCCTGTAAGCAAGCAGCACAGATCCAGGGACAGCGTGTGAAGACTTCTGAGAGCCTGGTAAGTACATTTCCTTAATCCACTGCACCACCAATGAAAGGGGAGCCTTTATTATTCCACTGCACCACCAATGAAAGTGGTGCCTTAAATATATTTACTTCAAGGGGTCAGTTTTTTTTATAACATCAAGGGGGAACCATATATGTATTAACCTGCATATAGCCACTTTTTACCACCAATGTGCATGGATGCAGTGTGTAATCACTGTAAACCACTGCCTCATGTTGCATGGTCTGCATTTCATCCTATTTTGTGACATGCATGGTTATGTTTGCAGCAATCTGGATCTGGGACATCTCGGGCAGAAAGTTAAAATCTCAAGCACATCTCACATGAAGTAGCTAAAATCGAATAGCAAAAATCGCACAAACATCCAATCGCCATCGAATCGCAATGGAATCGGCCAAGTGATTACACACCATTAGTGTCCAGAAGATAACGGGGGTGGGCCTGAATTAATGGTTGTAAAATTGAATCAAGATACAAAGCTACCGGCTGGAATAGTGATTTAACGGGCGAAATTATGACCCAACCAGGGGGCTTAATTAGTGATTTATGGACTTTTGGGGTGGTATATAACACTGGAATGACAGGGTGTAACGGCAATAATGCTTTATGCAACTTCTCTGTCAAAAGTCCATTGTCAAAGCCATAACATAGGATAGTAGTACAGTTCCCTGCTATATAGTGCAGTTGGATCTCCAGGTAGTAGCTGGTAGGTGTTGGCGTCATCAAGTTGTCGACTGATCTCTTCTTTATAGTCTTTGTATTACAGGTTTTGTATTACGAGTGCAACCCCTTTATCCGCCGGGTGGAAGATTAGGTCTTTGTTGGATGCCAGGTGTCTCAATGCCACTGTTTCTAATTTTGACATATTGTTACGTACTCTAGGTACTTGGGCAATGTGTTAACCTGTCTGTTGGTCCAACATTCTTGTGAAGGTACAGATGGATCCATTAGACGATAAAGGATCAAATGAGGATTTTGGCAGTATTTTAATGATTTTTTATGGTATATGCTGGGCAGTTATATCCAGGGCAGGGGCTTTAGAGAAATATTCTTTATTCTTCAGCTGTCGATTCAAGCAATGTTTTTCCACTTTCCACCTGGCGATATGTTGGGACAAATGATAGGGCTTTCATTAGTACTTGATGCTCAATAGTACTAAGATCATAGTCCGAGAGATTAATAACTAGGTTTTGTAACTCTTCGGTGGTCTGCCTAGTCGTCCCCTTCCTCTGCTACTGACGTCCGTGGCGGGTATAGAGGCAGTTCCTGCTCCTCCTCTGTCTTTGATCCTAGCTAAAGGGCCACTAGATTTATTAGATCTCTGTGAGGGCTCCGGATCAATAGCAGTTGACATCTGCTCATTGGAAGAATCTATCTCACGTTGCTTCTGTTGTCTATGCCGGAAGAATGGAGTTTTGTGTTTTTTTTCTCTGCCTTGAATTTAATTTATTCCCGTTTGTATATCTGAATCTGGTTTGATAATTTAGCATACAAATCTTTTGATGTATAGCTATCTAGTATTTGTTTGCAGGTATGTTCTAAGTCAGCAATTTTAGATTTAATGTTGTTCATTTCTTTTGTTGATTGTTTGATGATCAGAAGTATTAGATCGAATGAACATTTATTAAGTATCCCCACCCACTTTTTACAGACGGTAGGGTCATTACGACCAATTGTAGGTGAATTCTAGACTCGCAGGCCACGTGGTATTTTCTTAGAGCCGTGATAATCACAAAGTGAGGCAGTGATAATAATAGTTAATTTCTTTCCACTTGAGATGCAGAAGCTGATGATAGGTATCCTCATTCGATTTGGCCTCAGCCTGATCATTTAAATTCTTTTTATATAGGATATCCTCTGCCTCAGCTTCAGAATAGCTGCAATGCATATATAGCATGTGTGTAACCACTGGCTTCAGGCTCCATAGGTTCCCACCCAATGGGTTCCCACTCAAATAGACACCCATCAGGGTGTCATACAGAGCCAGCCTTAGGCATAGGCAAACTAGGCAATTGCCTAGGGCATTTGGAATGCCAGGGGGCACCAGCAGCTTCTGCTGATTAAAATGATATGCAGCATGCCTATATTCTGTGTGTGAGTGAGGCTGTATCTGCATATGAAATAGTGTATTCATGGAAATCACTGTAACATAGCATTCCGTATGCAGGTACAGCAACAGTCGCACACATAATATAGGCATGCCGCATATCATTTTAATCATTGGAAGCTCCTTATGTGTGCTGGTCACATAACAATGCAAATACGACAAATTGCCCCTGTCATGCCCCTTCCCAGCAAGAACACACCCCTGTTTGGGCTGCACACCGAATGTGTGCGCTGTTTCTATTTAAAATATTGAGGGTAGGAGCACCAATATGATGACTGCTATGATGAGGGTTGATGGTGCTGGGAAAGGGGAGCAGGGTCAGAGGCGGAACTATTGGCGGTGCTAGGGGGCACCAGTGAAAATCTTGCCTAGGGCGTCATTTAGGCTAGGGCCGGCTCTGGTGTCATCCGCTATCATCTCTACATTATGTACAGTTACAATCTTCCAGTGAACTTTGTGCAAAAAATCACATATAATATATATCGGTCTGACATGATAGAAAAAAGAAAAAACTGTGCATATGATAGTTTGGTACAAATATCACTAAAAGAAATATACATACCACCTATTGTGACGATAGATAATAGGACCAATGGATACCAATAAGGCATTCAGTGCGATACAAACTCAATATCAAATAAACATACATAGCAATCACAGGTATATCTATCTCATGAATGGAGTAAAAGGAAATTCTTCATTCAAACCCATAGGACGCATTGAATTGAGTTCATGAATCCAGTAGCATTCTTTCTTCATTAAGAGACCATGCCGATCTCCTCCCCTCCTCAATGGGGGTACATGCTCTAACGGCATGAAGGCAAAGTCCTTGATGGAATGTCCACTATTTACAAAATGTCTGGCCACCGGCGGGGTATTATAGTCCATTTTCTTAAAAGCCTTATTAATGGATGATCTATGTACTCTGATTCTTTCCTTCAACATGCATATTGTTTTTCCCATGTAATGTAGAGATGATAGCAGAACCTGGTTATATTTGTTTCCATGGTGACCGCTATGCAATTCAATTACTTCCGGGCAGCAAGGAACCCCATCACCGTCCTCCCACAACATGCGCTCCACACTAGTTCCGCAATGCTGGAGTGACTTCCAGTCACTTCCGGCGATGCGCACGTGGTGGAGTGATGTGCGGGATGGAGTATACAGGGTGTGGGATGGAGCTCCGGTTCAATTTGATCAATTGCAGGTGAGTGGGCTACTGACTCCCTATATATTTCCTGTCTATGTAACAGTGTCTTGATGACCCCTCTTGATGAAGGTGCTAAGGTCACCCAAATGGCCATCGAGGAGACGTGCAACGTATACCTGCAACGTATACCTAGAATGTATCTCCCTGATGGGTGTATATTTTTCTCTTCTTTTATGCTCAAGCATGGATGAGAAATACTGAATAAATATGCATTGAAAATTTTTTTGAAAAAAATTCTGAGACTGGTGCTGGTCTTCCTGTTGCCCATGTGGATCTAAACTAGGATTATACCTTTTACACACACACACACACACACACACACACACACACACACACACATATATATAACATATATATATATATATATATATATATATATATATATATATATATATAAAGTATAGATGGGGCAGCACATCCAAACACCAAACAATAGTGCTCCGGTGCCAAGCTGGTAGATACCGCGGTATCCAGTGATACAAAGATAGACAAGCGGCACCCGGAGGCTGTTTCAATAAATCAACGCAGTCAGAGCTGGATCAAACGTTTTCGAAGTTTAATCACTTCGTCATCAGGATACAAAGCAAGAGTAAACGTACATACCTATATCAGGAACACCACACCACGTGAAGTCATCCTGCCGGCCCCGGTCACGAATGACGCGCCCACTGATGACGCAATCATCCACCGCCCGTTGCCCGGACAACCATAAAGCATAAAATCAAAACACCTATATACAAAGTGCATACAAGAAATAAACATACAAAAGTCATAACCAGTACAGTGGTAATGAGTCATAATGATCTTCAATGCAAACAACAGCAAAAAAGGGCTGGAGCGATCTAGAACATGGTCGCAGTTGCAGGGGTAGATGCAAGCGTTTCAAGGGTGCTGAGTACAAATAATCACTGTAAGCGAAAAAGCGCAAAAGTGTCAATAAATGCAGGCATAAAGCAGGAGGACATAAAACAGGAGATAATAGCAAAGTGTAAGAACACGCACCAATATAGTGCGGTAATCCGCAACTATGGTGAAAAATCTGAGTACACATCATAGAAAACAATGTAACCCCGCTGATTCGTTAAGCCCTCGGGGCGCAAGTGTGCCTAGGCTGTGGATCCAACGCGCTTCTCTTTGAAGCAGCCTGAGTGATCGATCGCCACCACGTTTGTTAGCAGGTTCGTGGTCAATGATAATGTATTTAAGCTGGCTCATGCTGTGACCGGCTGTCACAAAGTGCCGAGCAACTGGTTGGTCACTGTGACCACTAGCATATGCGGCACGCAGGGTCGATTTATGTCCTGCAATCCTCTCCCGCAATGTGCGGTCGGTTTTGCCGACATAGCCTTTCCCACAAGGGCACAATATGAGGTATATGATGTATTTCGTCAAACATGTAACCACATGTCGGATAGGGATGCGTTTACCAGTCAGAGGGTGCGCAAAGTCAGTACCGATCATAAGTGCTCTACACACTACACAATTGAGGCAGCGGTAGCAGCCTGGTCTTTTACTTAAGAAGTTGCTCTGTACAGATTGTGAGGAGTCAAGACCACTGATGTCTGTCCTCATCACCCAGTCTCTGAGGTTTTTGCCCCGGCTATAGCAGGGCATAAGTTTTTTTGTTCCTAGCTGCAAGTCAGGGTCAGTCTGAACAATAGGCCATAGACTGTTAGAAATGGTGCGGATGTCATCACTGGCAGTGTTAAAGTAACTTGAAAACAGCGTTAATTAATGAGAATCCGGTAACTCCGATTCTCTATTCGTTACCTAAAATTCATAAATCTTTGATCAACCCCCCCGGCCGACCCATAATTTCTGCCCGGAACGGCTTATTCCAACGGGTATCCACGTACCTTGATGCCATGCTACAGCCGTGCATCGTACGCCATCCGAGACATTTACTCGACACTACGGCTTTTATCAACAAACTTAATGCGATACCATGTATACCTGGGGGATCGTTACTGTGCAGTTTGGACATCTCCAGTCTGTATACGGTGATACCAAACCGTGAGGGATTGGACGCCGTACGTAGACTCGTGACTAACAATGTGGCCTACACTGGTCCTGATGTTGATTTGATTATTGATTTGCTGGAGCTTGTACTTACATGTAATTTTTTTCTGTTTGATGGTGTCTATTACCTGCAGGCAGCGGGCTGTGCGATGGGGTCGAATGTGGCCCCATCGTACGCCAATGCCTACATGTATATGATTGAGGATGATCTGATGTTGTCCAATGCATTATTTGTACAATACGCGGTCTTCTATGTAAGATACATAGATGACCTGTTCATTATGTGGTCTGGCCCACAGGAGAGTATTGAGAAGTTCATTAATGATCACAACAACTCTGGACATCCTGTCCAATTTACACACAACATCAGTGTCGACACGGTCAATTATCTCGATGTTCAGGTGAGCATCAGAGACAATAAAATCTGTACCGAATTATTTCGCAAACCCACTGACAGGAACACCACGTTGCATGCTTCTAGCTTCCATCCCTCTAAATTAAAATTCTCCTTACCCTATTCCCAATTTTTGAGGGCTATTAGGGTTTGTTCTGACAGAACCACCGCCACTGCGCACATTGACAGAATGATCCAGGACTTCCTCATGAGAGGTTATGATGATAAACAATTACAGTTGGCCAAAGACAAAGCACTCAGATGTCAACGGGACGAGACCCTTAAACCCACCAACAGAAATAAGGATATGGAGTCGCGATTCCCCTGGGTTAATCACTTTAACACTGCCAGTGATGACATCCGCACCATTTCTAACAGTCTATGGCCTATTGTTCAGACTGACCCTGACTTGCAGCTAGGAACAAAAAAACTTATGCCCTGCTATAGCCGGGGCAAAAACCTCAGAGACTGGGTGATGAGGACAGACATCAGTGGTCTTGACTCCTCACAATCTGTACAGAGCAACTTCTTAAGTAAAAGACCAGGCTGCTACCGCTGCCTCAATTGTGTAGTGTGTAGAGCACTTATGATCGGTACTGACTTTGCGCACCCTCTGACTGGTAAACGCATCCCTATCCGACATGTGGTTACATGTTTGACGAAATACATCATATACCTCATATTGTGCCCTTGTGGGAAAGGCTATGTCGGCAAAACCGACCGCACATTGCGGGAGAGGATTGCAGGACATAAATCGACCCTGCGTGCCGCATATGCTAGTGGTCACAGTGACCAACCAGTTGCTCGGCACTTTGTGACAGCCGGTCACAGCATGAGCCAGCTTAAATACATTATCATTGACCACGAACCTGCTAACAAACGTGGTGGCGATCGATCACTCAGGCTGCTTCAAAGAGAAGCGCGTTGGATCCACAGCCTAGGCACACTTGCGCCCCGAGGGCTTAACGAATCAGCGGGGTTACATTGTTTTCTATGATGTGTACTCAGATTTTTCACCATAGTTGCGGATTACCGCACTATATTGGTGCGTGTTCTTACACTTTGCTATTATCTCCTGTTTTATGTCCTCCTGCTTTATGCCTGCATTTATTGACACTTTTGCGCTTTTTCGCTTACAGTGATCATTTGTACTCAGCACCCTTGAAACGCTTGCATCTACCCCTGCAACTGCGACCATGTTCTAGATCGCTCCAGCCCTTTTTTGCTGTTATTTGCATTGAAGATCATTATGACTCATTACCACTGTACTGGTTATGACTTTTGTATGTTTATTTCTTGTATGCACTTTGTATATAGGTGTTTTGATTTTATGCTTTATGGTTGTCCGGGCAACGGGCGGTGGATGATTGCGTCATCAGTGGGCGCGTCATTCGTGACCGGGGCCGGCAGGATGACTTCACGTGGTGTGGTGTTCCTGATATAGGTATGTACGTTTACTCTTGCTTTGTATCCTGATGACGAAGTGATTAAACTTCGAAAACGTTTGATCCAGCTCTGACTGCGTTGATTTATTGAAACAGCCTCCGGGTGCCGCTTGTCTATCTTTATATATATATATATATATATATATATATATATATATATAGGAATGGCGGGTGGTGCGGCACTCAGCTCTGTCAACATGCAAAAAAGACGACAGAAAACTAGAGATAAAGTAATGAATATGAATCGAAGTGATTTACTCACCAAAAAAACGAAAGTTGTTGTTGGTGAGCGATTGCCGTGGGTGAGCAGTTTCAATGATAGATCAGAGGAGGTATCAAAAATTATTAAGAAGCAATGGCCACTTATAAAAACTGACACAACATTGCCATTCCAGCATACATCGGTTATGCCGTGTTATACCAGAGGACCAAACCTCCGCGATCTGTTGGTGAAATCTGATATTACCAAATATAAAGTCAAGAAACACTTCCTGTCCGCCCAACCTGGGTGCTTTAAGTGCACATGCGTAACATGTCAATTTATGATCAGTGGTAATAGTTTTAATCATCCCCAATAAGGGAAGAAAATTTATATAAAACAACATTTGACATGTGATAGTATGTTCGTCATTTACCAGCTCATTTGTCCATGTGGTCTTACCTATATTGATAAGACCCAATGTAAATTTAAGGAAAGAATGGCGGGCCACCGTTCAACCATACGGGCAGCATTGGCAACGGGGACCAGTGATCAGCCGGTGGCGCGCCATTTCCTAGAGAAAAAACATCCTTTAACCAGTCTCCGATATCGCATTATCGATCAAGTTGACCGCCCCAACAGAGGGGGAGACAGATGTCGGGCTTTATTAAAACGAGAGAGCGAGTGGATTTATCGCTTAGGTGTGTTGGCCCCTAAAGGGCTAAATGAGTACTTGTCCTTTGCAGCTTTTTAATATCATATTCTTAGATCATGTATCTTTGCGTAAATTTCCTCCACACTATAATCTGCAGAGTTAAATATTTTCTTTAACTATTTTCTGTAACATCGAACTTAAATTATCGAGTATATGGAGTTATATAATTCATTATCACTTTTTACTTTTTTCTTGTACACAAAAATTATTTTTGCACGTTTTGTTTTTGTTTTTGCTTTTTGCATTTTTTTCAGGCCTGTACATTTTTATATATTTTTGTATGGAACCACTTGATTTACATTGTAAATTGATTTATAATAATTTATACTGGTATAGTATAACTTTAAGATATTTAATGGTGCAATGTAATCTTACACGGCTGTGCATCTGTGACGTCACCCAACCCTGCTGGGCGGGGGGTGGCGCCGGATGGACAACCCACACATGAGTGATGGTATATAAAGTTCACATTGACTGTATGTCCTTTGTATCCTGATGATAGTGCCGATTAAAGCACTGAAACGTTGACACACCGACAGTGTTCTGTCGTCTTTTTTGCATGTTGACAGAGCTGAGTGCTGCACCACCCGCCATTCCTATGACATGCTCAACCACGAGCTGTGAAGGCACCAGCGCAAGCTTATTCAAGCAGAGGGAGTGCCGGTACTCCACGGATTGTATATATATATATATATATATATAGAGAGAGAGAGAGAGAAAGAGAGAGAGAGAGAGAGAGAGAGAGATAAGATCGCACTCCATCGCAATCCACGGCGCCCGGAGCAAGGGCATGTTTCGCGCCCCCCCAATATGTAGTAGGTGAGGCTCCTGCGCAGTGAAAAGTGGGCACGGACCGACGTTATACCACACACCGTAATGCCCATTGCACATTTTTGTGAACTTTGTAATTCCAGTTACACATAAGCGCACACATGATGCCCATGACATACTATATAACACTCCGCAATGCCCATGCCATACTATATAACACTCCGCAATGCCCATGACATACTATATAACACTCCGCAATGCCCATGACAAACTATATAACACACCGTAATGCCTATTACACACTATATAACACACTGTAATGTCCATTACATACTATATAACACACTGTAATGCCCATTACATACTATGTAACACTCCACAATGCCCGTGACATACTATATAACACTCGGCAATGCCCATGACATACTACAGAACACTCCGCAATGCCCATGACATACTATATAACACTCCGCAATGCCCGTGACATACTACATAACACTCCGCAATGCCCATTACATACTATATAACACCGTAAAGCCCATTACATACTATATAACACCATAATGCCCATTACACATTTGACACAAAAGTGCCACTTACCTACATGCTCAATGCCAGGGGCTTCATGCTCAATGTCAAGGGGCTTCATGCTCAATGCCAAGGGTCTTCATGCTCAATGCCAAGGGGCTTCATACAGTCACTAATCCCACATGGATGCGCTGCTGCCCTCCACATACAAAGT
Organism: Crinia signifera; assembly: GCF_055691185.1. NCBI lineage: Eukaryota > Metazoa > Chordata > Amphibia > Anura > Myobatrachidae > Crinia > Crinia signifera. The sequence goes on along the minus strand of NC_139217.1, from coordinate 443,343,699 downwards.
ATTCACATAGGTGGGGGGTGAGCAGCATGCAGTCAGTAGGAAAACTGTCATGTATAAATAGTAAGAAGCATTTAACTGTTTACGTCTATGCAATGCTGCAGAGGTAATGTCTGTGAAAAACAGCATAGTATAAGATAGAGAGGATGAATCAAAAAGTTGCTCTCATTCTGCCGATGTTTCTTTCAAATGTGCCTATATTGAAGGCTATAACTTTATATGGAGTTCGCATTCATAAATTAAAATAGGCGGCTATGGTTTTAAATAGACTGCCGCAGGATCCGCTGTCAGCGATAACGGCTGCTCACACTCTGCGGCAGTCTGTTTATAACCATAGCCGCCTATTTTCATTCATGAATGCCGACTCCATATACCGTTTTTAGCTAATGCCGGGTGGGGGAACGCACAGTAACGGTCGGGCGGCCAGGGCTGAGGGCTGTGGGGTCAGGAGCGGCCGCTGCTACAGCGTGATGACATGCAATATGAAAATGACGCAGCGGGGAGGCGCACAGTGATTGACAGGGAGGCAGCGGGCTCAGGTGCACAAAAAAGGCCATCCGTCCTGTCCTGTGCACCCATCCCCCCACGCCCCACTCCGCGCTGTGTCCGGGAGAGAGCCGTGCTGGCTGCTATGTAAAATTCATCTCTCCCGCTGGCTGTCTAGCAGCCACCAGTTGATTGGCTGCTGGACTGCAAGCGCCCATTGGCTAGCGGTCCAGCATGAGATGTGAAATTTACATAGCAGCGCGTCTCTAGTCTCTCACGGACACAGCGGGCACAGAAGCGGGGAGCGGGGGAATGGATGAGCGGGGGAACGGGGGAGAGGGCGAACGAGCTGGTGGTGCCGGTGCCAGCACACAGCTCCGGTGCCATGCTATCTATCGGCACCTGGAGCAAGTGCTCCACCGGCTCCGCCCTCGCTACGCCTCTGGGTGTCATCCAGAACCACAGTCCAAGTATATAGAAAAAAAAGACGCACTCTCCAGTGTTTTAAATGCAATTAAAATTAGCTGTGTATTCAAGATATACAAAGAGGATAAATATCAAGGTAATCAACGTTTCCGTCCACTTGGGACCTTCATCAGGAGGTAAGCAACTGATACAGCAATCCAACAGAGGGCACAGCTCAGACCACACAGCAGGTTCCTACAGCATATATATATGGATGTAATTGGATGCCACTGGATAATTACATGTAATATAAGCAGTTGGGCTACTGCTTTGACCACACATTGCCAGGGGGGAGGGGGAGCTGGTCAGCATGTGATGATTTATGTAATATCGTTTCATACTGTAGATGCCGTGGTCACACCCGGGATTAAGACATGAGTCCATTCCAGGAGCGACCCAGCATTTGCAGTCTGAAAGCTCTGACACCGACCCAGCTTATTACAGGGTCGGTAACATCACACAGGGTGGGACGGAGCTATGGCATGTCATCATTGGCAGGGGAGGAGGCAGCACTTGGAGCAATGTTGAAGAAAAAGATTATGGGGGTTATTCTAGTTCATTCTTTCTGACAAAATCCTTCTTAGATGGACAAAACCATGTGCACTGCGGGTGGGGCAGATGTAACTTGTGCAGAGAGAATTAGATTTGGGTGGGGTTTTTCTTTAAAGTGAGATCTATATTGCAGTGTAAAATAAAGCAGTCAGTATTTTCCCTGCACAGAAACAAAATAACTCACCCAAATCTAATTCTATCTGCACATGTTACATCTGCCCCCCTGCAGTGCACATGGTTTTGTCCATCTAAGAAGGATTTTGTCAGAAAGAATGAACTAGAATAAACCCCTATGTGAGGATAGGTGTGGACTGTCAGAATGCTCAGCATATTTACCCATATGTAGGCCATATTCACAGTGACAAGATGTTGGTTTATGGGGTGGAGAGATGTAATATTGCACAAGCTTCCAGTAAAAAACGGAAACAATTTTTTTTTTAGTAAATTGAAAATAAAATTAGTAGGAAATGCAAAGTCATATTCCAAATTTCCTGATTAGGTCTCAATATACATTTTGAGCTCTATCTGTGCCTATAAATGTACAAATAAAATTGAAGAATAAAAGAAACTGTGAAAGTCCTCTAAAATGATCCTTTCATTTAAATTGAGAAATCTTGAAAATGGTTTACAGGCAGAACGCTTAGCATTTCCCTAACACAAATTAGATAATTTTTTTTTCATCATTTTTATTTAAAACTTAATCCATATTTTTGATCAAAAATAGCCAGTGCAATGGTTAGGCATTACTGCCTCACAGCGCTCAGGTCATGGGTTCGATCCCCACCATGGCTCTAACTGTGCAGAGTTTGTATATTCTCCCCGTACTTACGTGGGTTTCCTTCGGGTACTCAGGTTTCCTCCCACAATCCAAAAACATACTGGTAGGTTATTTGGCTCCTAACAAAATTAACCCTAGAATGAATGAGTGTGCATGTACATGTGGTAGGGAATATAGAGTGTAAGCTCCACTGGGGCAGGGACTGATGTGAATGTTCAAATATTCTCTGCAAAGCGCTGCGGAATATGTGTGCTCTATATAAGAAACTGTTCCTTAATAAATAAATTAATTAAAGATGCTACAAATGTAACTTTTTTAAGATCTACTCTTATGAAAGAATCATTTTCTGTTACAGTACTTTGGTATTTTGAAATCTGTAACAGCTACATTGGTAGACATTTTGCCACTGGCCAAAGTTGAAAATATTCAATGTTATAAGTAACTTTTTTTCTCATTAGTTTTAGTATGCAAAAAGATGTTTACTTCATCGTATTAAAACTGAACTTAAAAATTACTTTAACCTTAAAGTGCATTCTAAATAAAATCCTTCTAATTGATATTCAAGTCATTTTCTGATTACTATTATTATTATTATTATTATTATTATTAATAATAATAATAATAATAATAATAATAATGATTGTGCTATGTCTCAATTAATTTAGCTACTTCCCAATTACTGTAATAGTTGGACTATAAATTTAAAATTTAAAATTTTATTTACAAAAAATGTTATTTTTTTTTTTCATTTTGTGTAAAGTCTATATAAAAATCAGATAAATTTGCTCAAACATCCAATTTAGCTGGAAATATTTTCATTCTTTGCAATTGCCTAGTCAACAACGCGTTGAAACTCAAACCAACAGAATATGTTTAAATCCACTATATGTTAAAGATATATAATTTGTAGTGTCATAATCATCACAAGTGGGGTGAAACCTTCAACAGGGAGTTACTATTATGATGGATTGGTAACTACACATTTGAAATATTTGAAGTGATGCTGTCAAATGCCTGCTTGCTAAAGCATTTAAGGGATATGACTCATTCTGGCTGGATACAGTGCTTTCTCTAATCACATATGAGCTATTGTGAACTCTGACAAGTCTTTTCTTAAAGCCACATGGTGTCAACCACTGATTAATGTTACCCTGGCCCTTTGCCAAGACATCGGTGATGAATATGAATGCATTTCATACTCCTGCATCCAAAGATGGTCATGTGTGCCTTCCCTGCCCATATCCCCAAAGAGCAAACATTGGCATCAGATTGTAACGTAACTGTACACATTAGAAGAAAAAAATATATTAGACCATTTTTCATGCCATATATTTATTAAACATTTGCTAGAAAAATTAGCACATTTTTTTTAATTTAAATTATGTGAAATATTTAATATTCCCCACTCAGCAGCCACCTAAATTAATTATAATGAGTTGTACTTGGGTAGAATATATGTGTACACAATTTAAATAATTATTTTTCTTTATATAGCACCACTATAATACGGAGCATTACAGCATAAACCGAGCTGAACAAGTAGACTATAAGATGTATCTTTCCTATCTATATCTTAATTCCCTGACACATCTTTGCAGAGTTTTTCTACCTGTATTTTAAAAGCAAATCAGCATTCTTGTGAATTAGCAATACGTTTGTAAACCAAAAACTGTTTCATTTGCGTTAAAATGTATTTTGAATGATTGAAAGTAAACTCAAATATTGATGATGATTATTTTTTAGACTTTGCAAATAGAAAAGAGCGTTCAATTATTTCTAATGCACATTTATTCCATTTGTTGTTGTTTTTAGTATTTTGGAAAAAAACTCCTTCTAAAAGCATTTTAAAAGGAATTTCCGCACAATAACAAAAGTTTAAGAAATTTTAAATGCAACTATCACAAACTGATTATCTGCAAAACAGAACGTATGCTCAGTTGAAAACTCATAAACATGGAGAAAAATACTTTAAGTTCAGGTGGATAAAGACATTGTTCCTATTTTAAATAAGAACAACTTCTTAAACTTATAATACGTTAGCTATTTTCAGTGTCAGAAGTGAGAAAGTGAAGTCACATTCTTTGTAGTCTAGCCAAACAGATTTACATTTCTGGGCTTTCAACACTATTTAAGTCTTTCTATCACAAATGATACATAAAGAACCTGAAATGCTGCATATTTACACACACAAGTGATTACATTGTTATTTTTTTACACATTGTCTGTAAACTATTGAACATACATGGGTGAATAGATATGGATGTACACATCTCTACATCTGGAGTTGCAATCTTTTGGTTATTTTTTATACGTAACTTTGAGGTGAGGATCACAGATCATAGCGTAGTCTTCTGAATTATTATTCAGTCTTTGTTCAAAGATTTGAGGGGTTTCCAAGTCATAAAAAAAAGGTCAATATTGTGTCGACATGTCTCTGCGACCTGCCCATTGGCTAGAAGATACCTATAAATGTCCACCTGACTCAAAATTCAGGCCACGTGTTAGCGTCGCTTGGAACCATGCTGATTGATGGTACCCTATCCTTTTAAACTCCCTATTAATGTCTTTGCATGTTCTTTCATCTGGGTGCCTAATTGGGAAGACTATGGGGCTCCCCTTGCCATAACTCTTTGGGTTTCATTAGAATATAATAATATTTTGATAATCTTAATATCTTTTGAGAATAGCAGTCAGTGTGGCTATTTTTGGTGTCACCCCAATGAAGGGTGACACCCAGTGCAGGCCGCACCCCCCACCCTCCCCATAGTGACGCGACTGAAGAGGAGCATGGTAAGTAGAAGGGTGTTAGTAGGGCAGGGAGGGAGACAAAGCAGTAGAGTAGAACGTCTTCTTTCTAGTCGAGTGCAATTAGCAGTAAATATCAATTTGTTATCCACCTCTAGATTCTACTTGGCAGTTCCTTACTTTTATCATTTGTTTCAAATATAATTTTTTTTAAATGAACAAATACATGACACATGGATGTGTGACATCCAGAGAAACGACAGAGCGCTAACACTGGAATATATATTTATCAGCAGTGTTCTGTTAAGTGTCAGACAGTGCCCATAGTTCTGAGTGTTAGAGTCACAGCCACAAATTGAATCTGAAAGATAGTTGTGTTCCTTCTAGCAGTGTTAGTTTGGGACACAGAGATACAGCGGACTTTGTGTTGCTTTACACAACCATAAAAATAGCTCTGTTGTCTTTTAAAGATATACTATAATGGACAGGGGCAGCACGCATAATTGGGAAAAATGTGTCTTGTACAAGCACCTCATGATGTGTTTGGACGGTATCTAATTCAGTGGTATTTACTATCCATCACTATAATCACTGTAAGGGAAATGGATGATAATTTCTAATAATACAGCTCCAAGAATTAAACTTGTGTAAATGTGTACCATTGCTGGGCCTACAGTATAAAATTATAGCCAATTTTAGCAAAGAACAAACACCCTGCATAGCTTTCCATGGCACTATTAGTTCTGATATAATCCATTACACCAACCAGTGTATAAACTTATGCAGAATACTTGTATCATATTTGTCTTGGATAGAACCTTTCAGAAAACAAACTTGAAATTATTAATACAGGTACACCACCGATTTTCTGGCATCGTCGGTTCTGGCGCCATCCCGTATTATCGATTTTGGCTGATTAAAGGAGGATCTGTTAAAATGTCTATTTTTTTTTACAAATTTTGCACCGTCAGTACATTTAGAAAGCAATAAGTAGTCAAATATATGCTACAATATAATATTAATTAATGAATAAACACAGTCGTGGATGCAAACTGTTTGTTACAGCTGTACCCAGTGACACTTGTTTATGCCCATGTGCGGTACTTGCTGTGACCTTGGATGCCATAGCAGCCCCACCGATGCTTCCTGTGTCACCTGCAGTGTCTGTGGAAAGTGTACCTACTGACACTTGCTCATGCTGTGTGTTGTGCCCATGTGCAGTACTTGCTGTGACCTTTTACGCCATAACAGTACCACTGATGCTTCCTGTGTCACCTGCAGTGTCTGCGGAAGGTCTACCTACTGACACTTACTCATGCTGTGTGTTGTGCCCATGTGAAGTACCTGCTGTGACCTTGGATGCCATAACAGCCCCACCGAGGCTTCCTGTCTCACCTGCAGTGTGTTAGGTATCGGGTGTTACCCCGCAGCCGGGACTGCTGTTCAGGACAGCCACGGCAAAACCCTATTCTGACTCTGTTATACCCCCCAGGCTGGGTGACCGACTCCTGCAGGTGTTCTAGTCTTCGCCTGTAGCCGTCACGTTTGGAAGGGCAAGTTAAGCCCGCGATAACTCCGGTACAGCCAGGTGTTACGTATAAACAAGGAGCCGGGGACCCCCCCAGGGTACAGTAAACAGGAAAAACTAACTTAGGAGCCTAACTAAAGTTTAACCAAATGGCGACTAGCCAGGCCCTGGATAACGCTACTATGCGCCAGCGACCTAGTCGCTATGACTTTGCGATACCTGTCGCAAACACAATAACCAAACAGCAAAAACACAGTAAAGAAGAACCAGGGGAAGGAATGTCCCGTGGGAACGGGGGCAGGAAGGAAAAGCCTGCTAGGCCCGAAAAATAAACAAGACTAGCCTGACCGGCTGCGAATAAATAGCAATGCAAGGAATGAATACAGGAACTAAGGATAACCCCCTGCTGGGGTAACTCACGAAACCAGGGGTATCGAGGGAACAGCGTTCCACGGGGGAAGATCCACAAGGAACACAGAGAAGGACACCGGCAGGTGGATAGAGTCAGGCAGAAGCTATCACCGGTGGGGTACTGCTGGGCTGGCTCCCTTAAATGACCCTGAGGGACCAATGAGAACGGGGAGTCCAGCCCCACCTACATTAATTGCCCCCTCCGGACGCCGCCGTGAGCAGGAAGTCTCTCCGGCGGCTGACAGCGTCCCAGGTTGCTGGTAGACGCTGGGTTGAAGGGCGGGCGTTGCATCCTGCCGCCGCGTCTTCCGGTGTCCCTGCTTGCCTATCAACCGGACGTCAGACCCGGAAGGACAGGCGGCTGAACGGACGCGTCACCCTGTCCTTCTGCCGCCCGTAACACAGTGTCTGCAGAAGGTCTACCTACTGACACTTGCTCATGTTGTGTGTTGTGCCCATGTGCAGTACTTGCTGTGACCTTGGAGGCCATAACAGCCCCACTGATGCTTCCTGTCTCACCTGCAGTGTCCGCAGAAGCTGTACCCACTGACAATTGCTCCTATTGCGTGTTACGCCCATGCACAGAAAATGTTCCAGATTAAAAGAGGTCCTTAACCTCTTTTAATCCAGATAAAGCAAAATTGTCCGGATTAAAAGAGGTTCTGGACCAATGGCTGCCGGAAAATCTGTGGTATACCTGTACATGTAGCATATTAGTCTGGTGACTCAATCTTTATCACTGGAATCAATAATTATGAATGTAGGCCCCATGATATTATCACTCAGTCCAAGGGGTTAGGAATGTAAGTTGATATCACGTCAACCTTCAAAAGAGGCTGGGTCTGTGACATGAAGCGGTGGCAGAGTTCAGTGGCAGTTGTGGGTTGGCAGAGGCAGAGCATTTCGAGGCAATCATAACAAGATTAAAGTGTGGATATAATATAAGGTATGATGTTCATACAAGAAATGCTGCTGAAATAGCTACGCATTGAGAGTTTTATTTAGACTTGATTTCTGCTGTGATCAAGTATACATCTACCAGACATTGTGAAATCCCACACTGTGCAAGCCTGCAATTGCTTCATAAAAGTAGCTGGATTGGCGATTCCATGCAATTCCATTGAAAAGCCGCTCAACATCTCAAGATATTTCCAGTGTGTGCAGTCTGTGCGTAACCTAGGACTTATTAGGTGACTGCGATAGAAGTAATCGGATCGATGACTGAGCTGACTTCCAGCAACTTCCTCTCAAATGCCCGGACACACGACCGTTTTCCCTGACACTCCCAGAAATCAGCCACAAACACCAGCCTCCTGTCAATCAACTTGCATAAGGCCAACAATAAAAAAAAATGAGCAGGATTTTATTGTAGGATGGCCTCGGGCAGGCTTACTTTGAGACATATGCATGCGGTTTATATATTATCGATTGGCCTATGAAAAAGCAGCCATGCGATCAGGTATAAACAACCACCTGAATTCTGTCCCATTACCCCTCTGTGCAAAGCAACTTGGCTGTTGCTAGAGATGCTTAATTGCCTTCACCATTATTGAATACCTGTGCAAAGGAGAAGATTTGGTACTCGTTTCCTAGCACGGCGCCTATCGGGTCCCATCGCATACCTTAACCTAAGGTATGCAATGGGACACGACCGACCCAATTTTGGGCTTTTTTTGAGGTTTCCCGACAAATGTAAAATCGGGTCCATCGCATGCCAATATAATGGCATGCGATGCGACCGACCCGACCGACCCGATTTTACATTGTAAGCATTGTATGTAATGTTAAATTCCTATGTAAAATCGGGTCCATTGTATGCCATTATAATGGCATACAATGCGGCCAATGCGATGGACCGGATTTTATATAGGAACCAATGTTAAATGGCCCCCCATACCCAATTTTTGATTGTATACCCACCCTGATGGGTAATTTCTATGTCAAATGCCCCCCCATTGTTAATGCCACCCCACAATGAACGCCAACCCAAAGCGTGGCGAGCGCAGCGAGCCAGCAAGGGGCGGCAGTACGCGTCCTCCAAACCTTTTCATACCCCCACTATCCACGTCCGTGTGGAGTTGATTTTATATAGTGTGGCGAGCGCAGCAAGCCACCGAGCCCGAAGCGTGGTGAGGGGACGCGTAATACCTGCCCATACCTGCCCATACCTCACTGGGCTCACTGCGCTCGCCAGGCTTCGGGCTCGGTGGCTCGCTGTGCTCGTCACACTATATAAGATCAACTCCACACCGATGTGGATAGTGGGGGTATGAAAAGGTCGGAGGACGCGTACCGACGCCCCTCGCAGGCTCGCTGCGCTCGCCACGCTTCGGGTTTACGTTGATCGTGGCATGGCGTTAACAATGGGGGGGCATACAATGAAAAATGGGGTCTGGGGGGGCATTTAACATTATGGCCAAAGTAAAATCGGGTCTCAGGGACCATTTAACATTGGTTCCAATGTAAAAAATCGGGTTGGTCGGGTCGATCGCATCGCATGCGATTTCGTTGCGTGCAATGCGATTGGCCCGATTTTTGCAAACCGATTGCATACAATTAAAATCGGTGGCACCGTGCTTGGAAACAAGTACCGAAGATTTAAATATGTTCTCTCCAATTTTGCTCCCTCATATTTATAATTGTGTAAATTACCAACCACCTCCTGTCAATGTTCAAGCGCCGCTATAGCGCTTCCTGCTTCGCCTCCATTTCTGGTGCAGCCCGTAGCCAGAAGCTGCCACTACACTTGTCTGAATTGATAAGTGCAGGTACATTATTGGAATGGTCAATGCAACTATCTAAAAGATAGCAACATCAATAATTACAAGGGCCGCTCCTTGCCGCCATCTCATACCTGGGGGAGAAGCAGTATTAATACCACATAATGTGCCCTGAAACTTTACCACTTATTGATTCTTAACCTCTTCAGTGGTGTTTTTCTGGGGCATGATGCACCTCCAAGGGTGTGCTTTCTTGCCTCAGTAATACCACCCTACTGCCGCTGCTGCCCCTCCCCGATCCATCTCTGAGGGGAAGAGAGGGGAGATCGAGCTTCTGCATCCCTTCTTGACTCCATCGGCCATTTCAAATATGGCTTTCGCTCATGAGACAATTCAGAGTTTGTGGGCCAGCAGCCAATCACCAGGCGGCACCATATTTAAAGTGCTGAGGTTTGCACGATTGGTGGGGCAAGTGGCAGGAAATCTATGGAGTGATCAGCTGGGGGATCAGTTGGGTAGCGGCTGTGCAGGTTCTGCTGCCAGATGGTGCACCACTGGTGCACATCTAGTTACAGTGGCCTGCATTGACATTTTCCGGGGTGGCCAGAGTTGGCAGTGAACCTGGTCCCAATTGATTTTAGAGCATACCACTGAAGGGGTTAATTCATCTACCGCACACCCTGTAATATGACATTTAGGAGCTGATTTGCTGATACTTTATCTCTCTCTCTCTAGAGCTTAGTACATAGACCCCTTGGTCTGTCCCAATACAGAGCTGCACAGTGGGAGTGGCCCTACAGTGGCACTTTCTACCCTGACAGCTCCTAATGCCTTAACAGACAAATTTGACAGACCATAGCAGTTTACAAAGGGTAAGTAACAGTTATCCTGGGCCGGAGGTGGTCTACAGGTCTGAAATTCGGTAGCACCTAATATTGCAGCACAATTCTTCACTATCAATCAACCACAAAATGGCAAATTGTGCTGTATGATCCAGATATGTATTTATAGCAGGCTGTTTTTGTTTCCGCTAATTCATTCTTTGCTTGGACTTTTTTGAGAATTAGCTAATTTACTGATTTTCCACTAAGTATTTCAACATTCAATCAAAGCAAGTAACTGAGAACATTAAAAACAACAATTCTTCTATGTATCTAGTAAATGATCTTAGGAAAAATCTACTTGTCTTAAACTGATAAAGAAATGTGTTTTTTTGTTTTGTTTTGTTTTTTAACCTAGCTCTTGTGAAACAGAAGTGCTGTCAGTTTCAGTCTCTATGTGGCCTATTCTAAGAGATCTTTAAGTTGTACTTATTTGTTTTGTTGTTGTTAGAAGAGTTCACGCAGCCGGGTACCCAGCAGGCGTACATTCTCAAATGACAATGACAAACAAAAATGTACAATAGAGCACAAGAGAATGAATGTACTGCCAAGGCAGTTCAATACCGTCCCTTCTGCAAATACTTCCTCTTCAGTGCTTTCCAAAAGGTCAAAACATACAGCTTGTGCAAAAATGTGTTAAGAAATCATAATGTTTAGTTGGAGTCAACAATAATTTTTTTTTATGTTAAAATTTGTTTGTGCTTTTTTTTATCATTACGAAAATAAAATATGCATCTATTGAAGTGTGATAGACAATAGCTCCAAGAAAAATAGGGGCCAGATACTTAGCGTTGGGTGTAAATAAATAGTGTGTGGTGTAGAGTGATGACATCATCACTCTGGGCCACTGAGGCATCATTCGAGAGGATACAATGTCCAGGTAGGACACCAGACTGGCACAGACCAGGGTTGTTTGTACTCGTCACGCAAGACTTGTGTGTGTGCTCCTGGTAATAGGAGACTAGGGCACTGTTATTGTTTAGGATGTACAAATTTTAAACTATGCCTTTGTGTCTAAATATGTAAAAGACAATGGTGAATTGTTTTAATATAAATTTGCCAGATACATGTTTTAGATGTTTAAATGTATACAGTTCTCTAGGTTACTGTAAGTACTGAATCTTTAATTTGGTTTGCCAATGAGTTGAATAATTATTCATATACTTTCACTGCCATGGAGAAATGTGCGACGTGACAAGTAAGAGAGTGGGGTAGAAAGGTAGGTTAGTGGTGTTTGCCAGGAGGTCCTAAAATACATGTTGAAAAGTTGGTTATACTTAAATAACTTAATAGTGAGTTACTTCTAATATGCATATTTAAGGTGGTATATTTAAATAGAAAGATGGATGTTTAGCAATTTCAAAACAACTTATGTGAATAGTGTAGGTTTTGCATTAGGAGAGAGGCATCATTTGACCAATTGTAAACCACAAATCATTCCGAACCATGACTGAGTCATGTTTGAACAATTTTGAACACAATGTATGTTTGGGCTTTCAGGTCTTCAGCAGTGTCTGCTCCTTGAATTGATGTAATGTTATATATATATATATATATATATATATATATATATATATATAAAATATATATATAAAATATATATGTATGTATGTATATATATATATATATATATATATATATATATATATATATATATATATATATATATACATCTGTACCTGATGAAGGGGGTCACACCCCGCGAAAGCTAGTCTTTTAAATACAGACTGTTTTTTTGCATCTATAACCGCCTCTTGAGTGCTGCCTTTTTGGATCAATATATATATATATATATATATATATATATATATATATATATATATATATATATATATATATATATATATATATTTATATATATAGCAATGGCATATTATATTGCACTTTATGCAAATGGAACAATAATAAAGCAAGTCAGTCATACAGGTAGGAGGGCCCTGCTCAAATCTTACATACTATTTAAATAATTTGGTGCAACATATTGTCAAGTGGTCCAGCCACACTGCTACATAAACTCTTTCTAGGGAAAAAAAAAACATATTTCAGAGTCAACACACCGTTATCCCAATAAATTAGAAAGCCCCAGGCATCCCATCATAACACACGGGCATCTGCCCAATGGCATCCTTACCATCTTGTTTTTTAAGGAAGCAATGTGAATACTTGTTTTATTTTTCATAACTGTTACATCAAGGAAATAGATATTGAATAAATAGTTCTGTCTGGAGATTCACAGGCAGATCATGCAGTGTCTCACTGTGTAGGCAATGAAGAAGAGCAATTATCACCGGGGGGGAACTTGATGAGCATTTATGTCTCACTGCTTATCTTGTCTTCACATTGTTCCCAAGCCCAGTTATCTGCTCTATTTATGTCTTCTTGTCTCTGTCACCTCTCACAAAAAAATTATATCCAATCTGTACTTTTCCGCACACTCTAATTTTTGGGCAATTTGTTTTGTGTATTTGAAAAAACCCTGTAGATATTTAAAGTGATCCAAAAAAATAATAATGAAAAGAAGCATTTTTTTAAATTGCTATTAGAAACAGAATTGATACAGTTTTGAAACAATATTTTTGGAATTATGTGAGCTGACATGATTCAGATAACTTTCAATAATCATCATGAATTCAGGGATTGTGGATTGAAAGGAACCCGGTCAGTCCTGTTTGATAGTTATTTGAGGTCAGTACACACTACAGTTTATAATGAGATCTAAAGGAAATTTAGGAATTGTTTCAAAAAAACTTTAGTGCTGAGACAATCGACCAGCCAGAAACTAAAGCTGGTCATAAACAAAATGATTATCTTAACAACCAACCAATTGTAATAGATGGAAGCAAAGGACAACAGGCCATTGGCTTACAATCACCAAACAATGGACAACAATGGTTCTTCAACCAAAATTATTGAGGGAACACTTTGGTCTCTTTCGGGCAAATTATAGATTGTCATTTGGATTCCCGGGATTGCCCTCCCTAATAAAAAAAAAACAGCCCCTTCCCCAAAGGATTTCTAAACCTACCCCCCCGCCAATCCTTCCCAACCCCCCTGACTTGACCTGTCACTTGACTTACTGTGACAGTGAAACAGTCCTGCTGCTGTATCTCCGGCGGGCGACTGGGTGGGGCGGCATAGCGGACGGTCAGCTGGGGGGGGCATAGCGGGCGGCCGTCTGTGTTTGCAACAGTGCGCTGTATTGACAGGCATAGCGTTGGCCAGGCTGTGCAGCGTGATGTAATGTCAGGGGTCACGCTGCGCAGCCTGGCTGGGCGCTGCCATGCCTGTCAGTACAGTGCACTGTCCCGACTTCGGTAGAGCGGCATTAGGGGTAAGAAGCAGTCAGCTGGGCAGCGTCTGAGCCATATTCTAAGGTGCTCAGCGCTGCCCGGCAATTTTTTGGCATGGGGGTACTAATCCCAGAACCCCGGGATTGGAAGCTTCAATCCCGGGATTCAAATCCTGATGATTTTAGGCCAAAATCCCGGGATCCCGCCGATCCTGATCCCGGGATTGGCCTCTCTAGATGTGTGTACTATGGGCTTGAGTCAGCTTGTATCTGATAAGCTTAGCTACTCGCTGGAGGATGTGCAAACCATTCCCTTTCTGCACCTGCGATGGCTAAAAACGGGAATTACATTGAAATTTAGAGGAACATCTGGAACATAACTCGCGATGTCCCTCTGCGACTGCAGCCCGAATAAGACTAACCTTACACAGGCTTGCAGTCGCAAGGCCAAGGAAACGACACACTTCAGCACAATCCTTGTCCTGGCCACTCCCTTTAATCACAGCAGTGAGGTCATGGGTTTGATTCCCATCTTGACCCTAACTGTGCAGACTTTGTATATTCTCCCTGTGCTTGCGTGGGTTTACTCTGGGTACTCCGGTTTCTGCCCACAATCCAAAAATATACTGGTAGGTTAATTGGTTCCAAACAAAATTAACCCTAGAATGTCTGTGTGTGCATGTACATGTGGTAGGGAATGTAGATTGTAAGCTCCACTGGGGCAGGGACTAATTATTATTATCATTTTATTTATAAGGCGCCACAAGTTTTTTGCAGCGCCGCACAAAGGAACAGTAAAGGGAGACAAAACGGTACTTGTGTACTAGCACAGCGCCCACTGTATTAGGTTGCACAACATATAATCGCATCGCATCGCACGGCATACACCCGATGCACTGCGATGCGTTGCAATGCGATTTTAAATTGTATAAGCCCCCTATACAATGTTTAATTGTATAAGCACCCTAATAGGGGCTTATAATGTGAAATGCACCCCTACGCCACCCCCACTATGAACGTCGAGCCCCACGAGGGGACGCGTATTACTTTACATGTATTCCGCGTCCGCTCGCCACCCTTCGGGGTCGGTGGCTCCCTGCGCTTGCCACACTATCTAAAATCAACTCCACGCCGAAGTGGATAGTGGGGGTCTGAAAAGGTCGTAGGACGCGTACCGCCGCCCCTCGCGAGCTCGCTGCGCTCGCCACGCTTCGAGTTGGCGTTGATAGTGAGGGTGCCGTTGGGGGTGCTTTTAACATAGTAAGCACCCAACATGTTTAATTAACTTATAGGAGCCACTTTTAACATGGGAAAACCCTTTAGGGTGCTTATACAATTTTAAATCGCATAACATTGTATATGCGATAGAATGGCATACAATGCCATATAATTCGATGGTATACAATTTAAAATTGTATAACATGGGCTGCCATCGCATACCATCGCATTCCTTATGGTCTGCGATGCGATGGGCGCCGTGCTAGTACACAAGTACTGACAAAACTTAACATTACAGTAAATAAACAAAAATCGAGTACAGGTAAAAAGTGAAACAGTTCAATACACATTACAGCTTAAATATAAGTAGTTAGGACTAGATCAATGTACTACTAGAGGCTTGTGGCCAATGATGGAAATGAGTATGTGGACGAAGATGGTCGCTGAGTTTGAGTATGGGAGAGCTACAAGTGAAATGTGAAGAGAAGAGGGCTTTGACAACAGGAGGGAAGAGGGCCTTGCTCTGAGGAGCTTGCAATCTAGTGACGTGAATGTTCAAAATATTCTCTGTAAAGCGCTGTGGAATATGTGTGCGCTATATAAATAATTGTTAATTAAAAAATAATAAATTGGCCGCCGGCCGCGCTCAACCACACTGCTGTCATCCGCCGCACACGGACAAGACTTTGAAGCCGCGGCTAATTTTCCATCTGCAGCCGATGAGCTGCGCCGCCAGCTTCTAAAGGTAATGACAGATAGGCAAACAACACCGGGGACTCACAAATACTCCAAAAGGAGTGTAAACATTGATTTTAACCAAACAAATTTTTTTACAGGTGTTCTCTCATATTTTTATTTTTATTTAACTTGTACATAGAGTGCTCCTTTTTACCTACCCTTCTAAGTCACAAAATATTGGAGCTGCCACAGACAAATTGAGCACGGTAATCATACATTTTATATCTGGCACTTTTCACTATTAGAAGCTTTTGTGAATTTATGCCAAAATGTATACAAATACATTAATAATACATTCCTAATTTCCTGTACTTATTTGGAAAATGAATATCATTGCATTGTATATTTAACATATACTTCACCATTTTATTTTTGAAATGTTCATACTGATACTATACAGTTGCATTCTGGTGTAGCAATGATCCGTCTTGTGCTGTGCTTCCAGCATTCTGGTTTTGGAGCGGTGGTCTCTGCTGAGTCTTGGCTTGTTAGTGAAGTGTTGAAATGTTTTACCTTTCTCCCTCAAGTGTGCATCGTCTTGTTCGTTGTCATCTCCTTCTTTGTTCTCAAATCCTATCCCCTTTGTGTCAGACATATTAAGGATTACAAATTGTAGCAAAGCAAAGAAAAAAAAGAGAAAAACAAAATAAATGAAGGACTGAAGAAAGTAAAATGATATTTGGGGAATGAATGCATTTCATATTTAAAGATAACACATTAGCATATATTTATAATATACACGCGCGTTCCTAAATTATTACTAAACTGTTTCTTTATTCATTTACATTTACATAAGAAATGTGTATGTCATCCCGACACCTTTTAATTATCATTACAATTTCCCAGGGCAAATTCCTTAACCTGATTTATCAGACCTTCTAATGACTACACGGATACCTGTTGCCAGTTGCAACCTTTTACATTCTAGCTCTCATTTTATAGAATTGACTAGATAACTCATAGCTACAATTCGATTGGTTGCTATCTGCAACACCTCCAGTTGTAACCTTTCGAAGGTTTGACAAATCTCCACACTGTTTGATACATGTTTATGTAGACAATATACACAATACAGGTACACAAAATGGTTTCTATGAACGACATTTAAATATTTGAAGGGAGTGTATTAGTGGAGTTTCTTACAATTACTTTTTTTTTAGTTTGTGCAAATAGGAGATAATGCAGAAACACTGTTGCAGTGGCCATTATGTATGCATTCAACTCCGCTCCCAGAGCTCTTAGCCTCAGGGTCATCTTAATGTATAGACACACCGGACAGATGCCCAGGATCCCTCAATTCTAGGGACCTTTGTGAATGGGTGAACTGGGGAAGAAGGCATCTGCCTCCTGGGTTAGGTGGTCTCCAGATCTTCTTGGATGGGACTTGGGAAATACATTCTTTGTATTACACTCAATCAGAGCATCCAGTCAGCATACTGTACCTGACCCCAAGGCTGCAGCAAAACACTGAGTGGCTGTCAGCTTGCTGATCGTTAAATATTTGAAGCTATCCACCAATCAGTGTGCAGCATTCTCTATGTGCCTCCATACAGGCATGCGAATGGCTGTCAGCTTGCTGATTGGTGCATGGCTGAGTTTTATACATCATGGAGTGGCCTGGAATTGCTCATAGCTGCATACAATGAGTCACAGGACATACAAAGTACTAAAAACAGCGAGATTCATCCATAAAATAGATTTGTCTCAATTGGGTCAAAAATGTGTAAAATTGAATGAAAATAAATATTGATATTCATTTCATTTAAATATAATGTACATTTATTTCAATATGTTTGTTTTATAAGGCAATCATTTATATTATCCTGTAAATAAAGGAGCTTTCTATTGAAAACTGTCATCTTTCATACACAGTATACAGTAACAACTGTAAATTGTGAAAATAGGCGTTACAAAATTGCTGATCTTTTGAATGTAAATTGAAATAGCAGCTGTGATAATCTTTTTTTAATCAACGTAAATATTTTTACAATAATCTTTTTAAATATATTAATTGAAAAAAAATAGCACAATTGCTTTCAGGGATGTCCAAGATACTCAAATTATTAAGCAAATAAACTTTTAAAAGGAGATTTTTAAATCTAGAATTCTTGATTTTTTTTTTTATAGCTGTGCTAATGGTATGAGATCTTTTATATCCAAGCTTTGAATTAAAATTTGCAATGAGCAATTAAAAGATGTTAAAATGAATTGTCAAATATTTCCCTCTCTGTTAGAGCTGATGGCCCCTCCCCCTAGGCATGAGATCATGGTTATAGAGGGCGGGGCTGGCAAAGTGCGCTAGCTGCAATGCATAATATTTTTACATTTTCCTAAATTTGATCAAATGATTCCTTGAGGTGGAAGTACATAAAAATACTGTAAAATGTAGTCAATCAAGATAGAACAGGTTTGTACCACTTAGAGCATGGTTTGACTTGTTCACCTTGGTAAGACTTTTTTAGTCTAAAGTTTGAGAATTTGCTAAATATTTTCAATATTTGGTTTCGGATCATTTTGAGCGTATCCAAATTTTAAAGATATAGCTTATTTGTGCGTTAATGGCCATTTCTACTTTATAAAGCTCAAAAACGACTATTCCTTTATTTAAAAACACACGGAAAACATCTGTTCATGCAAGCGACTCCATTTGAAACTATCGCGGATAAAATATCAAGGACGGGCACGCCCTCATTAACGTTTACATTTCTGCATATTTTGTAAACATCTAATTAACAAACATCCTCTACGCACAGGCAAAACATTGATTCTACTAATTAGAGAATACAACATCTCCCTTTGGGACAGTTCTCACCATATCATTTTAACTTGCTATGAAGCATAACATGTCATTGGGATTGCTCATTTATTTTGTTGTTACTACATGTCTGTTAAGGCACTAGCAACTGGCCGCTTTTTGTTTGTTTTAAGGGACAGGTGACTTTGGTCTTGTACTCCCTGGGAAACAAAACTGTGGTGAATTCAATTTCTAAAACAATGAATTCATTGTATTATCTTCTGTGCTTACAACATAGACAATCATGTGTACAGAACTGCTTAATATTTTGGCATTTCAGAAATAAAGGTTAATAATACTAAAAATATTGAGACATTTTTTGTTCCAATTAATGTACCAAATATTTTACTATTTTACAATTTACAAAACACAAAAGTTAGCATTTAGGAAAATTACATATGTTTTTAACATTTTCTATTGCTAAAAATACTATACCTAGTTACTTAGCGGTTTTCTTTCCAATTATGGACTTTGATATCTTCACCATAGGCTATTGTGCATTGTCTTCTTGTTCTTTTCAGTTCAAATTTACCCACTTATATTGCTGCATTGCATGTAGTATTTTTATTGTCTTCATGTGTCTGTTTGTATGTGTTATGTTTGTGTACTCTGCAGGGGAGCCGAGAGAGGGGGGGAGAGGGTACTAATTACCCGGGCCCAGGCTTGCTGAAGGGGCCCCGCAGGGGCCCTGGTCTGACCCCTCCTTTTCCCCTCCATCCCTCCCGGGTAGCAACAGTAGCACACACTTCTACAGCATGTGCTGTGCTGACAGCAGGCTCAGCATGAGTATCTCACTGACAGTGTGAGAGGTCATGCTGAGCCTGCAGCCAGCACAGCACATGCTGTAGGTGTGTGCTGCTTCTGAGATTACAGTTTTTAGAGTTTTCTTTCACCCTCCTATAAACATTTTGGGGGCGTGGCCTAAGTGTGGGAGGTTCCCACAACACACACTTAGGCCACGCCCCAAACATTTTACCGGGGCCCGGCATTCCTCTCGGCTGCCCTGGTACTCTGTGCTCTTAAAAAAAATGTCTGTCTTGCTTGTTTAAGGTCTTTATCCATGAAGAATAACTAAATGGGCACGAAAAGTATCATATATTATTGCATCATATTGATGTTATCAGGGCCGGACTGGTCCCATAAATCGGCTCTGGCATTTTGAGCACACAGGCGCACCTGTAGTAGGCGGGACCCTTGCGCTGCGAAGCCGAATGGCGAAAAGGGGCATGTCCTCATGGAAAGGAGGCATGGCATCACAAAAAAGGAGGCATTACACTGTCCATTACACATTTTTGGAACACACCGTAATGTCCATTACACAAAATGGTGCACACCGTAATGCCCATTACACAAAATGCTGCATACAGTTATGCCCATTACACAATATCTATATATATATCTATATATCTATATATATATATATATATATATATATATATATATATATATATATATATATATATATATACGAAGATGACCCCAAGTGCGCCTCCAAAGATCAAGCAGCTACTCTATAAATCCCCCCTGTTAGCAGGACACAAGAGGAGGGTAGAAATGGTATAAATAGAGAAAGTTAATGAAATCCACCACCTTAATAGATTTCACCAATGGTCATTTTTGACAAATATAATCTGTATATACAACTAGTTTTTATTAAAACAATTCTTTAAAACTTCATGACCCACATCTGTTCGTTCAGTTCATTATAGTAGTAGATTACACAAGGTGAGGCCATACAGACTTCATCAGAGGTTAAACATATAGGCAGTATGTTGAAAATATAATGCAAAGAGGTCCTTTAAAGCTAATTCTTAGATTTTCAGTATCCAATGATTGAAAAATGATGATATGTCTCGTAGGACTTTGACAGTATGAAAGTGCAGGAAGCAAAAGAGGGACCCAATGAATAGGTTCAGTAACATTAGAGTTGTTAGAGTGCTAGATTTGGGTAAGTTATTTTGTTTCTGTGCAGGGTAAAATCCCTACACAGAAACAAAATAACTCATCCAAATCTAACTCTTACATACCCCTTTCACACTGCACTTGTTAAACGGTATATTGCCGTTTTTTTCCCACTTCAAAACGTTTAAGGCTGCAGTGGGAAAGCGCCAGAGTTGATTTACCCGTTAAAGATAACCGGTATTTCAAAACGTTTAAAAAGCAGAGTCCTACACTTTTCAGAGCCGTTTTTTATGTAGTGAGAATGGCTCTGAAAAGGTATTTAGTAAAAACAACAGATTACAGACCTGTGATAGGCTGTCCCCTGCATTCTTCCTTGAAACAAAAAAATCAGCAGAAGGCTCCCCTCTGCTTCATGTCATGATTTCTCTATGGTGGTTTTTTTTATTTTTTTATTATTTTATTCAAAGCAGATAATGAGATACAGTTGTACAGTATTCATACAATAAATATTTTTTGAAGAAGAACGCTGTAATAATTAGGTCTGGTGTTTTACAGCAAGATAATTAGATCTAAAAATATTCAGCAAGATATAAAATTGATATAGAGTATTTTACATTGATATATGCTTTTTGGGTATAAAGTAAATTAAGAAAGAAAAATAAAAAAACATTCATGGGCAGCCATGGCCACATCCGGCAGATTCTATTATCGGTGCTTTTATGGTCAAAACAACAGGAATGTCTTCTAGTAACAGGAGTGTCTGATACCATTGGGCTGAATGGAAGCATTTATGTATTTGAATTTTTCTATGGAGGTTTTATTTATAGTGGCTTATCACCTATAACTCTTAAGTGTAGAGAGTGTACCTGTATAGAAACATATATACACACACACAAATTTGTATCAGTGAGTATACAGGTACATGCTTCAATAGCATGTCCAAGAAGCAGTATGTGGGCTATTAATCACCAGTGTCCAGCAATACATTATCTTCTTGCTCCACTGCTTTTGCTAGTGGCTCTGTTTCCTGGAACACCACATCTCTGGATTTTATAAGACGCTTGTTTTCTGTATCCCAAAGTCTGTATCCTTTACTTTCTTCGCAGTAGCCGAGCATTATGCATTGTATGGATTTCAGATCTAGCTTTCTTCTTTTCTCTTTCATTATATGTGCAAAAGCTTTACTTCCGAAGAAACAAAGATCACTGACACTTTACATTTCCTGGACCAGGCCTCCAATGGCGTTTTACCTTTAATGGCTGCTGTAGGTGCTCGATTCTTTAGGTAAACTGCAGTAGATACTGCTTCTGCCCAAAATATTTTCTCCAGGCCAGCGTCACTTAGCATCATCCGTGCTCTTTCAACAATTGTGTGGTTTTCCCCATTTACTCCTGCCATTCTGTTCCTGTTCATAAGCAATGGTTAGTTGATGCTCTATGCCATAATTTTTTTAAGGAATTTGGCTAATACTTTGTTGTCGTACTCTCCACCATTGTGGGATCTCAGGATATTTAACTTCAGACCATCTGAGTCTCCACTAAGGTTTTGTACGCCACAATTTTTCTGACTACTTCACTCTTTTCTTTAATGAATTACACATGCGTCATTCTTGTGGCGTCATCAATGAGAGTCATAACGTATCTGTAGCCACTAATCGATTCCACTTCCATTGGACCACACACATCGGTGTGCACTAGAGCAAGCAGTGTTTCTGCACTACTGACTGACTTGGGAAATTGGTTGCGAGTTTGCTTCTGTTTTATGCAACTCTCAGGTCTTTCAGCATTGCTCATGGTGATTCCTGTTACCATTCCATTCATCATTTTCTGAACGTTGTCATATCCCAGATGAACTAAGCATTTGTGCCACAGCTCCATGTTGTCAGAGGCTGTCATTGCTGAACATTCCTCTGTGTCCAGGACATGTAGTTGGTTGCATTGGGTTGCTGAAGCAATCACAGTCCCTCTTTTATTATGCACCATACACCTGCCCTTTTCAAATTGGACTCTGTAACCTTTTTCTTCCAACACGCTGATGGCAATGAGGTTAACTCCCAAATTGGGCATGAACAACACATCTTGGATGTCTGTAACAACTGTTTCTCCTCCAATTATTAAATGTACTGTGATTGACCCAGGTTGTGATGCAGTAAGGACCTTGCTCCCGATCCATCTAACTGTAATGGGTACACATGGTGTCAAAGAATTAAACCAATGTTGATTGCAGCTTAAATGCCGAGTGGCTCCTGAGTCCACATACCAGCAATCCTTCCTGTAGTTGTCTGCAACGTTCAGTGCTGACATCTTGCCGCTTCAGTGTACCACTGGTATTTTTCATCTTGCGAACTGAAGCTTTGTGTCTTATCTTGTGACATGCAAACACTCAAACTTGTGTTTCATAAACTTTGCGCCCTTTGTGATAAAGGCAGACCCCTCAGCTATGGTCTCGATGGGAATACCCTCCTGGAACTTCAGTAGCTTTTCTCTTACAATTTCAGTTGCTAGCTTGGTGTCGTTTGACTCTAAGGCAACTACTAAGAAGTCAAATTCTGCCATCAGATTCTGAAGCATCACCATCGCTGCTTCTTCCTCATCCACCTGTGCTCATACAGATGCCAACTGCTGAGCTATCGATAAGATTTTATAGATGTAGTCATTCATGTCCTTGCAGGTACTCAACTGCGTTCTGCATAGCATGTGCCTCAAACTTATTCTTCTCATCAGACCTTTATCTTTGTACACACTTTGAAGGGCAGTCCACATGTCCTGTCTACCTTGTCTGGGTTTGGACTATCTCATAGCTCTACCATGACCTTCCATAGCTTTTCCCTCTTACGCTGCATGGCAAACTTCCGTGTGGTGTAGTTCTCTGAGCCTTTTAGCTTCGCAATGCTCATACTGTGCCATGTGTATACATCTTCTTAACTTTACTATAAATATGTCACTTCAGAGTATCTGTGTGTTCTTTTATATTCAGTGATATAATTGGATTTTAAGGGGTTCATCTTCCAAGTATGCAGGGTCTGGGCTCATAACCTGTTGGCAGAGTATATAGCGGTGCTTGTGGTGTTGTTAGACGACACATGTTTTTGGAAGCTTAACCAGAAATTTAGTTTATTGTAGTAATATGCACAGAGTTAACAGGTAGTTAAGGGGTTAACTTGCAGTATGCAGTATATAGCATGTAATATCACAGGCAGGTGTACACAGATGTATGATACAGGTGTATGGTGTAGGTACTTATCATTATCCTGCAGCTTACAGTAGATGATGGAGGGTAATGAAGAAATCTTTAGCAGGCTTGGAGAAGTCTGCATAGCGTGCAGACCTATAGCTGTGGTCTGTGAGGGCTGTCAGCAGGGTAGCACTGCAGCACTATCTTCAGGCAAAGCAGCGGCAGTGATTGACAGCTCATGACGTGCTGTGGGGTTAGCTGTCGGGGCTCTTGTCACACTGTACACACAGCACAGGACTCCTCAGTACACTCAGGGCGCGCGGACACTGCAGGAAGGCACGGTGTTAGCTTCTGAGGTAAGGGCATGCTGATGGCTGACAGGCTGAGCGCGCTGTCAGTCACAGCGTGCAGGGACCAGGAGACTGCCCACTGCAGGGGACAGGGAGCACAAAGGGACCCAGCCGCTGCTGGCTGAGGCTGCTTCTGCCACCAATGAGACAGGTGCACCTTACTAACAATGGGGCAGATGTATTAAGCCCGGTGTTGGTGAAGTGGAGAAAAAATGGAGATAAAATGAAAGGAGATAACGCACCAGCCATTTGAAAAATGAGAGTTGGGTGTTGATTGGCTGGTGCGTTATCTCCTTTCATTTTTATCTTCACTTTTTCTCCACTTCCCCATCACCGGGCTTAATACATCTGCCCTAATATGTCTGACAGCAATTATAATATTTATGATATGTTCATTGTGTATGTGACATTTTATAAAGGTGGCCACTTTTATTGTGAAGATTTAATTATATACAGCAGTAATAAAACTAAAAACATTATTTTCTAAATCATTGTAGTTTGTTGCTTTTCTCCCTGTTGCATGGGCAAAATATTTACGATATTTCCATGTAAAGAGTGCAATTACTTCTTTTTCAGTTTTTACAGTTTTGACCATGAACCCATTCAGCCACCCCCCCCCCCCCCATTTAGCAACACCCCTTTTATGGGAGCATGTATGCAGGGAAACTTTCTTTTAGCCTAGGTGGGATGGGAGGTCGGCCCCCGTTCTTCATCTTGCCCTAGGCACCAAAACCCCTAGGATTCCATGCTTCCCTTAACTGCTTTTCCAATACTAATATCTGGGGATTTAATAGCTACCCGAACTATGAGCCCCCCATAGGGAATCAGAGCTTTCTTCACTGTAACCCCTTCTCTGAATGGGTCACAGCTGTGAAAATCCATGTTATCACAATGAACAAGTGATAAAGACTTCTCGAAGGTTATGGTGAAAGTTAGATATATACTTTTCTGTAGCTGTTGCAAATCTCCACAAAAAAAGGTTTCTTCAAATTTATTAGTGAACATAAAACTCTTATTCGCATCAGTAGTCTGTCTAGGTGAACATACACAAAAGCGGTGAATCATTTTGTCATTGTAGTTTCCTATGAACGTCACAATGATTAATATACCTGAGCTATACGGTGAATCCTTAACAAAAACACAGGGACAAGTTAAAAGTGTTTGTAGCAAGAGGTCACACATTTGCAAATGACATACTTTATCCTCAGGTATCTACTACCTCCCAAAATTATCACAGAAATTCCAAGGTTCAAAAGCCTGTGTGCTAGGGTTAGCTAAATTTACAGCCCAAGTGTTCGATGACATGCTGATATATTTTTTTTTTTCAAGGTTCACTCAAAAGTCTTTAGTTGTCTGTCATCAGACCAGAGTTAAGATGCAGAATATCCAAAGCTGTTGGAATGTGCTCATGAAGAGGACACTTTAGATGCTACAATATACTTGTCTGAAAGTGAGTGTGAAACAGTAAGCTGAGAGGTTGCAGAAATATTAATTCTACTTGAAGAAGCTTGAGAATCCTGTTGCCGTTCACTTGAAGAAAATGTTGGTGCCGAAAGTGTCCTCTTCAACCTTTCACTGGGTTCCCCGGGCCCAGTGTAACACAACTGGTCTTCTCCTGGATAACTTTCCACACACAAGTGGGATTTGAGCCACTAATGTTACACTTAACCTTATAATTACTTAGTCTACATGGAAAACCCACTGAGGATTCCAGCAGGCGTTGATTCCTAAGTAGTTGTTAAGCTGTAAAGTACAACTCAAAATAATAGGAAAGGATGAGTTTGTTTTCCAGGACAGGGACTTTGCATCCTATAATTAAATTTTACTGTGATTTACCTAAGTGACCAGGCTATGGGGAGTATTCAATCTTGGGTCACGACTGTCGATCTTTACGGATGACCCTGGCCTGTTTTCGTTTTGCTCGACAGCATATCACCAGGCAGGATTTAATGTCCCGCCTGCAAATTGGCGAAAACGGGGTGTGTCTGCATAAACGGCCGTGGATTGTCAAGATTCGTCCGGGATCGCGACAATTCACGGCCGTAATTGACAAAACGGGCCCGACCGCTTTCAAAGTAGGGCCCGTTCTGTCGCTGTGCCTCTTCAATGCTGTCGGATCAAGACAGCATTGAATAGGTGCTGCCGCCATTTTCCCCGTCGGAAATAGCAGTGGGGATTGAATGCCCCTTTAGGGTGTAGAAACCACTGTTAAATAAATCCTTACTTTTGATAAGAACCAATGGTAAATGGGCACATAAAGGGTTAATTGCACACTTTATCATTGTTCTTGTGTATAAACTGGATACTTTGGGGTCTATGTACTAAGCTGTGGAGAGATGAAGTGGACAGAGATGCAGGACCAACCAACTAGGTCTTAACTGTCATTTTTCAAATACAGCCTGTAACATGACAGTTAAGAGCTGATTGCCTGATACTTCATCCCCACTCAATTTATCCCTCTCATAGGGCCAGATGTATCAAGCTTCAAAAAGTGATAAAATGGAGAGTGATAAACAGCCAGCCAATCAGCTCCTAACTGCCATGTTATAGTCTGGGTTATATTATGGCTTACCATTGCTTTTCCCATTGGAAGGTATCCATGTACACAGGGAAGCTGAGTGACACAATCTATTAACAACATAGGAAGTTGTTATTTCATAACTTCCTGTATTGCGAATAAACACTATCCTTCCATTTCCTTATTAGCACAACCAGTCTCCAATCATTTAAGATGAGCTATGCCAATTAAGGTGCCATGAGGCCGCATTAACGACTGACATAATAACACCCTTCTTCCCCATGGACACTCGCTATTACATATATTTGTGTGTATGTAACACCATGCTATACCTGTTGATATGTACTTTTAGTCGTCTGTAACATTAGCCACTATATTAGTTTGACCCTAATATACCAATAAGAACATTAGAAGAAATTGTCAGAGTGGCATCATTTCTAGCAGACTTAGGGGGTCATTCAGACCTAATCACTGCTCTATGAAATTGCAGAGCCCTGCAATCATAGGCATGTATAGTCATTCGGTAAATCTGCCTTTCAAAATTGCAGGACTGCGATCAGGTCTGAATAACCCCCTTAATTCTTATATTTTTATTTTGGGCAATGTACGGTATGTTTATGGGCACTTGGGCTTTGTATCATTATTTCAGCCATTCTTTATATTTGGTGTCAGCCTTTTCATGATGGTTTTGTTGCAGGCATGCTGCATGGGATGAACATGTTAGGCCGTCTATGGAATACAAGCCACTGGTCTCAACTGACATTCTGGCTGAGACATAAAGAATGACATCATTTCTGGTGTGTCACATGAGCTGAGACACATTGTCTGGCTGGGAGTTACATGCTTATGGCCAGATACTTAATGACAGTAAGTGTATGTATTATTTGTAACCCTGACACAAAAAGCATGTAGCTTCGAAACCTTGGTCAATGCACTTGAGATTGCTTCATCTTTGTAGCCCTTAAGTGCCGTTACTTCTTCTGATTGTATGGCACCAGGGCAGGTTGTACTTATATGCTGTGAGTGCTGCAATATTTGGTATTCTTAACATATATTCTTGTAATTACAATTATTAATTGCCTATAATTGGTTCCTTCATTTAGGACACTAAAATGGAGGAGTTAATGCATACTGCCCCACTTTGGATGCAAGTAAGGAGGGACATCAGCGCATGGCTAATGTGCGTGCCAGAAATTAAGGGGCATGGCCTAGTGTCAAGGGGGCGTGGCAAATTGCATCATTTCACGAGGTCACGCCCCATTTTCAATGCTGTGGGGGCATGACTAGCAGGTGTGTAAGCTGCTGGACTGTCCCCAGCCCTCTACTTGCAGGAATAGATGGTGTGCGCATGCGCACAGTGTCTATTCACCGGCTGACAGGGGGGACCCCAACTGCACCCCCCCCCTGCTGCAGGACACTGTCAGTCCTGGGTGGGATGCGGGAACCTCCCCAAAAATCGGGATGTTCCCACAGAAATAATCAATTTGTAAATCTAATTTAACCTAATACAGTACTTAAATCCAAAGCATTGTATTATGCAGTATTTTCAGTGCGCTATACTTAGTAACTCATGCTATGTTATAACCATTCAGAAAATGTCAGGGTTGATTGATAACAATTGTGAGGCTTTAAATGTGCAGACTAGTAAATGAAAGAACATCTTCAGTTTAAGCAAATGTGACATTACAAAAATCCACTTATAGTTGTGTAGAGCAGATCATTCTATAGTCACATCTGCCAGCACTGACTTTCCTAGACAACACCCTAGGACACAGGATATAGCCACAAGGTAAAAGGATACTTAAACTGATCATCAGTCAAGAAGTAGAAAATGAAACGTAGAAATCAACAGAGCTCAATGACAAAAACAAGTACTGAGTTGTCTTATAGGTAAAAACAGAGAAAATGTTCCACAAATTCTAATTAGAGTCTGGTTAAGAAGTCAGACCATTGTATGTGTAAGGGACCCCAGTTTTCAATCTGATATTGGTTCTACAACTAAGTAATGATAGAGAAGAAGAAAAATAATCATAAAGTTCAAATACAGTGGTTCCTAAAGGCATAAGTTACCTCAGCAAGCGCCCGCCGGGCTCCCTGGCAGCACATGCCAGTCATGGTTGTTGGATATGACACATCCTTTTGACAAAAATGACTCTCTCTGGATCTGATCTGATGCCCACTGGACCATGAACGAATCAGCAACAAAGGTAAGTCACATAAGAATCGGCACCTTGATTTATTAGCCCAACGGGTTGGGATCGTGTAAAAACGTGCCATATCGTACTAGTAACTAGGTCAACTTTTTAGGATTTCTGTCTGTGGAAGCTAGTGGGAAAATGTTTGACTCAGCAATATAGATTATCTCACCTGTGCATGCTTCAAGAAATCCACAAAACATGACTGGAGTTGAGAAACCTTGGTCTATTGAATCTTTATAAACTACACTGGACTTTTCCTGGCGATTTTTACCATTTGTCCATTGTAAATAACTTGTCTTATCTGATTGATTGTGCCGTGTCATAGGTTGCCAGTAACACAGAAGCTTTGCAAGGCAGTGGCAATATCTGCTTTTACAAGACCTTTTGACAAGTGAAAACTGGTCAACACAATATGGACCTGAGGCTGATAAGTATGAAGACTATGGCAAGGCTGTCAATGGTTGCTGGCCTTTTACAGTTAATAGTAACTATTACATAGGATTATATATATATATATATATATATATATATATATATATATATTCCAAAAATAGTTTTTATACACTGCTTCCTTCCAATGGTGCCACAGTGAATCTAAAATTGAATCTAAAAATTAAAAAAAAGAAAAAGATTGTCATTGGTTGAAAGCACTGCTATACGATATATTGGATGATGTTACAATCTGTAGTGAGTATTGTATAATGGGCCTCATTCTGACCCGATCACTCATCTGCAAAATTGCAGATGATTGCGAGTAGTAGCCACTGTGCAGACAGAAAGAAAGAACCTGTTCTGTTCAAATTTGCGAGTTAATTGCGAAACTATCGCTGTTCGCTATTATCTGGAGAATGCCATTTCCGAACCTTCAAATGTTTTTTTTTTCCAGTCTGTGCAAATGTGTATAACCTTACTCACATTTGCACAGACTGCAGTGGCGGATTCAGGGGGGGGGACACCCGGGCACGTGCCCCCCCTGTCATTTCATTTTATAGCTGAGGACCAGGGCTTTCCAACGAGCCCAGCCCTGTGTCTCTAGCCCCCCGGGAACCGGAGATATCGCCTGGCAAAGCTGTAACGTTTTTTCCCCATAGGATAATATGGGACCCGTCAATTCCGACCCCCACCCAGTTCCGATGGCTGCCAGTTACCCCTCTGGCATCACAGAAGCTTGTGGTTGATCTCATCTCATTAAATTCTAAATAGCTGGGCCTTCAATATGATACCAGGCTGGTCCATATCGGTCAATCGGTTCTAGAGATATTGCGTGTAAACCGATTTTTTTATTTTTGAAATTTAATTTCATGGCTGTTCCTGTTCTTTGAGGGCAGATTACTCTGGAACCAAACATTTCAGTTTCACTGGACCAAAATCATTCAAAGCCTACTCAAAAGTTCTTCAATATGATACTTGTCTCATGTAAATGGGTCAGTTGGTTCCGAAGATATAGCCGGTTAAATTAGATAACTGGTTAAAAAGGGGGAGGGGTGGTTTTCTCTCCCCCTCACACCAGAAAATGCAGGGACTAGGCTGGTGTAAAAGGGGCCAACCAGGGAATGCATTTTCTGGTGGGAGAGGGGTATTATTTCAAATAGCCGGGATCTGCAGTGCTCTGAATACAGCCAGGCTCTGCCACTGTCAGTGGCTATCACTTCTGCCTGGCGGCTGCTGTCCCCCATTTACCGCGAGCATGTATTCCCCCTTGGCAATGAAAATGTAATCCCACATGGCAACGAGCATGGAACCTCTGGCAATGAGCATGGAACCCTTGGCAATGAGCATGTAGATAAGTAGCACTTATGTAGCATAATTTTTAATAGGCATTATGGTGTTTGGCATAATACATAATGGACATAATTGCGTGTAACTTAACGTGTAATGGACATTATGGTGTAAATGTTTAATGCACGCCTTTGGTGGACAATGTCCCTGTTTATGAAGCGTATTGTGAATATTGGCTTAATCTGTGTGGCATTATGTGAATTCTGGCTCAATCCGCGTGGCATTATGTGAATTTTGGCTCAATCCGTGTGGCATTTTATGAATTTGGCTCAATCAGTGTGGCATTATGTGAATTTTGACACAATCCATGTGGCATTATGTGAATTTTGGCTCAATCCATTTGGCATTATGTGAATTTTGGCTCAATCCGCGTGTTATTATGTAAATTTTGGCTCAATCCGTGTGGAATTATGCAAATTTTGACACACTCCATGTGGCATTATTTAAATTTTGGCACAATCCATGTAGAAATCTTCAAATATATCAAGAGTTTTAACATCGTACAGGTGGGAAATTTTCTTCAAAGGAAAACAAGTAATAAAACACGAGGACATGCACTGAAACTGGAGGGAGGTAGGTTCAGGGGAAATGTTAGAAAGAATTACTTCACAGAAAGGGTAGTGGATAAGTGGAATAGCCTCCCATCAGAGGTGGTAGAGGCAAAGACAGTAGAACAATTTAAACATGCTTAGGATAGGCATATGAATATCCTTACAAAGAAATAAGGATTAAAAAGGGTTGAGTTTACCTGAAGGGTAAAAAAAGGGGCAGACTAGATGGGCCAAATGGTTCTTATCTGCCGTCAAATTCTATGTTTCTATGGCATATGTGAATTTTGGCTCATTCCATTTGGCATCATGTGTAAGGGGCAAGTATAATGGGGTCTAGTATTTTGTTGCATAATGTGTAGAAGTTGTATATGGTGTTGTACACTACACTCAAGGACACGCCCCCTGTTGAGTGGCCACACACCCTTTTCCGGAGCGCGCCACAACTACATCCTTCACTTTTGTCGCCATGGTGGGCTTGCGTACTTTCAATGCCAGGGCCTATTTTTAATCCCATTCCCACCCTCTCTCTGCTGCTCTCTTAGCATGTACACTGGCACCACTAACACCACCCCTCCCCCACCTAAACCCTCTTTTATCATGGTGCCCCCCCTGTCATTTTATCCTGGATCCGCCCCTGACAGACTGTAAAAAACATTTGAAGGTTTGGGAATTGCGTTTTTCAAGATTATAGTGAATAACAATAGTTTCGCAATTAAATTGCAAATTCCCTTCTGCAACTCTGCGACAGAGACAGGCTGATCAATGCCGACGTCATAGACCCTCCCTGAAAACACCTGGGCACTCCTGCATTTTCTCAGACACCCCCAGACTATGGCCAGTTACCACCCCCAAATACCAGCTCCTTTCTGTCAAAATGCGGGGGGATTGTGAATAGAGCCATTCACTAAATTTCACGCTATTTTGGCTTGCGCATTCGCACAATGATCTATATGCATGCGCAGTCATTCGATAAGAAAACAGATTATGAATTTGCACATGAGTGATCAGATCTGAATAACACTCACTGAGTCATTAGGAACTGTGCACTCAGCCATATGTAACTCCCGTGTCTCCCCTGTCTAGTACATTGCACAGCAATCTGTACTGTATCTGTACTGTCTCTGCATATCTGTTACCTGCCTGGCTGTTGTGGCGACCAGTGGTGCCGCTGATGGCTGCCTAGGTGCTGTGCAGCTCAGCGGGTAGGTGTTCCCTGAGTGATAACTGCAATGTCTGCTTGTATTGTTGCCTGCCTGGCTGTTGCGGTGACCAGTGGAGCTGCTGGTGGCTGCATTTGTGCTGTGCAGCTCGGCTGGTATATGATCATGTCTATGTTCCCTTTGTGATAACTGTACTGTCTCTGCTTATATTGTTAGCTACCTGGCTGCTGAAAGGACCAGTGGCGCCGCTGATGGCTGCCTAGGCACTGTGCAGCTCAGCAGGTATGTGTTCCCTGTGTGATAACTTTACTGTCCCTGCTGTATTGTTGCCTGCCTGGCTGTCTGTTGCGGTGACCATTGGAGCTGCTGATGTATGCCTAGGCACTGTGCTGCTCAGCAGGTATGTGTTCCCTGTGTGATAACTGTACTGTCTCTGCTGTATTGTTGCCTGCCTGGCTGTTGTGGTGACCAGTGGCACCTCTGATGGCTGCCTAGGCACTGTGCAGCTTGGGGGGTATGTGTTCCCTGTGTGATAACTGTACTGTCTCTGCTTATATTGTTACCTACCTGGCTGTAGCAGTGACCAGTGTCGCCGCTGATGGCTGCCTAGGCGCTGTGCAACTTGGCAGGTACATGTTTCCTGTGTGATAACTGTTCTATCACCACTGTATTGTTGCCTGCCTGGCTGTTGCGGTGACCAGTGGTGCTGCTGATGGCTGCCTAGGCGCTGTGCAGCTCGGCGGGTATGTGTTCCCTGTGTGATAACTGTTCTGTCCCTGCTGTATTGTTACCTACTTGGCTGCTGAAATGACCAGTGGCGCTGCTGATGGCTGACTAGGCACTGTGCAGCTCGGCGGGTATGTGTTCCCTGCGTCTATAACCCCCAGGGTACATATATCCTATACCTGTATGTGTTATGTATATCTGTAATGTCAATGTCTTATTGTACCTAACTGGCTGTTGCACAGCAATCCAAATCAAATTCCTAGTATACGTAGGTATACCTGGCCAAAAGCTTTGTGATTTTGAATAAATCAAACAATAAATTGGGGGGTGGTATCGCCCACTTAGATTTGCTACATGTTCAATGGGGATGTTGCTTGTATGAAGTGTTACATGAAGCAGGTAATGATGTATCCCTTTGTTGTATAATAATAATGATAAAAACAAACAGAATACAATAAAAAGCAAAAAAGTCACCCTTCATCCTCTACTGTAATGTATAGCAGATGAGTGTTTTGCTTTTCTCTCTCCGAATTTAATGGGTAGATAACCTTACCTTTACCTCAACCACATCTTATTTGGCAGTCAGCCACAAGTCTAGTTTTATTCACAAGCGTAAGCCCCATCCTGGACCTAAATTTATTCTAACGCTAACCAACTAAGATCCCTAATCCTCCACTTTAAATGTGCTACTAAGCTATGTAAGGTAATATTTTTCTTCCAATAACATTGATGTTACTGCATAGGATGTAAGGGGTATGCTGTAACCTGTTTTCTTTCCAGAATGTGAAATTTTTATGGTAAAAGTATCAAATACTGTATATATAACACAGAATGCTAAAATAATATGTCTGTCACCTACATGCGGTGAAGGCAGCCATTTTGTGGGCTGAACCAATAATCATGAGCGGACACTCTGTCATTTTAGCAACTGATGTGCAACCGATCATTTCAGTGGCGTAAGTTCCTCCCAGTTGCCTGAAGGCAAGATTAATATTGATGCCCCCCCCCCCCCCCCAAATAGCTCAATCAGTAAGGTCTCCAGTAAGGCAGGTCATGGGTTCTAATACAGGGTGATGTCTATTATTCTGCTAGGTGGGGGAGTCAGCCAACGAAGCGATATTGGCGGCTTTCAAGTAACCGATTCAAACTGGTAGGGGAGTAGAGGTGCTCCCTTGGGAGCAGGAGCCTGGCGGCAAATGACTCCATTGCCTCCCAGAGTTACGCCTCTGGATCATTTGTATTCTCAGGGGCAATAGTTTAGCCTCCATTTTGTAAATTCATTATGTACATTTTAGACAAAACATCATTAGTTTACTTTTGATTCTGTCATGGCCATCATGGCATTGCTAGTACAGAGCTAGTATGCTGACTACCAACATTAGGAATAACACAGACACGCATTATTGTCTGAAATAGTGAGGAAACCACAGTGGACAAAATCACCAGTGGGCAAACTAGTGGTGTCCAAGGCAGCAGGAAGACTTTTTGATTTGTCATGTTTTCAATTATCTCTGACAGGGTCTTTACAATCAGGAAAAAGGACAGCAATGAATGAGGGAGCTCAAGAAAATAAGTTAGACTGGAATCCTCAAAAAAAGCATATCATTAACTGAACCAATTACCCCAACAACTGAATCAGACTGAATTATAAATTATGGAGTTGGGTTCAGAAGTAAAACTGCAAATAGTGGCAGAGGTAGAAGATACATTGGGGTCCTATAGTGCTCATTACTAGCAGACGTGCTCAAATATGATAGGGTGATTTTTGAGCGCTAGGGGCAAGTGTGCCGTGTTTTGTACAGAATGCTGCCCTCTGGTAGAGGGTTGCCGCCCTCAATAGGAAGCTAAACGAAGAAAAAGAACCAATGGGCGCCTTCTGTACACTACAACAATTTAATAAACAATACACAAATCACAAAAGCATAAAACAGTATCTTGCATGCATGCAAAAAAGAGAAAAAAAAAGAAAAAATGTAATAAAAAATATATATATATTGTAAGACAGTGGCAGGGAAAGTCATAGACGGCAGGTACCTTTCCCCTAGAATCCTGTCTTATGGCATATAGACTGCAGGCTGTTTCAATCTGTGTGGTAAGCTCCGGCTTACAAAGGGTGTTCTGTCCTGGGCTGGTAATCAGGAGAGCACCTGATTCTTTAAAAAGGAGTCAGCCCTCTCCATAGGTCTCTCTCTCTCTCCCTGGGTGTTGGAGGCAGTAAGCTGCTGCTAGAGAGAGACAAGGCTGTAAGTACTGCATTACTTGATCTATATCTGCTGTGTGTGTCCAGTGTCACATAGTGTGGCCCTGGTATAGAGAGGGACGTTTATTCTGTTTAGTTAGAGCTCAGACGAGCAGGTTTTATTTTCTGTTTTGCCTGAAGTGTAAAGGCTGTTTTTTAGTTTCTTGCTCTGAGTGCTGCAATAAACTCAGGCAAGCCCTGTTTTGGACCCAAGCCGTGATGTCACTGTCTAAGTCTGTGCCAAAACCTCACCTGTGCCTACCCGTTTGATGCTAAAACCCCACATATGGTGGAGAATGCGGGCAGGTGTGGTAGCGCCTTTTCTAACTGGAGAACCACAAAAGGCGTATTTTGATCTGAGTGAGCAGGATGCTAAGGTCTACGCGAAACTCAAGGGAGAGATCCTTGCTCGCTTAGGCGTAAACATGAGTGTGCGTGCCCGGAAGGTGCATAACTGGACTTTTTCTGAACAGTTACCTGCGCGGTCCCAAATGTATGACCTGGTCCACCTGGTAAGGAAATGGCTACAGCCAGAGGAGTCTACACCAGCGCAGATCGTGGAGAGAGTCGTGCTGGACAAGTATCTTTGTTCCTTACCTCCAAAGGTTCAGCGCTGGGTCGGTCAGGGCGACCCTAATGATGCCGAGGGGCTTGTCAACTTGGTTGAGAGGTACAGAGCTACTGAAAATCTAATCCAAGAAGTGCCAAGAACAGCAAATCGGCCGGATCATCTGGTAAGACTGTTCCGTTTACTAGAGGGGTGAATAATGTTGTAAAGGGAGGTGGCCTAGATGGGGAACAAACAGTGGAGAGGCGTTCCCAAGGGACAGTAGGGTCCAAACCTGGGTCGCAAAAAGACTGGGGCCGCATACAGTGTTGGCGTTGTCATGGACCTGGGCATATTGCTGCCAATTGCCCCCTTACTTCTGAGCCAATGGAGTGTGATACAGCCAGGCAAAGCTCTTTATATGCACGTTCTGTTTTCTCTGCTGAGACTGTGTCAGAAACTGGACAGCAAATATGTCATGTAAAGGTGGATGGTTATCCCGGGAGTGCTCTACTGGACTCTGGGAGTTTAGTTACTCTCATCCATGCCAGCTTGGTAGACCCTGGGACACTCACAGGACGTTACATAGGGGTCTTGTGCATACATGGGGACACCAAGGAGTATCCCACAGCTTTAGTCCAGCTAAAGAGTACTTGTGGAACTGTGTCCCATGAAGTGGGCGTGGTAGAGACCCTGATGCATAGTGCGATCCTGGGAAGAGACTTCCCATTGTTCTGGGACTTGTGGAAACAGAATGTACACTGCACTAGAAATGATGTTAATAATGAGAATGTGTGCCCTGTGATTAGTCCTGAGCCTTTTGATCAGGATACTGAGGTTCAAACGGTAGGGGTGACCACTATTGAATCTGACCGTTTTCCCCTAGCTGTTCTTGCAGGTGAAGCTGAGGAGCAGGAAGAAGCGTGTGACATGCCTGAGCTAGAGATGTCACGTGATAATTTTGGGACTGCTCAACTTAGAGATCCCACCTTATTAAGAGCTAGGGAAAATCCTAAAGTCATAAATGGTGAGCCCCAATACCCCAATGCTGACAAAGAGTTCCCATATATGGCCATTAACCAGGATCTACTGTATCGGGTAGATAAAATCCGTGGGGAGATAGTTGAGCAGCTGGCGGTGCCCCGGCCATACCGTAGAATGGTCTTAGACCTTGCTCACAAACACGCGATGGGAGGACACTTAGGTACTGAAAAGACCACACAACGCGTGTTGCAACGGTTTTACTGGCCCGGGGTTCACCGCGCAGTAGAAGACTACTGCAAGTCCTGCCCTGACTGTCAGCTGACGGCTCCCATGACACATTTTAGAAGTCCCCTGGTTCCGTTACCTATTATTGAAGTGCCCTTTGACAGGATTGCAATGGACCTGGTCGGCCCTTTGGTAAAATCCTCAAGGGGATTTCAGTATATTCTCGTGGTGTTGGATTACGCCACTCGTTACCCTGAGGCTATTCCTTTGCGGAATACCTCTTCAAAGTCCATAGCAAAAGAGCTCTTCAACATGTTTACCCGTACCGGCATACCCAAAGAGATCCTTACCGATCAAGGAACCCCCTTCATGTCTAAAGTCACGAAAGAGTTGTGTAAACTATTGAAAATTAAGCATCTACGTACATCGGTGTATCACCCACAAACTGACGGTCTTGTTGAAAGGTTTAATAAAACATTAAAGGGGATGTTGAAGAGGGTAGTGAGCAAAGATGGGAAGGACTGGGACTGTCTTCTGCCT
Source organism: Crinia signifera (assembly GCF_055691185.1). Classification (NCBI taxonomy): domain Eukaryota; kingdom Metazoa; phylum Chordata; class Amphibia; order Anura; family Myobatrachidae; genus Crinia; species Crinia signifera. The sequence continues at coordinate 443,306,204 of NC_139217.1, read as the reverse complement.
TATTTGATGTTTGCGGTTCGTGAGGTGCCCCAATCATCCACAGGTTTTTCCCCTTTTGAGCTAGTATATGGCAGACATCCTCGTGGACTGCTTGATATAGCAAAGGAAACTTGGGAACAGGAGACTACACCCTACAAGAGTGTCATTGAGCATATTTCTCTTATGCAAGACAGAATTGCTGCGGTCATGCCTATAGTCAGGGAACACTTAGAGCAGTCCCAAGAAGCACAACGTCAAGTGTATAACAGGTCAGCCAGGGTAAGAAGCTTTAACCCAGGTGACCGCGTGTTGGTATTAGTGCCCACCGTAGAAAGCAAATTTCTTGCTAAGTGGCAAGGGCCTTATGAGATCATCGAAAAAGTGGGAAGTGTAAATTATAAAGTGTATCAACCAGGTAAACGGAAGCCAGAACAGTTGTACCATGTGAACTTAATTAAACCCTGGAAAGACAGAGAGACTCTGACAGCTGTAAGTGACCCCTCTAGTGATAGCCCAGAGGTGCGGGTGTCAGAGACCCTGTCCAAATCCCAGAAGCAGGAAACTAAAGAGTTAGTACAAAGGAATTATGATGTGTTCTCAGAACTTCCAGGGAGCACCACAGCCATAAAACATGACATTGTCACCGAACCTGGAGTTCGGGTACGCTTAAAACCCTATAGAGTACCAGAAGCGCGTAGACAGGCCATATCTGGGGAGGTCCAGAAAATGTTAGACCTCGGGGTTATCGAGGAGTCTAAAAGTGAGTGGTCAAGCCCGATTGTGTTAATTCCAAAACCAGATGGCTCATTGCGCTTCTGTAATGACTTCCGGAAGCTGAACGAGGTATCAAAATTTGATGCCTACCCAATGCCAAGAGTTGATGAGTTAATTGAAAGACTTGGTCATGCTAGATATTTCTCTACCCTCGACTTAACTAAAGGTTACTGGCAAGTACCTCTTACCGATAGTGCCAAAGAGAAAACCGCGTTTGTCACCCCCGATGGTCTGTTTCAATATCTCTGTTTGCCTTTTGGGTTGCATGGGGCTCCAGCCACTTTTCAAAGGTTGATGGACATTGTTCTTAAACCCCATCGTCAGTATGCCTCGGCATATCTAGACGACATCATAATTTTTAGTGATGACTGGAAGAGTCATTTACCCAAAGTCCAGGCGGTGTTAAATTCCCTCAGAGAGGCGGGGTTGACAGCGAACCCAAAAAAGTGTACTTTAGGCCTCGAGGAGGCACGTTACCTGGGGTATGTTATCGGGAGAGGTATAATAAAGCCACAAATAAATAAAGTGGAGGCTATCCAAGACTGGCCTCGTCCTTCGACAAAAAAACAAGTCAGGTTTTTTTTGGGAATTCTGGGGTATTACCGTAGATTCATTCCCCAGTTTGCAACCATGGCAGCGCCCCTAACCGATCTTACCAAAGGAGGTAAGGCAGTTATGGTCAGCTGGAACCCAGAGGCTGAAAGGGCATTCCAAGAATTAAAAGTGGCCCTTTGTAATCAACCAGTCCTGATCACTCCAGATTTTAAAAAAGAGTTTGTCGTACAGACTGATGCTTCTGATGTGGGACTAGGTGCTGTCCTCTCCCAAGAAGTTGGTGGAGAGGAACACCCGGTAACATATTTGAGCAGGAAGCTCACACCTGCGGAGAGAAACTACAGTATAGTTGAGCGGGAGTGCTTAGCAATCAAGTGGGCCCTTGAATCCCTAAAGTACTATCTCTTAGGACGCTCCTTTAGATTAATCACTGACCACTCCCCACTTACATGGATGTACCAAGCCAAAGAGAGAAATGCAAGGGTCACGAGATGGTTTCTCAATTTGCAAAATTTCAAATTTACAGTGGAACACAGAGCAGGAAGGCTTCAGGGTAATGCCGATGCCCTATCCCGAACATACTGCCAGTTGGCAGACAGTGTCCGACCCCATAGGTTCGAACAGAGGGGGAGGGTATGTAAGACAGTGGCAGGGAAAGTCATAGACGGCAGGTACCTTTCCCCTAGAATCCTGTCTTATGGCATATAGACTGCAGGCTGTTTCAATCTGTGTGGTAAGCTCCGGCTTACAAAGGGTGTTCTGTCCTGGGCTGGTAATCAGGAGAGCACCTGATTCTTTAAAAAGGAGTCAGCCCTCTCCATAGGTCTCTCTCTCTCTCCCTGGGTGTTGGAGGCAGTAAGCTGCTGCTAGAGAGAGACAAGGCTGTAAGTACTGCATTACTTGATCTATATCTGCTGTGTGTGTCCAGTGTCACATAGTGTGGCCCTGGTATAGAGAGGGACGTTTATTCTGTTTAGTTAGAGCTCAGACGAGCAGGTTTTATTTTCTGTTTTGCCTGAAGTGTAAAGGCTGTTTTTTAGTTTCTTGCTCTGAGTGCTGCAATAAACTCAGGCAAGCCCTGTTTTGGACCCAAGCCGTGATGTCACTGTCTAAGTCTGTGCCAAAACCTCACCTGTGCCTACCCGTTTGATGCTAAAACCCCACAATATATATATAACTTTTAAAAAGTCATTTCAGTGCAATTGCATAAAAGATTGTAACTTATAGTTACCAAGTCCCGATTGGACAGTGTGGTCACTGTTGTTGGACTGATGTTAGGGTCCTGCAATTTATAGGTTTTTTTTTCTCCCAAATGGCACAAATGAGGTATGGTCAATGGTTGGTGAAATCCCAAGTTGGATTAGGAGTGGGCAAGCAGATCTCCTCCTCACTACCCAGGTGCAGATGGCCAGTGATGTTTGGTAGCACCGTCTCCCACAAGCTCACTGTGCATATTGGGCAGATATTTCTGCGGTGTCAGCTATTATACAGCTCCAGCAGCGGTCAGCATGCCGATTGTAAGCTGAAGTACACCGGCTCCTGCGATTGTAACTCCTTGTCGGAGTGCACGTGTACTCAGCTGTAGTATGGAGCGGAAGTGATCCAGTCCTCCTTGCGTGCGGCGGCTAAGGGGGGATGTTCCGTGCCGGCTGTATATGTCTGCAGATCAGGTTCTCAAGAGGGAAGACATGCAGCCAATTGGCCGGTGGATGTTTGCCGGTCTGGTGCCGTTGGTATGCCCCTCAGATCCTCAGCTGCACTTGGCTTGAAAAGAACTCCTGACAAGACGCGTTTCACCGCGCTCAGGCGGCTTTGTCAATTCAGGTAACTATAAGTTACAATCTTTTATGCAATTGCACTGAAATGACTTTTTAAAAGTTATATATATTTTGTATTACATTTTTTCTCTTTTTTACATGCATGCAAGATACTGTTTTATGCTTTTGTGATTTGTGCTCAAATATGAGGCTATGACAGTTGGACAACAGACTCATATGCAACCCAAAAATATTTTAAATGCCCCAAATTCCTCTCAATGGTAATTATTTCAACCAAAAACATCTTGGGCTCAGTCATAAAGCTCACCCAATAACAGAGGGGAAGGCATTTGTAAATGTGAATGAACAGACTACTAATTGCTGCCACTATTACCTTTTAGACCGCATTTGGATTTTTGGATGCCATCAGTAACTGAAAAGCACAGAGAATTTTGGTCCAACCTTAAGGTCACAGGACCAGGATAGAGAAACAATCTTAGGTAGAAATTTTCAAAGAACAATGCATAATCAATCCTAAAGAATGGCACTAGTGAATACAATGGGCTGGATTAAGAACTGCTTGCTCGGCTACTTTTGTTCAGAGTCCAGTGAGCTGGTTAACACCGCCCCACCAAACGCACACCCCCTGGCCTTCCATGCCCCTGTGCAGATATCTGAACAGATGTGTCTACACATCCATTCGCTAGTGCCGGCACAGAGGAAAAATCATTTGATGTTTACTTACCATAAAATGATCCAATCCCTGGGGCTCGTAGCTGTCGTGTAACCCAGGAGACCTTGTGGCTGCATGTTTTTTTGTGATTAGCAATGTCATGCGCCCACCCCTAGCATGCAAAGGAATGGCTGCTTTCGGCCAGGCACTCCCAACACTTTTGTGGGCATGCCCACAGTTTTTGTGGGCACACCCATGAAACACTGGGGGTCCTGTCAGCCAGGCTGTGAGTGCCTTGGCAAGGGTGAAATTTGCCGAAGGTGTTTGCAGCACATACACATTACCGAAAATGCGCATGGGACATAGGCCCACCATCAGACAGGGGCCAAATTTGGACCCGTGCATGAAGCCCCAATATACAAGATGCAGATTAACATAAAAGTAGAAGGTATAAGTCATAGATTAAAAAGAATCAAATTTATTTTTGCCAAGTGTGGGTTGAATTGGATATTAGTTTGGGGGTACAATAATGGTGATGATTATGGTGGGATAATTTAGGTCTGTGACACCATCTGCCCATAAATATCCTAATTTAGGTGAGATTGTGGGTGTGTCTACCAAAAGCAACCAAATGTTACTATCATGTATACAGCATCTCTCTCTCTCTCCAAGGCTTAGTAAGAGACCCCTAATGGGGCTTATAGAAGGTTCGATGCAGCTGCCATCAATACCAATCCGATATAAACGGCTGCTGGGACCCATCAAGTGCCAGCATTAAAGAGGAAGGAGGGAAGGAGGGATGGATGGCGCGAAAACGGTGCGTGGGGGGAGGGAGGGGGATGTTGGATAGAGCAGCATTACTCTGCCTTCGATCTTCCAGATCGAAGACGAAATAGAGCTGACAGGCATGTCTATTTCTGCCTTCGATTCCGGTGCCGCGTGGCTGTGCATAAGGATTGGATTGAAGGCAGTTAACACTGTTCAATTTAGATTAGATTTCAATTCAATTTATCTTTTAGAAGCAAAATCGAATTGAAAACGTATCCAAATCGAACCATGTGTACACCCTATAAGATTGGAATAATGTCTATGTTAATTGCAAAACAGGTAAAAATGGTGGGAAATTTGTGTTTATTTTCTACGTGATTTTGCATTTCTCTACAAATTCATTTAAATACACGTTTTTTGCCATTTTATCTGTTTTATGTGTCTTTTTTTTTTCTTGGATAAATTCAAGTTCAGAGACGAGCATTTAAAGAAAATATTCTATTTCAGCAATGCACTTTCTCAGTAACTCCCTTCATACCGAAGCAAGTCTGGTCACCTGAGCTTAAACAATTTGTCACTCCAACAACCTGTGCCTTTTGTAAAAATCCACCCTAGCAATCACAGGATAATTAGCTAAAGTCTCAAACTCAACTTAAGTGCTCTTTAACTATGTTTGTGGTAACGAAAGGCCCTTCCTAGCCAATCCCGAGTCTGCACATAGACCAATTATCTATACGCTGACAGACAACTCATCAGGTTCGTTTTGCAGAACACGTATTTCACAATTAGGCTGACTAATTCTACTACAAATTAAAGAACAAATTAATATAATATATTTTCGGTGAAGCGGGAAAAAAAAAGTACATGGAAAAATAAAAGTAGCAAAATGGCTTTCTTTATATTAAAATTGCTATTTTCCTTTAACAAAGGTGATTCAACAGGGTCAAAGGGATTACATTTCCCATTTAAATTCCAGTTGTATAAAATGTTTATGCATTTTTACATATGAAAATTAAATTGCTCAGAGTAAAAGCACAGGAATTTTTATTTTTAAAATGTTTTTTTTTTTATATATATATATATATATATACATTTTTTGAAATACGTATCAATGAACCTATTCCATTTTTGATGACAGCCCCGGGAAATTAGGGTTAGGCACTAATGGGGAAGGTTTTGGTTAGGCTGTGGGGGGAGGGTTAGAGTTAACCATCATGTAGGGAGGGTTAAGGGTAAGGGGGAAGCAGGAAAAGGTAAGGATACTTACCCAGCCCCTATAAGGTTTCTGCTCATCCTGATGCCACTATCGGATCTCTGACTGCATTCCCCCTGACCAATGAACATCCCTATTTCTTGCTGTGACTTAGACCCACTTGCTAGGCAGCATATATTTGTGCCCCGACAAACCCATCACATGCCATTAGCAAAAGTCAGTCTGAACAAGAGATGTGCAGGTTTGGATTTACTCGGATTTACCCAGATTTAGTCATTGGCTATCGGCTGTCACATGTTTTGACTCCAAATCATGTGACAGCCGATAGCCAATAAGATACAGTTTTGACTTCCGGGTAAATCCGAACCGGCACATCTCTAGTCTGAACCAATAATAGGCGAATTAGAGGCTGGCGTTGATGTCATGTGACATCAGCCACCCGCCCCGAGCAGGGAACGCCATGCCTGCCATCCCATGGGGAACGCTCAGCATTTTTATGGGGATGCCCATAAAATTCTGGCCATGCCCATTATGCCGCCACCTGCTCGTCCTCCACCTTTGCCTACCCACTCGAATCCCTTGGCGAGTATGATACTCGATGAAGGCATTCGCACAGGCTCTGCACATGCGCAAATAGGAGCATGCGCAGACGGCCCACCATCGGAACGAGGCTGAATTCGGCCCCTTCCAAACAAGCCTGAATCAGGCTGTATATTTACAAAAGGCTATTTGTTTTACTTGTTACGTTTAAATAATTATTACTATCTTAACTTTTTATAATTTCATACAATTTATTTGATAGTTTGGTTTATTAAACATTTCGGTACTTGTTTAGTTTCACGGCGCCCAATATATCAGATGTGATATCGGCCGATATAGCGCTGCGATTTTTTACCTGTTCATAACCCCACTATCCACTACGCATGGAGTTGATTTTATATAGTGTGGCGAGCGCAGTAATCCACGTCCCCTCTCGGGGCTCGCTATGCTCGCCACACTATATAAAATCAACTTTATGCATAATGGATAGTGGGGTTATGATCAGGTCAAAAATTGCATCGGATCGCATCAATATATCGGCCGATATCGCATCCGATATATCGGGCGCCATGAAACTAAACAAGTACCATAATTTCTAACATCAACCTATTTATATATCGAGTATCGACAATGTTAATTTCTATACATAATATACCAGAACCTAATAAAGTTACAGTCCGCAATGTACAGTATGTCAGGATTACATTTAGTATTAGTAACACCTGTGTATCCTTGCAGGAAAACTGTATTTCCTCTTCCCAAGGAAAAGGCTGATTTTATGTCCTTAAATTGCAGGGATGTAAGCAGATAATCTGAAGGCCATAATGGCAGAGAGAAAATCTTAAAATGAATAATATAACGTAAATGTTTTTGCAAGGTTCACATCTTGTTAAAGTAAAAAAAAAAAAAAAAAAGTAAGAAAATATGAAGTTAAACATAAATAACTTTATGTGAAGGATTCCAGGCAGCGGAGGTTTCCAACCTGTTATAGGAAAGCAAAACATAAGTGAAAAAGTATGTTGAGGTATTTTAAATAAGTACATGATTTACAATCACAATTTAAACACGGTTGCAGAAAGTCTTACAGGCTCAATAAAAAGTATCCATCCTTATATGCTGTGAATGAGTAACATTTACGCAGGGATAAAAGTCTGTGGCTAACAATACCGTAACAACAAGTAAAGAGGATACAAATTAAAAATGGTTACAATTGTTAACAATATATAATGGAACCTTGCAAAAACATTTTTAACACTAAGGGGCCCATTTATCAAAATATATTTGCAGCCATATCCCCAAAAACAGTGTTTTTGAGAGTTAGCTGAAAATATTAAGAACCCCCTTCATCCATGAAGGTGGGACCGCAGCGGGTATTTCCGATACCTACTGTGATTCTTCCCTGCCAGCTGCTTACCCACTATGTTTCTTTGGAGGGTGCGTTGCTGGATAATATACTGATATAAAGAAAGCAAAGTATTCTGCATGTTGGCCCCCGGAGCTACTGTCATCTGAAAATGGCGTTAGCTGATTGCAGCCCAGAACACTCCCCGTAAGTGCGGATGTGCAGCTCCCCTGGCAGCCGGTTGAGCACATTGCAGGGGAGGGTTTCCTTTCAGCGCCGTTGTCTCTGCTTGTGCTCAGTATTACATGCTGCCGATAGGATTGCCCAGATTGCATTGAATATACAATCTGTTATAAAATAGCTCCTTAGTGAATTAGAATCCAAATTGGGCACCGTCGGGGTTTGCGCATACGCGAATATGCGCATACACAAACACCAGGAGAGAATGGCTTTGGTGAGTTTCACACTCGCCGGGCCAGTGATGGTATGATAGGTTGACCATGTGTAGGTCGATATTCATTAGGTCAACACCCTATGGTCGACAGTCAGTAGGTCGACACCACTGAATGGTTGACATACTCAGGGTCTAAAGGTCAACACAAACTTTAGATCGACAATGGGAAAGTCAACAGTCAAAAAGTAGACATACATTTTTCCACAGTTGACATGGACACTAAAAAAGTGCACCGCGCGCCATGCTTCGGGCATGGTGCCTGACTACACTCAGCAAACTATTTTATTCTCCTACACACACCAAAGTGGATGGTAGGGCATGAAATATCGCCTGTCGGCACATGACGGGCCAAAAAAGTGAAAAACTTGTGTCAACCTTGACTGTCGCCCATCCCATTGTCAACCCATGAGTACATCGACCATTCAGTGGTGTCAACCATAGGGTGTCGACCTAATAAATGTCAACCTAGACATGGTCAAACTAGGGTCCAGATACCCGCCGGCCTGTTCACTCAAGGATGTGAGTGAAGGGGGTGGGTAACGTTTACCTGTTCATTACCGAACATACGTATGTTCATTACCGAACATACGTATCCTAGTGAACAGGTCTGAACCAGGCTCATAGACAAAATTACAAGCCCAGATAACTGTTCTAAATTAATTAATTTATTTTAAAGTTGAATTTGACTCTGGAATTTGAATCTTTTTGTTTTCATTTTTTGAAGTCTAACCTAGAACTATTTGATAACTACAATGTTCACATTCTTTGACGGGTAGACTAAGGAAATATGATCATGTGTGACCCATCAAGTTAGCATATGCTCAATGCAATGAAATCCCAGGGATGCTTAGGCCTTACGTTCCATTTGTTAGAATACAAGTTGTAAAGAAATGGATATCAACTTTTTCGTTCAAAATGCTTATAAAATGTAGTCAATTGAAAAAAGACTTTATTGAAATAATACATTTTAGATACTTTTTGGTAACTACAAATGAAAAAGGATTGTGGAAGTATTTGTATAACTATTGTCTTTTGAACAAAAGGTTTCCACATGCATCGGAACAAATTGATTCAAGGTACATTTGTACAAAGAGAATAGGTTCATCCAATGGCAACATTGTAAAATGTTTTTTACATTTTAAATTTTCAAACTTCAAATTAGAATATAATAATGCCTATTGAGTTAACCTGCAGCAAAGTGTACTACAGCTTAAATCATATGGTTATATCCATACATTTGTTAATTACATTTTTCCCATCTCTTACGTGCGAGTTACGTAATCTTTGAAGAAACATAATGGTGGTTAAAGAAAAATAGTATGCTAATCAAACTAGGTTAGTAGGTTTGATAGATATCTTCACGGGGGTGGATGTATCGCATTGCGAGTCTGGTGGCCATGTGGGTTGCTGGATGAATTCTTTTTTTTTTTTTTTGTAAATGACTGTCCCTTTATAAAAAACTGAGCTTGTATACAGTGGCTGCTCCGGGGGGAGGGGGGGGGGGGGGACAGCAGAGTTCATAATTCAAATAGGGGAGAAAGACCAACTGCCAGTGAGTTTCTTTGAAATGGCAGTTGGTGTGCCTTTCCTTTTTGGTTTCTGAACTGTGCTGTAGCCCCAACACTGGAGCCACCACTGCTTGTATATTACTTTGTGATTTATGAAGTGTGGAAAGAGGGGTTATTTAGTCAGAATGTCGATATTCAAAATATCTACACTATAATGTAACACATTTATTAACATTTAAAAATCAAGTTAAAAAATCGTCTACTAGTAATTGTGTGTTTAATTGTGTGTTTATACCCTGGAAGACCAACATCAACTAAAATCAATCTGAAATCAATGAAAATCAACCTTAAGTAAATCTACCCCAAATAGTAAATGGTTGACACCCTCTGTACTACTAATACATTTGAAATGAAAATTAAGCCAGTCATTTATTTCTGTTTGCAAACTGCTTACAATATCAATAACTTAGTAAAAAACATACACATACCTCCTAACTGTCCCACTTTTCACAGGACAGGTCCTTCCATTGGGGCCAGCAGTGTCCTATGGTGGGGGAGCAGTTGGGAGTCCTCCCTGCTACCTGCTGGGGGAACAGCGGCGATTATACGCTGTGCTCATGTGCACAGCATCTATTTACTGAGACAGAGGGGCTGGGACATAGCCAGCAGCTCTCAGAGCACTGGAAATGCCCCTCACAATGGAGAAACTGGGGCGTGGGCTCAAGGGAGTGTCGTGGTCATAGGGCATGCTTCCGGACCATGAGGCCATGCCCTCCCTCCTCTGCTGGACCGAAAGTAGGGACGAATGTATACATTATTACTGTATTATGTTTTTTTTGCTATAGTCATAATGAAATGGAGATAGCCACGATTCTTTTTTTTTAAAGATCCTTGGAGATTGCACGTTGGCCTCCTCCTATGATACCCCTAGTAAACTAAATAAATATGACCCAATGCATCAAGTAACACATTTAAGATTTTATTTTACATTTGTCTATTTTTTGTTCTCGATAATTTTGCAAACAGCAGCCCATATAAATTGTATGATCTCTGGCCCATTTCTTCTTACAGAACTGCTTCAACTCGTGGGTGTTGGTGGGCTTTCTAACATAAAACCATGCTTCAGATCTTGCCATAACATTAGATTAAAGTCTGGAATATTACTCGGCCAATCCAAAATGTAAATTCCTTGTGACATAAGTTTTGTGTAATGTCATTGGACCTGTTTCGGTGTTAAGCAAAACAAAAACAAGCAACATTGGATAAGATTTAATAGGATGAGATATTCAGAAAGTGAGACATTTGGTAAGAAATCTCCAGTTTTTTTAAAGCGGCAATCATTTACACTGCAAAACCAGTTTGATTTTGAAGTTCAAATGATTCCTGCTTTAAAAAAAACTGGAGAATTCTCACAAAATCTCTCACTTGCTGAATCTCTCATCCTATTAAATCTCACCCTGTGTCCCTGAGCAAAACCATGCTGCTTTGCAGGTGGGGCAGATACAAAATGTGCAGAGATACTTTGATTTGTGAGGGGTGTTTCTTAGCTCCAATCTAATTCACTTTCCCCTCTAATCCAACATCTCTCCCTCCTCTCACCCACCCCTCTCTTTCTTTTGCCACCACTCTTACCCCCTCTCCCTTACTTACCCCTCTCATGCATCCCCTCTCACTTTCTCTCTCTCTCTTCCCTTTCTCACTATCGCTCCACTCTCTGACTTCCCCTCCCCCTATTTAACCTGTCACTTATTTTCCCCTCACCCAATCTCTCTCCCCCTCTCTCTCTCCTCCTCTCACCTACACCCTCTTTCTCTTGCTACCTCTCTCACTTACTCTCCCCTCTCATGCACCCTCTCGTTCTCTACATTCTCTCTCTCTTCCCTATCTCCCCCCTATTTTTATGTCTCTCACTTACTCTCACCCACTCTTTCTCTCTCACACCATCCCCGTCCCCTCTCTCTCTGCCCATTTCTCTCCCCTCTCTCTCTTCCACTCACCTCCTCTCTCCCCTCTATCTCACTATCCCCTCACTCTTTGTGCCTCACTGACTCACTCCTCTTCCCTCTCACTGTCCCCATCTCCTGTACCTCCTGTACCCTCCGTCCACCTTCCCTAGCTCCCTCTGTCTCTCCCTGTAGCCACCTTTGTCTCTCTGTCTCTCCCCTTTACCCACTGCATCACCATCTACCTCTCCACTGTGCTACTATCTCCCCATTTTCCTCTCTCTTCTGTCACTCTGCCTTTCCAAGACATCACCCTCTGCCTCTCTAAATCATCTGTTCACTGTTACCCACGGTCTCTCCTATGTATAATGGCCATCACGGTGTGTGGCATATGTATAATGGGCATCTCGGTGTGGGCCATATGAATAATGGGCATCTGTGTGTGGGCCATATGTATAATGGGCATCTGTGTGGGCCATATGTATAATGGCCATCACGGTGTGTGGCATATGTATAATGGGCATCACGGTGTGGCATATGTATAATGGGAATCTCTGTGTGTGGCATATGCATAATAAGCGTGACGGAGTGAGGAATTATGTCTTTCCTTTTTTTCTTTTTTTTTTATGTAATACCCCGCCCCTTTTGTAGCTCCTCCAACATCACCACCCACTTTCTGCCCCCGCCCACAGTTCCTGAACCTATTTTCCTACAAAAATAGCACTGAGTGTGTGGCATATTGTGTAATGGGCATTACGGTATGTGGTATAATGTGTAATGGCCATTACAGTATGTGGTATAATGTGTAATGGGCATTATGGTGTGCATAGTCCCTTGTCCAACAAAGCCATGCCTTAAATTTTTCACAGCCCAGCAATGTATATGTTACCACCGCCACTGCCCCCCAATGTATATTTTGTTATGGCGTAACGTATACATTACTGGTGAAATTTTATGGATTTCTCCCTACATGCACGGCTGCAAATTAAATGTTTGCCGTGCACATGGGTGGGATTTTGCCCCATCTGGGAGGTGCGGGTGGAGTTTACCTGATTGCTGGGCTCCGAATATACGCAGCCCAGCAGTCCATTCTGAATAAGGCACCAAGAACAGGAATGCACTGAATACATTGGCCCCTGCACCCACCCTTGTTGGTCCTGGGCCCCAGCAGCAGTGTAGCGCATGATAGCCCCGCAGAACCACACTTAATCAGCGCCTCCCCGTGACCGCAGAGTCTGCGGGGCTATTGTTACGCCACTGAAATAAGGATACCTAACAAAACTAGATATAAAAATTAATGGAATCCCACCATACACAAACAAGAAAGCAAACTAATTCCACCAGTGACCTAGTTGCAAACCACAGGTGACCTAGTCGCACACATCAGATTTTGACACCACACAAAAGCATGAAAAAACACCACACAAAAGCACCATAAAAACCCCACAAAAAGTACAGAATAATGCTGCTAAGCGGTGGAAACCCTTAAGATGCAAGAATATAAAATGACGCCAATCTGGGGTGAAATGTGATGAACCCAGGGGAGCAGTGGCGTAGCTAGAAATGTAGCTCCCCTCTGCCAAAAAAAATGTTGGTGCCCCACCCCCAACACACTGACAGAGCAGGTACAGAATGAACAGTACCTGCGCTGCTTTAATTCTTCAGTGGGTCCCAGGAGGAGAGCACCCTGAATTCAGCAGTAGGCTCTCTCAAGCGCAGGGCCGGTGCTAGGGTGTCCGGCGCCCTCCTTTTACTAAAAGGACAGACACAAATAAAGGGTCTGGTATCATAAGAATTAGGCATGGCCCAAATTAATTACACCATACAGTAGCTTAATCTTATTTACATTACATTGCACATGGTGCAGGGAGGGGTGGGACAGATGTTGGGGGCAATTCTTAGCATAGAGAGGGGGGACAGATGTGGGAAGAGGGGGGCAGTTGCTGGACAAAGGGGACAGATGGTGGGGAGATACTGATAGGGAAAGATGATGGTCAGGTAGATGGGGGTACAGATGATGGGCAGAGAGGGCTAGGGGCGAAATGTGATGGGCAGCGAGAGGAGGGAGAGATGATTGTCAGGGAGAGGGGGGCAGATACTGGCAATAGAGAAGGGGACAGATGCAGGGGAAATGGGGTACAAATGCTAAGCAGAGATGGGGAGATACACTGGGCAGGGAGAGGGGGACAGATGGTGAGTAGGGAAAGGAGGGGCAGACTGTGGGCAGGGAGAGGGGGGAAGATACTGGGCAGGGAGTGGGGGTACAGGTGCTGGGCAGGGAGAGGGGGAGATATGCTGGGCAGGGAGTGGGGGACAGATGGTGGGCAGGGAGAGGGGGACAGATGGTGGGCAGGGAAAGGAGGGACAGTCGGTGGGCAGGGAGAGGGGGACAGATGGTGGACATTAAGGGGTGAGACAGAGATAGATAGTGAAGCTGCAGAGAGAAGCAGGAGGCATACTTACAGGCACAAGTCGATGCTGTGAGGATAGCCTCAGGATCAGAGGAGCTCCTCCAATCACTGGCACTTCAATTCAGCATGTGCCGAGCTCCTCCAATCATAGCTCGGTACATCACATGCAGTCCAAGCCCTGGTGGCTGATGCTGATATGAGGGGGGTGGGCTTGCACTGCAGTGAGGGAGGACTTCCCCTGCTGCTGCTGGTCTCTTAAAGACATTCAGAATTTACAGTATGTGGCTATGTGTGTAGTCCTCCCTCCCCCTCTGCTGCCGGCGCCACTGCCTCTCACACACTGCAGTAGCAGCAGCTGGCAGCCCCTAACACCACTGGACAAAGAGCAGGGAGAGTGCCTATACATACATCCAAGCGCCTCCCTGCTTTGCAGGCACACAGTGAGGAAGGGGGAGCGGCGGGCAGGGTGGAAGGGGGAAATGTTCGGCTGTCTGTGTGAGGACGCTCAGTGACCCGCCCCATGTTCGGTTCATGGGGCAGGTCACTGAGCGTCCTCACACAGACAGCCAGAAGTGGAGAATTCTGCTAATTTGCTGCTGCTACAGAGCTCACACAGGCAGCCTCAGTGACAGCACCATGACCCTGCGTCCCGGAGGCGCCGGCTCCCCCTGCCACTGCTAGGGCGGCTGAGTGGTAGTAACGCCACTGCAGAGGAGTATCTTAAAAACATGGAGTTGCCCTATGCAAAAAGAGCACGCAATCCTCCAGTTAGGGATACTGCATAAAGAAACAACCAGGTCTCCAGAAGAAGAACTTACGGCTACTGGAATCAGACCAGAAGCAGATAAATGAAACTTCAAGGAAGAAGGAACCAGATCTAGCCAGGGCCAGGTGTAGCAGAGATGAAGCAGGAGTACAGCTGGGCAGAAGCTGAATAGAATAGAATTGAAATTCTGAAATTTCTCCATTGTGAGACAAATAAAGGAATTCTATTAAGCTATCACCGGCAGTGCTGTGCTTTACCTTTCATTAAAAAGGCCTAGAAGGCAAATCACCAGGGGAGCAGCCAGTCCAGCCCATAGTACTGATTACCCGGCTGCGGGTGAGCGTGTTAGTCTGGCGTCGCCTGTTGCCTGGCAACTGCTGAAGCGGAAGAAGAACAGTGACCGCCACCATCCCCCTGTGTCCCTCAATGTCTGGTAACCACCGGAGATGCTGCTGCAGGGTAAAGGACGCGCCGACCGCAGCCTGTGGCTAACAAAAATGATATCGGGCCGATTTGGGTTCACGCGCAGTGAACCAAAATCAGCACCTGCCCTGATGGTCGGGGTTTGGGAATGTGCATTTGTGCCAGGCTGTTCGCAGCGGGTAGAGAGGGGGGGCTTTATGGGGGTGGTCAGGGGTGGTGGCAGCACTGGGACATGGGAATGCTAAGCATTTCATGGGCGTCCCCATGAAAACGCTGGGCGTGCCCAGGAAAATGCAGGCGGGACAAAGTATTCTGGGGCGGACAGCTAATGTCACATGACGTAAGCCACCCGCCCTGTCTTCGTTCCGCCGCCTGCAAATATAAGTTAGTCTCCACTGACTTATATTTGCGATCCCAGGAGAAATCATTCAATGGTCGTCTATAGAATGATTTCTCCTGCTGCCGGCACATGCGAGGGGATGCGTTTTCGTAACAAATCCCCGCGCATGGTTGCAAGGGGATACGGCGTTGAGGGGAGGCAGGGACTCGCCGATCCGCCGGGACGGCGCCACAACTAGCTTAACGAGAATCAGTGCCTATATGCCAGGTATTATATTTGCAATATTTCCTTATCTAGGATTTCATTTGTAGAAAATATTATCGTTAAATGAATCTTGTATCAAGTGTTTAGAATTTCACTTTTCCTGTTTTTTTTTTTTTACAAAGCAATTTATTTTTAAACGCCTGTCATGTTCACTATATCACCGTTGCTCTAATTCAGCAATAAAAAGTCATTGAATGAGAGCTCTTTGTACGTAACAGTGGTAATTCCTCAGTTTCGAGGTAATCACTGCAATAATTAGGTACCCAACTAATTACACTACCACTGCAGGTAACATTAAAGTATTACTGTAATAGATTCATTTGGGGTTACTAATTACGTGTTCTTTGTTTGATCCGCTTTTAAGGATTCATTCATCGATATTTAACAAAATAGAGGTTATTCATGTTCTTCTGTATAATACAGTCTGGTATATATTTATGTGTAAAATATATTATCTGGTCTATGCGGATGTTTTTCTTTTTTTAAAGAAATAAGAATAAAATTATTTTTATTTAGGTTTTCCAGAAGTGCATTTTTCAGAAAGGGCAAATTTTAAGGATTGTGTAGACTTTTTTGGTTATTGGTGTTATTTCTGTGTTTATTCCATCGATCAGCACGATATCACTCGTTATTAGACATACAAGATGGATTTATCCTTCAGAACTATTAAAAGCATTATTCATGACCCAAAAATTACCCCCACAATACAACACCCACACTCTCCGATTATTCTTATTCTTCTTTATATAATCTGCATAGCAGTTGATTTTCTCCTCGATGCACATGCCGAATGTGTTTGCTCAAATCAATCCTTAGTAATGTAGAAAAGACCAGTAGATGTAGGTTTGGAAAAAGAGGTCACTGTTTTAATGAAATAATTTTATGGTAGCTAAGAAAGCATGGTCATGTATCAAAGAAATATGGGGCAACCAAATAATTCTCCTGGTCCTAGGTCATTAGTAACATAGCCCCATCACTTGTCTCATTACTGAAGACACTAGCAAGAGTGGTACCCAGAACTCCAGGAACAGGTAGAACACTACAGAACACTACAGC
This sequence comes from Crinia signifera, assembly GCF_055691185.1. NCBI lineage: Eukaryota > Metazoa > Chordata > Amphibia > Anura > Myobatrachidae > Crinia > Crinia signifera. The sequence goes on along the minus strand of NC_139217.1, from coordinate 443,289,438 downwards.
ATACAGAGAGTGGTAGATGCTCAAAATAGTTCAGTAATACCATTTAGGTGCATGCAAGGGAGGGGTTAATACTGAGTAAGTAAAGCAAGACATTGGTTCCTCCAGCACACTGAATGGTATTAGTAACCAATCTTGAACACTACATGATAATAGAATTCAGAGATATTGGTTACATATACCTGCGCAGGTGTATGATATGCCCCCAAGCCACGTCAATGCTTCTCTGTATATTGGGGGTCCCTAGCGCTCTATCTAGGTGCAGGGTGTGGCACCCTTAAAACTATTATAAGCTAGGAAGCCCAGTGCGGCACGCCAGTGAAATACTACAGTGTTAATAAAAATTAGTGATAGGAAGCCGAAGTTATATATATATATAGAGAGAGATAAAATAAAAAATGAAATGTAATTAAAATAAGAGAAAGTTAGTGTTAGTGAGGGAAAAGTGTTATTAGAATGTAAGGGCATGCCGCACTAAAGCCAAGGGAGGGGTTAATACTGAGTAAGTAAAGCAAGACATTGGTTCCTCCAGCACACTGAATGGTATTAGTAACCAATCTTGAACACTACATGATAATAGAATTCAGAGATATTGGTTACATATACCTGCACAGGTGTATGATATGCCCCCAAGCCACGTCAATGCTTCTCTGTATATTGGGGGTCCCTAGCGCTATATCTAGGTGCAGGGTGTGGCACCCCAAAAACTATTATAAGCTAGGAAGCCCAGTGCGGCACGCCAGTGAAATACTACAGTGTTAATAAAAATTAGTGATAGGAAGCCGAAGTTATATATATAGAGAGAGAGAGATAAAATAAAAAATGAAATGTAATTAAAATAAGAGAAAGATAGTGTTAGTGAGGGAAAAGTGTTAATAGAATGTAAGGGCATTAAAGCCACCCAGCCCAACCATTCCAGCGGCACCGCACCCCACACCACTGTTACCCTAAATTAGGTCTACGATTAACTAGCAAGGAGCCACATGATAATGGCTCCTTACTTGATATATCTGAACTAAGAGCTACCTACCTTGGAGCAACCCCAGACTACTCCATGTGGCATATCAGGACCTGCATCTCCGCCTAATACAAGCTCCTCACTGCCTCTAACAATATACATACACTACAGCAGTAAGAAGGAAAAGTAGGCATACTGCCATACTTTCAGCCACCTGTCGCTCCTGTCGTACGTATTGTGCCACCAAAATGAGGTTCCACACTTGGATGCTGCAGCCATGACACCACGAAAAACTTATTACTCTCTGTGGCCACCTTGAACAATTGTAAAACACAATCCCTCATCCATATGATGGTCACCAATGGAGCTGTACCAATACACTTACCAAACTTTTCCAGCCAAACTGCAACCATATCAGCTTTAAAGTTAAAACCGGGTCCTGTCCAGTAATGTGCCTGCAAAAATTTGCGGACACATCACTAAAGTGCGAGGGCTTTGTTCCACAGCAAAGCGCGCACACATGACCATCAGCACCATGGCTGCACAGCCTAACCACGGCAGGTATTGCTACTGTCCCATAACACTGCTTTCAGACCGCAAATGCAGGGTTGCACGGGTCTCAATAATGCCGGTTTGCTGATGTCATGTGGGGCCGCAGAGGAGCATCGGCACGTCATCGGGGCGTGGGAGGAGGCGACGCTTAGTGCTGGTCCTGATCCAAGCACTGCCTCCTCCATAGTGTGACCCCTTTAATCCGTTCGCACTGCACAGCATCTTGGCAACGAACCAGTAAGAACCCTACTTTTTACCCGGTTCGGATTGCCGTGTTGCAACCGGTAACTCCTTTCACATCGCATATCGGGTCGAACCGGCAAGAAATCAGATTGTACCCGGTAATTAGGTGCCATGTGAAAGGGGTATAAGGTTCTATTTACAGTGTCACCGGGCCAGTCTGAAGAGATTTGCACATGCATGGGTCGGATAGCCCGCTTAAGCACATATAGAACTGAAGCCCCAGACCTTAAACTGTAGTAATACAAAAAATTAAAAAAATTATAAAATCTGCAAAGAATTGACCTTTTAAAAAAAAAATAATGGATTACAAAAATTGTGTAAGAACATTGTGAAATGGATTGCAGATTATGGTTCAACATTAGACACCAGAATGCCAGCAGCTGATTTTTGGGTTAGATTGGGGTTAGATAGGGTTAGGGCAGATTTGGTGTAATAGAGGGAAAGGACAAGTGAAGGCTCTATGTGGGATCCATCCACTCTGGCAGTACAGTAGGCTCTGTCTACTGCATATACGCAGGTTATCGGGAACATGGCGCCCATGCTATGTTCCGGTGACTTCTCTATTATGCATACGCAAATCACCAGTTAAATAGGAGCAGTGCCATTTTCCCAGTGATGTATGCTGCTCAGTCTGAATGCCGGCAGTGGATAACTGATGGTAAAAAATACTGCAAACTTTGACAAGTAATGTATGGCTAACCCTAACCCCAATCCTAACCCACCCCTACCGCAACCTAACCCTAAATGACAGACAATTTGGTACTTGTTTCCTAGCACGACGCTCATCGCACACCATACTTAGCGGTGAGCAATGCGTGCGATGCGATGCGATATTCATGTTAAATTAACAATGTTAAATTAACATGTTAAATTAACAATGTACAATGAAATATCGCATAGCAGTGCATGTCAGCAAATGGCATGCAATGAGATTTTTAATTGTGCAAGCACCCTCATGGGTGCTTACAATGTTAAATGCACCCCCATTGTCAACGCCACCCCCACTACCAATGCCAACCCAAAGCGTGGCGAGCACAGCGAGCCCGCGAGGGGCGGCGGTACGCATCCTCCAACCTTTTTTTCATTCACCCACTATCCACGTCAGCGCGGAGTTGACTTTAGATAGTGTGGCGAGCGCAGCGAGCCACCGAGCCCGAAGCATAAAGCGTAAAGTAATCCATGTCCCCGCGCTGGGCTCACCACGCTTCGGGCTCGGTGGCTCGCTGCACTCGCCACATTATCTAACATCAGCTCCACGCCAACGTGGATAGTGGGGGAATGAAAAAAAGGTTGGAGGACGCGTATCGCCGCCCCTCGCGGATAGTGGGGTATCAAAAGGTCGGAGGACACGTACCGCCGCCCCTCGCAGGCTTGCTGCGCTCCCCACCCATCAGGGTGCTTGTACAATTAAAAATCGAATTGCATTGCATGCATCGCATGCCGCTATATTACATGCGATGCAATTGTACAAGATGTACTACGATCAAAAGATTGGGCGCCATGCTAGGAAACAAGTACCGACAATTCATAACCTCCTTCCCTGCAGCCTAAAGCCCCCCATACACGGTCCGTTAATCGGATCCGTTTTGTGCTTAAACAGCACACATCGGATCGGATCGCATCCCTTGTGCATGCTTTGTGCATGCACTGCGATCCGATCCGATGTATAGCTAGTACAAAAAGTATGTGCAGCACATACTTTTTGTACCGTACTATGTGATGCGCGGGAGCGCGCATCGCATAGTACAAAACGGAGCCATACACAACGGACCGTGTATGGGCTCCTTAACCTTAACTCTGCCCCTCCCACAGCCTAGTTAACCCCCCCCCCACCCAAAGCCTATCCCTAACCCCTTCCATATTATGTTCCATTTCAAGGTTTTGATATTTTCATCCATTAGGATCCTGTAACCATTATTCCAAAATGGTTGGGATTGTAACCATGGGGATGAAATCGCATCATTATAGACATGAAAAAAATTCCCAACATGCAAGCGATGGAAAGCGAGACCATGCGCATGCACCCAAAATTTGGGGGATGTGGCCTGGTGACAGACTTGGTCTATATTTGCGGCTCTCCCATGAGGCTACGCCCCATATTCATCACTGTGAGCCACTGGCCATGTCCCCAGCTCCACAGCATCTATTCATCGCAGAATCCCCCCCCCCCCCCCAAAAAAATGGGATGGTCCTGTGAAAAAATCAGGACAGTTGGGAGGTATGACAATGGGTTAGGGTCGAAATTAGGCTTACATTGAAAGTAAATGTAAAATTGCATGGTAGACATGCCAACATGCCAGTTCATGCATGATCAGATCATGTCAGCATTCTTGTGTCAACATTCTGAATACCATCATTCCTAATGCGGATTTTATATATTAACCCCACTTTAACCTTGCTAAATGATACATATAGTTTTACAAAGCACAATCCAGTGCTAAATGACCCCTATTTACATTAAAATAAAGAAAGCAATTCAAGCAAGTAAGACACTTAGATCAAACTGCAGAAATTCTTTTGTTTGGAATGTTAAAATGATCTTTGTATAGTTAGAACTTAGATGTAGATGTGGCTGCAGGCATAACCTAATGTAGGATAAAACAAAGCTTCATGTCTATGCTGTGTAATCTGATATCAACCACTATTATTGTTCCCATACTTACTTGAAAATCTCTGAACCAAATAAAAGTGTCAAGACGGTATGACCAGCATCCGGCCTACTTTGTGCAGTGACTACGGTGGACTCCATACATAAATACATATGTAGATTTCGTCAGCATACAGAGAATAATGAAAATTCTGTACTGATGGGGTTTTTTTTGCCCTCTTTCAAAAAATACTATGATCATTTGCTTTATGTGTACCGCTATATTGGGGAGATGTACCAGGCCTTAGAGAGTGAAAAAAAAATGTAGAGAGATAAATTACCAGTCAATGAGCTCCTAACTGCCATGTTACAGGCTATGTTTGAGAGGAGCTGATTGGCTGGTAGTTTGTCTTTCTCCATTTTATCACTGTCCAAGGCTTAGGGGTGTATTCAATCTGTGATTCCAACTTTCGGATGGAAATGTTTTTGTTTCATCTGACTGTACCTGGACAGATGGAATTCAATGTTCCGTCTGTCAAGTGTTGGAAAGCCAGTGGATCTGCAAAAATGGCCACAGCGGAAATTTGACAATCCGTGGCATTTCCAACAAAACACACTTCAATGTTGTTGTTAACGGCAGTCGGCAACATTGAATAGGTGAGTGCGGATATTTTCCCTGTTGGGAAATACCGGCACAGATTGAAAACCCCCCTTAGAACCTCTGCCCCCACATACATATTTTATTATGTAGAATACATGGACAGGATACTTCTAAAACTATTTTATAATATGTTGATTCTTATACGAGATATGGTAATTCAACAATTTGCATAATACTCAATCATTGACACATTTCTGCAGAAAAAAAATCAATTTACTTATTGCAAAGAAATCTGATGGTTTCCAGCAAACATATAATTTATTTATTAACAGTTTCTTATATAGTGCACACATATTCTGCAGCGATTTACATAGAATATTTGAACATTCACATCAGTCCCTGCCCCAGTATATTCCCTACCACATGTACATACACACACACATTCATGCTAGGGCTAATTAACCTACCAGTATATTTTGGGATTGTGGAAGGAAACCCACGCAAGCAAGTGGAGAATATACAAACTACACACAGTTACGTCCATGGTGGGAATCGAACTCTGACCTCAGTGCTGTGAGGCAGTAATGCTACCATTACACAGTCCGTGCTGCCCTAAATTGTCCTTTCTGATATTACATATCAAAAGGCGGTACTTGTGTAGTTTCATAGCGGCATTTACAAAGTCAGCGTAGCGTCCATGTCAGAATCAGCATAGTGTTCCCGCGGCCAGTGTAGTCAGCGTCCCTGTCAGTATCAGCATAGTGTTCCCACCCATTCATGGCTAGCTGGAGCTTACGTAGTTAGCGTAGTCAGTCAGACGTCCCTGTCAGTATCAGCATAGTGTTCCCGCCCATTCGTGGCTAGCCGGAGCTTATGTAGTTAGCGTAGTCAGTCAGCGTTATGCAGTTAGAGTAGTCAGTCAGCCATGCTTTAGGCTTGGTGGCTCACTACGCTCGCCACACTTTATAAAATCATCTCCACGATGATGTGGATAGTGGGGGTATGATCAGGTCGGGAGGACACGTACCACGTCGCCTCACGGGGCTCGCTACGCTCCCCACACTTCGGGCTGCCGTGGATAGTGGGGGTTTGAAATGGAGGCATTTGCAGCATGTAACATGGAGCACTGGCAAATGCGTCCTTTATTGTGCATGAGACACACTTGCACACCGCACCGCCCCTTTGTGCAGGAGACGCACGCACTACCGAACCCCTAACCCTGTCTGTCTCCTTGAAGTGGACACAAGCAGGGTTGCCATACCCTGCCGCAAGAATTACTGAGATGCACAAGCGTCTGAGACGCTCATGCGTCTCAGACAGATGTATCGCCTCTCTGAAAGCGCCCGCATGATCGCTTCCCTGCCGGCCTCCACCAGCGCAGGAGATCTGGTGATTACCGGCGCTGTGTGAGAGGTGCTCACTAGGCTTGGCAGGGACATCGGGGACAGAGCTGCAACTCCCGGGGACTGTAAGGTGACTAAGCTGCCTGATGGGGACACTATGCTGACTATGCAGGGCTGCTGGGGGGACACTACAATGACTACGCTAGGCAGCCATTGCGCTATGCTGACAATGTAGCTTAGCTTACGCTGAAAACATAGCATAGCCTGCCGCCATGAAACTACATAAGGCATACCCAAAAGGCAAACAATCAAGTTGTACAAAATAAAATTAACAAAGGTTTTTGACATTGAAAAAAAAATATATAAAAAATGTATGGGTTTGATTTGCCTCGGTCTCGTACCATGGCATAGTGATGTGACTGAAGAGGTACTACCAGGTGTATTGGATATACAGGTCAATTCTCCCGTATACGTATCTCTTATCCAAAATATTCCCCCCAAATTTTTTTTTTTATATTTTGGATTTTTTTGTTTCCCCCCTGCCCCTTTCGTTATACTTACCAAGTCCCCGATGTCCATGGCTGCCTTCACGATCTTCTTCAGTGTCTTCAGTGGTCCCAGGAGTGCATTGTGTGAGTGTGTGAGGCATCCGTGAACTCACACAATGCACTCCTGGGACCGCTGAAGAGGATCCTGAAGGCCTCAGTGGATGCCAGGGGACACTGTGGATGTAGTGGGCACCACCAGGGGACCAAGTATTTTAAAAAAAATCTTGTGGTCCCGAGCATTTCTGATAAGGGATACTCAACCTGTACTACTTATAGTGGAGGCCAGAGGGCCAACCTCAATTTGTTTATGCCCCCATAAGTGCTTATTTATGGATACCAGCACTGCTGTTTGTGCCTGAATGGCATCATTTTGTGCCTGAATTGCCTGGCTAATCTCAAAAAGGTACAGATCTATATTGGAAGCCATCCTAATCCGTGCCCCTTCAGCTACATGGGTAGCATTAGCCACCTTATGGTGGTGGTGCGAAATAGAGTGATGCTGTGCAATGACATATATGGGGGACTGAGGCATGTCACATTAAATTATTACAGGTAGAACCCTCCTCAGGCACCCCAGGATCCACACTTTTGAGGATGTTCTCCTGCATGTTTTGGCTATCATTGTCTTCAAAGTTGAGGCTGGAGCAATTCTTGGCATGGTCCTGTGTATTTGTACCTTGGATATGGTTTAGGGTATGGGAGAATGTGGTGAATGCATTTCTACCACCTGTTATGGTGAGAAATATTGATCCAGACCTGCACCTTGACCCAGCATAGTTAAAAAAAAAAAAAAAACATTCAACATTTTAGTTTGCAGGGGGGTTATGGCTGCAAACTAAATGGAGGAGGAGGTGGTTGTTTTTAGAGAGGGCAATGATTTTACTTTTAATGGTTTTTTTAAACTGTAATTTTTTTAAACTGTTAAATCTATTATTTTATTAATGAAATTAAATATGTTGATTATGTTTTTTAGTATTTCAGCCATAACTCACCAGCTGCATTTTCATTGCGACATGGAGGTGAGTTCCTCTGCAGAGTTGTTTCCGCTGTGGAGCTACATAAACAAAGGAGGATTCTGTTACAATGCATAAAATTGTGTGTCCATAATTATTAAGTAATTATCATGTAAAATCTGAATGTTTGTTTCAGGATTATGCAAAAGCCAAAAAAAACCTGTAAAAATATTTGTACCACTTACATTTTTGTTAATCCACATGATTCTTATTTAACCCTTTGAGTGCCAACGTTGCTGTGAGAGATCCTGAAAATATACATTAAAAATGCCAGCGCCACTCACAGCGACTGTTCTTTTTTTGGATGCAATATTTAACTAAACTTCAGTTAATTGACTTGGTTGTATGTGTATTTATTTCTACTAAGCGAACAGTCGCTGTGAGCGATTCTGGCATTTTTAGCAGGTATTTTTGAAGATCGCTCACAGCAGCGTTGGCACTCAAAGGGTTCAAGTAAGTATTTATTTTCTCTCCTTATGAACAAGCTAGTTTTTTTTATAATTGTGGGTACTTGTGTATTATCACAGCGCCCCCGATATTGATCGCGCAATGTTTTTATCGCATCGCATCCCATACACCCGATGCACTGCGATGCGATGCGATTTTAGCCCCTATGCGATGAAAAATTGTATAAGCACCCTAATGGGTGCTTACAATGTTAAATGCACCCCCACGCCACCCCCCACTATAAACGTGAACCCGAAGCATGGCGAGCGCAGCGAGGCCACGCGGGGCGGCGGTACGCGTCCTATGACCTTTTCATACCCCCATTATCCACGTCGGCGTGGAGTTGATTTTATAAAGTGTGGCGAGCACAGAAGCCCAAAGCGTGGCGAGCGCAGCGAGCCCTGCGAGGGGACACATATACCTGTGAAGTTATGCATGTCCGCTCACCACGCTTCGGGCTCGGTGGCTCGCTGCGCTCGCCACACTTTATAAAATCAACTCCACGCCGACGTGGTTAGTGGGGGTATAAAAAGGTCGTAGGACGCGTATCACCGCCGCTCGCCACGCTTTGGGTTCACGTTTATACTGGGGGGGGGGCGTGGGGGTGCATTTAACATTGTAAGCACCCATTAGGGTGCATTTAACATTGTAAGCACCCATTAGGGTGCTTATACAATTTTTAATCGCATCCCATCACATTGTATGGCATTGTATGCCATATACAATGCCATACAATTTTAAAATTGTATGACATTGTAGAACATCGCGCGATATCGCATCGCATACCATCGCATGCCTTATGGCATGCGATGCGATGGGCGCCTTGATAATACACAAGTACCTAATTGGGAACTATTGTGGGTCACACATTGTTTGAGGTTACATTATTAATATACACATAACTTTAACAGTAATTTGCCAGCACTCACCAGATTGAGGAGGTGATGCAGTCTGATCTGTTTCCTCAATATGAACTCCTTGAAGGATTTCAGATGGCATAATCAGGGCCGGTGGGGCACCGCAGTGCTCCAGGCGAGGGTGGTGGCTCACCGCTCACCTGCTCAGCAGGAGGAGGGTTTGATGCGGCAGCCGCCACGAGTTGGGGGGGGATGATGCGGTCACTGCCGTGTTGCTCCACCTGGGGTGTTGTCGGCCAAGTCACTCTACGGGGGATATGGGGAGATTTCAGACCAGCCCCACCACTCACCCGCTCTACAGCAGTGGGGTGGGTGGGGGACGATGCAGCAGCCGCTCTCCTGGCTCCACAGGGGGGGGGGGGGGGGCTGCTCCCAAGTGCCGCCCTCCAGTGGCTGTCGTCCTCAGCCAAATGCCTAAAGCTGCCTAGTGGTGGCGCCCGCCCTGGGTATAATAGCATCAACAATGCACAATGGATATGTACCCTAGCACCACCACCTGTCTGAGAGACCTTCTTCTCCTTTGCCATTTCTTTAGGACCCTTTTTAGTGTCATTTATTCTTTTTTAGACATTAGTAAATTTTCTCTTTAAAATACTAACAGCATTTACCTCCTGGATAATGCTGAGCCGCACTTGGCATCTACGGGCCACAGTACTGCGGTGAGAAAACTCACCTACATTAGTAGACACGGGTAAAGGGTAACCATTACCTGCACTAAGGCCCAATTTTCCTTGTGGGAAAAATGAACATTTCACCCTCTAGACGTCTTCACAGGTAAAGGGGACACTTCTCCATTATCTTCCTCCTCCTCTATCTGCCCTTCCTCATCCTCCTCCTGCCACTCTTCAGGGTTGTATGCCAACTCCACCACCTCCTGCTCCCTGCCAGTCTGTCTCACAAGCACCTTGTCCTCCTCCTCCTCCTCCTCATCCTCACACTGGGCCTGCTATCCTAATTCTCCCTCTTCTGTGCAACAAGTGATATGTTGGCTATTCTGTTCTTGTCACTCTGGGGGCAATTCAGACCTGATAGCTCAGGTTCAAATTTGCTACCCCGGCTGACGGTGGGGCTTTGTACATGTGGGACTATGCACATGTGCAAGGCCCCGGAGTGAACGCCTTCGGTAAGATTCACATTCACCGGGGCATTCACTCACTGATGGGTGGGCAGGGAGGGTTGTTTGGATCCACGAGAGTTTTATGGGCGTGCCCTCAAAAACAATAAGCGTGCCCATAGAAATGCTGGGCGAGCTTGCCAGAATGCAGGTGTGCCCATGTCACATCAGCGCCCACACCCATTTCGGCCATCTCCATCCAGGATAAAAGTATAGACTTACTTTTTTGGGGGGAAAATATGTTTATTCAAATTTTTCCCAAAATTTTCAACAGTATATATACATTAAAACAAACAAAAAAAAAGAAACACACATTGGTGTCGATCCTATTACACCCGAAGGGTTGCGGATGCGCCCGGTGTTTGCGAATTGTCATGACACCGGGCGCATGTCTAAGGTATGCTGAACTTGGCAGTGTATTAATAACACCTTAGCCAGATTACCCATATAGTTATTATAGTGAAGCTCAATTTTAGGAATATGTAAACTATTATTACCATTTGTTTATCTGTAATAGTGAGAAGCGGCCTATGTGGGCTATAAGTAAACACACTCAAAATTATGAGTGTGTACTAACCTTGATTGCCTGATGGAGAGCATCCAGGGAAAAACTAGCACATCGGGTGGGCAACACCTGTTGACATCAGAAGAAAACAGTCAGTGGGAGAAGTACTACATTCTCTGAGAGTATATTTTAATTGAAAAGCAGAGGGTATTGCCGAGCCTACCCTGAACCACTCATTAGGGTGGTTCCAACCATTCAGGTAGAGGCACTGAATATATCAGACATAATAACCCAACTGGGTAACACTAAGGCGTGAAAAAGGGGTTACATCATTATAGACCAAATACACTTGAAAATAGTACTGGAATATAGCAAAGTGCTTCAGCATCTCACAGGTCCAATTTCAATGAATATACCGTGTCGGCAACAGCGCTCAAATTAGTCAGGTTGATGGTACTGGATGTATCCAGTGAGGTATGTAGGGAGCTGCTAAGTAAGTGGTTTGTCCAAATACTGTACTATGGGTATAGCAATAAATAGAGTCAATACTAAGCACTCACCTTAGTAATAAGTACTTATTGCTAGGCCCAATTTCATGTAATGTAATGTTGTCAAATGAGGCTGCAACTCTACGTTAGCTGATTCTATGAAAAGTCCCCATTTCTAAAGTAGGGATTGAGTGTTGACTCTTGGGTCGGATTTGTTTTAAAAATGATCAAAAAACTAATATTTTTGCAATAAACCTTCAATTTCCCTCCATTACGGAGATTTACCATATATCCAATGGTTAAGTAAAATTTTTTGCCACTGTTACAACTAAAGTCAAGATGGGATTTAAATGTTTCTCAGATGCCAAATGTTAAAGTTAGCAAAAAGTAATGGGAGAGGAAGTAAAAATCCATGTATATGGAAGGAAGAATTAATAAAATGGATAATTATGTGCCAAAATGTTTTGATGATAACACACGACCATAGATTGTGAAGAAAAGGGGCTTGTGATGCTTTACATTGGGGACAATAACCATCTTCATCTAATCTGTAATGACTGCGTTGTGCTTGAGATACATAAGCCCTTTATATAATCTTAACATGAACTTCTTGGAGAATAGTGGTTTTTAGAATCTTTCGAGGTGAATGGAAACGTGTAAATATGTCAGAGTCAAGTTTCAGCAGAGGGAAGTCTTTCTGCCATAAAGATACAGTGGGTTAGATTTAATAGGATGAGAGATTAAGAAAGTGAGAGAATTGGTAAGAAATCTCCAGTTTTTTTTAAAGCGGCAATCATTTACACTGCAAAACCAGTTTGATTTTGAAATGCAAATGATTGCCACTTTAAACAAACTGAAAAATTCTCACCAAATCTCTTACTTTCTGAATCTCTCATCCTATTAAATCTCACCCAGTATGCTGTTGTTGTTTATGTTTAGTTAAATAATTATATAAAATATATCTAAAAATGTGGGTATAGTATTACTTTTATCTACGAAAGAAGGAACAATCCTTTGATGGTGAATAATCATCAAAATGATTTTTCCTCCGTGTGGCCCCACATCCGCTCACATGCTAGTCCAGGGATTTGCTTAAGGGAGGGGGGGGCATGCATTTGGCAGGGTGGCATTTACCTGCTCAATTGGTTGCTAATATACGCGGCACTACCACCTCGCAAAATCAGCCATCGCCCATGGCCATAGTCAAAATCGGCCATAAGCATAATCAAAACTAGCATAGTCAAAATTGCTTTGCCCTAGCACCGTGTGTACACCCCTTTATATTATCAGTCTACACCTTACAATGGACCTAATACTATTACTCCATAATTTTTTTTTTTTTTTAATCAACTCTTAATAAGAGATTTCTAAAAAATAATACACCTGTTTATAACAGTAGACATGCCGGTTCCAGCATCCAGTTATTTAAAATGCCAAATGTATACAGATAAAACAGGGAGGCCTGGAGAATTTGTATGTAAATGACAGCATTACCAGGGGATGGATGCCAGTAAAGTCAATGACGACATTTGGTTCCTGAGTTCATTTCGGAGAACATATAATTATGCTTTGACTAGAGCTATATAATCTGCTTTTCTGTTGGAGAATTGTTAAATGGTATAGATGAGACGATAGATAGTCAACAACGTATATTGTTTAGTAGGTTTATGATATTGCTATAAATCTAATCATCCATAGCTCCTCAAGAAACTGGTCCCATCTCCAACCTTATAGATCAAAAGGCTGACAGGTTTCACAGAGGGAACACTAAACTATAAACTTTAAATGGCCTATTCTGGTTGTCCCATTGTGTTTCCTTTATGGAGATCCTCTGTTTAACTGAGTGTAACCTACTAGTCTGCAGCTCAGTAATAAATGCTACCAATAAAACCTAGTCTACCTGTATATGGAACAGGGCCCAATACTGGATTACATTATTTTATAACATTACACCATATAGTGTTATCCCAAGTTTCCCCAACAATTAATTTATTTTGTTATAGTCATTTCCATGTTATATAATATATTTTTTAATGGTTGATTTTCCAATCAGCATTACATGGTAATACAGAATAAACTCAGTGTAAGAGCAGCTAAAGAGTTCGCTAATACGTGATGGTTCAGCATTGTGTACATAATAGTCAGAAACTTGCAACAATATGAAAACTGAAAATATATCAATCATTTCTATCAATTATATACTATTCTTCAATAAAACAAAAATTGGAATATATAACCTATCAGGCACTCTGTGTCCCACCCAATTACTACGATCGGTTGATGAAGGACTACTAACAGTACCCAGAATTTCCGTGAATTCATCTGGTGGTCGAGCTTTCAGCACTGTGGCTACAACTCTATGGAACTCACTTCCCCGATCAGTTCAAAAAGCCTCCACTCTAGAAACATTCAAAAACAGACTCAAGACTTTCCTGTTTACCCAAGCATTTCACTAATGTCCCTTGTTAAGTTTGTTTTGTATTTTGTGCTGTAAAAGGCTAATGCAAGCACTATTAGGAGATAGTGCTATATAAATAACAGAATAGTATTTTTATTATTATTATTATTATTATATTCCAATTTTGTTTTATTGGTGTGTGGTTTGAGAGACCTATAGGAATATGAACATACACCAATTGGCAGATCATTTGTGCTACTCGTTGGTTTTTATTCTGTCTCAACAATCTATAGACTATTCTTGTTCCATGCAAGAAAAAAAAACTATCCGATTCGAAGTGTTTGGTTTGCATATCTGGGGAGAAGGCGGGAGATTACAAAAGAAAAAGAAACTCGGGTGGGGTGAACTCTTAATCCCCAATTTGAAGTTGCTCTATTAAGATGCTTTATATTTTTATTTAATTTTTGTTTTTTTATTTGTATTTTTTTATTTTTTTAAATGCTGTGTATAATCACTTAAATATTGAGGCTTTTAGTCATGTGACTTCAAAGTCCAGTGTGATATAAGAAAGAAAGAAAGAAAGAAAGACAGAACATTTCAGTCATTTTTGGGATACTAGTTTCTCCTGTGAAACATATCAGATTATACTGTAGCTAGCATTTTATAGAATGTACACGATAATGAGAGCTAGAATCTAATAAAGCAAATTCCACTTTTCTTTTTCAGAAGGTTTGTTTCCTGAATGCTGCATGAACAGGTAACATTGGTTGCTCTTTATAGATCAGGGAACACAAACAGCAAATAATCCATTGTAGTGTGTGGAGGCTATTATGGCCAGTTTAATTAGTTACTTTAGAATGACCGTCTGACAAAGACTGCAATGTTTGCCCAGACGGATGTACCTGCATGTCATTTCACATGTATTGTACTTTTCTGCTGTCTTTGCTACTTTATACACGGACCATGTTCCTTTTTAGTAAATTCAGGACCAACAACAGTACATCTGCTTAATGTGAATACAGGTGATTGGCTGTTTCCTGGGGTGCGTTCCCTTGCAGTGACCAGAAAATTGCGATCCTAATGTCACAATCTGCGGTAATCTGTAAATTGTTATCTTCGCCCCCTGTCTTCTCCCTGCTGTAGCTCTGACTGTGTTTAACTAGTGATTCAGTTTTTTGGGAGGGTGTGGCGGGGGGCTATTGGTGTTTTAAAGGAAATGATACATAGCAAGGTTAAAAATGAACAAGCTAGCAGCCTGATAGTAGTATTTAGATTCATGTCTTTGTCACAAAAACACTGTGGCCCTTATCTGGTTCATTCACTCAGATACGTATTCGCACTCTTGCAAGTGAACCAGATCCCGCCTTGTGAATGGCGCATATGTTCGCACTGGTTGCGAATGGAAGTTTTACATAAACACCCATTCACAGCCTGCGGGGTAACAACCACATCAGTTAATGGTCGCCGACCATCGAATGATGTGGAACGTGCGTGCTCTAAGGTTGCTCAGAGGAACCTTAAATCGGAGGTAAGTGGGTGGGCAGCTGACATCCGATGTCACCAGCGTCATCGGCAAATTAGCATGAGAACGTCCATAAAAGGATGGGCGTTTCCATATGCAAATGTGCCGACCTGTCACCCAACAATCTATATTGAAACCCACGCAAGTACGGGGAGAATATACAAACTCCGCACATTTAGGGCCATGATGGGAATCGAGCCCAGGACCTCAGCGCTGTGAGGCAGTAATGCTAACCATTACACATCCGTACTGGCCATACTGTCATACTGCATATGACTTTGTCTGCAATATACACAATACTTCAAAGACCATATCAACATTACAGTGCATTTACTGTCCCCCTAGGATCATTTTAAGGTGCATTTAAATTATAAAGGTTTATCCGCAGTTGAGTAAGTAGCAGGATCAATGTCCTCTTTGGCCACTACAATGAATGGGAAAATTGCACAATAGTAGCCTATTTGTCGTTTGTGCCAAATGACCACTTCCATTAAAACTGGTTCCCAATGGACTGTCTGATGAAGATATTCTTACTGTCACATTATACCTATTGTTGATAAAGATTTCAATAGAGAACCTTAATGAGCATAGTAGAATTGGGCAATGCTCCAATATTGGGGTGAGTTCCCAAAATTGGCTGTAATATCATGGTATACTGTATGTAGCGGCCAGCATCCGTTCCGCCAACCAATGACATCAGACATGTGTAGCTGACACGCTTTGCACATACTTCTAATTAATCTAGATTGGCCACCAGGTTCTAAACTGCCGTAAAAGTCTATATTTCTATATTAATGACCTTTTATGTGTCTCTATGCGTAAAGTACGTTTTTGCCTTCCTTGGCGATCTAAACTTCTAGCTGTTGCTTGGCTTCTCTTCAAGCCAGTGGTTTACACGTTTCGTGGTAATTTGATGACACCCTTCTAAGGTTTTCCACCGATTTCCAATTAGTTAGGTCAAAGGGCAAATTATTTTGAACTTTTGATTTTGAAAGTATTCTATACTAATCTCTTACGCTGCAGCTGTCTTAATGGCAGCACATGGTTAAATCCAATAAAAGTCCTAATACTCCACCGCCGTAGCTTGCGGTGTCTATTCATAATATTATTTTTATTCAGAAGCTTCTTATGTGGAAGTTAAGGTTTGCCAGACTGATCCAATTTTCACCTTTGTGAAATGACTTCTGGCCTGCATTCATTTGTACTCCACAATGAAGTGCTTTGTTCACATTTTTTGGAACTTCAGCTGGGGTTGTCCTGTTAATGGATCATTTGTGGCTAAAATAGCATTATGTTCATTACATGAGCTATGACCTGAACTCATTTGTCACCAACACTCATCCAACGTGCCCGATCCACATGATAAGAATGATTCTAAAACGACTACAACGTATGCAACATTTGTTTATTATGGTATAATTGGAGTTTTTCTTATAAGTTCTTTTTTTCGCTTTCATCTAGAAAGTCAAACTCTCAAAAAGAAATCGATCTAGAAAGTTTTATGCATACTGATTACCGAGTCACTCACAACCATTCTTGCTTTATTATTTTTTCCAGTATGTAATATAAGACGTGGATGGGAGTTACGAGGAGCTTACATTTTCAGGGCACACCAGTCATTAAACATCTTGGCTCATGGCCTGTCTTAACATGACAACTGTTTTATAAAGCGTTGCTTCTGTGCCCTAACTTTTTAGATTGTCCTTGGTTTTTTTTTTCCACCTAGTTCCTTAAAATTGAAACCATTTTCTTCAATAGCTTTTAATGGTGGAAAAAGCGAATGCGCTTACATTTTCTATTGTAGAGAGCAGTTAGGTTTAGGAATGTTAGAACCCCATCTAATGGGGTCACATCCGGAGACACTTGAAGCTTGAGACTCCTTCTTTTGGTGTTAACATCCCTCCAATCTACAGTACCTTTGGTGGTGTTAATCAGCACAGGGAGAATGTGGTGACACACAGTGCAAACTATGCATCATATTGAAAAAAGGGCGTGGCCTCACTGGGGTCTCTTTTGCATTCCGGGGATAATCCTACATCCATATTCCTCTATGACAGGACCCAGGATCTGCAGGAGAATATCACACTGCAGAACCTGACTCATGTCACTGCAAAATAGACACCACTGTGTTTTCACCCTCTCTGACATTAACACCTCTCCAACATCTAAAGAACAAAAACCGGTACAAATTCGGAAAGGGGCATGAAAATGGGCAATGGGGGAGTGGTCACACCCCTTTTCCTAAACTTAAAATGCGCAGTTGGAGACCCAAAAAAGGTTACAGGCCATAAAATAACGGTACTGTATCTGCCAAAAAGGTACAGTTGGAGGGTATGCTAGTGACCCATTTATTGGGTTTCACCTTGATATATTAGATAGGCCTATGGGCAAATGTGCTAAGAACTTCATTTATACTCCATGTTAATTGTAGAGTTTATAAAAATTATTTTCAGATTGTTTTCCACATCAAGAAGTTTCCCCATAAATGTTCCTACCAGCAAAAAACAGGTCTGTGGCTGGATGAAAACACACAGGTTTCAAGGTGTATGTTTTTGCAGGGAACCGGGTCTTTTATCGGGTGATCCAATGGAATAGCTAAATAAAAAATATTGGTGAAAAATATGGAAAAATAGCGAAAAATGTCCATTCTTCGCTCCCGAAGTTTTACTTGGGGTAATTGGATACTGGTTTGAAGTCTGTAATACCCCTTTCACACTCGCAGAGCCGGGTCATACCCGGGAATGTGTTCCCGGATGCTTCCCGAGACACTACCCGGGAATGCACCCTTTCACACTGGCCACCGACCCGGAATGAAGTCGGGCGGGTGGCGTCATCTGGGGGCTTGGCTGGGGCGGCGCTGGGAGGTGTCAAAACCTCCCAGCGGTGCATTTTCACTGCAGTGAACGGGATCTGGGTCATGCTGACCCGGAATACCCGTTCACACTGACCGCACCCCGCGTTGATTCCGGGTTCTACCCAGGTCAGGACACGGGATATACGTCCAAGACCCTTTCACACTGAGCTAAATCTCGAGTTGATGCGCGTTCATGTGAAAAAACCCGGGATATTTTTGCAAGTGTGAAAGGGGTATAATTAGAGCATCCAATTATCCAAGTAATTCTGATATGTTTTCCTTTTCATGCATGTGCATACAGTAGTACAACAGTTGTATTTGTGCAAATGCTGTCACTTTGATACAAAAAGGAAACGACTGTATGTTTAAATATGTGGATATCTGTACCAAATTATAAGACACCATTTCTAATTACTTTACTGGCATTATAATATTGTGGTCATAGTGCCTTTCTAGGACACCATTAGTGGCGCAGGTGGTCATGCACTGATCAGTATTACTGCCACACTGCATTAGAGGCAAGCATTTATCATGCCTCACCAGTTATTAGAGTGCCAATAAAAATATTAATATTACACATAAATATTACACTACTTACAGTATAAGAGAGAATAAAGCAGACCTCTCCTTTAACCCCTTCCTGACAGAGCTAGTTTTTGCGTTCCTGACAGAGCCATTTTTTTCAAATCTGACATGTCTCACTTAAGTGGGGATAACTTTTTTTTGCTTTTACTTATCCCAGTGATTTTGAGATTGTTTTTTCGTGACACATTGTACTTCAAATTAGTGGTAAATTTGGGTCGATACAGTCTGTGTTTTTTTGTGAAAAATACCAAAATGTCGTGAAAAAATGGAAAATTTAGCGATTTGCAAAATGTTAAATTTTCTGCTTGTGAGACAAATAATCATACCACTCAAAATAGTTAATAACTAACATAGACCATATGTCTACTTTATATTTCCATCATTATTTCAACTTCCTTTTAATTTTTTTGGACACTAGGAGGCTTACAATATGAATAGCAAATTCTCAAATTTTCAAGAAAATTTCAAACACTGATTTTTTTAGGGACCAGTTCAGTTCTGATGTGACTTTGAGGGACTTGTATGTGAGACACCCCCATAAATGATGCCATTTCAAAAACTGCACCCCTCACAGTATTCAAAACAGCATTTTGGAAGTTTGTTAACCCTTTAGGTGTTTCACAGGAATTAACCCCTTCCTGACAGAGCCAGTTTTTGCGTTCCTGACAGAGCCCTTTTTTTCAAATCTGACATGTCTCACTTAAGTGGGGATAACTTTTTTTTGCTTTTACTTATCCCAGTGATTTTGAGATTGTTTTTTCGTGACACATTGTACTTCAAGTTAGTGGTAAATTTTCGTCGATACAGTCTGTGTTTTTTTGTGAAAAATACCAAAATATCGTGAAAAAATGGAAAATTTAGCGATTTGCAAAATGTTAAATTTTCTGCTTGTGAGACAAATAATCTTACCACTCAAAATAGTGAATAACTAACATAGACCATATGTCTACTTTATGTTGACATCATTATTTCAACTTCCTTTTAATTTTTTGGGACACTAGGAGGCTTACAATATGAATAGCAAATTCTCAAATTTTCAAGAAAATTTCAAACACTGATTTTTTTAGGGACCAGTTCAGTTCTGATGTGACTTTGAGGGACTTGTATGTGAGACACCCCCATAAATGATGCCATTTCAAAAACTGCACCCCTCACAGTATTCAAAACAGCATTTTGGAAGTTTGTTAACCCTTTAGGTGTTTCACAGGAATTAAAACAAAGTGTAGGTGAAATTTCAAAATTTCTTTTTTTTTGCAGATTTGCAATTTTAATACATTTTTATAAGGAACACAGTACATTTTACTAGAGAAATGTGACTAAAAATTGATTCCCCCAATTCTTTTGTTTTCATAAATATCCTATATGTGGCCCTAGTGTGCACGGTGACCAAACCACAGGCTTCATAATAGAAGGAGCACCTACTTGATTTTGGAGCCTCCTTTTTATGAGATTATTTTTTAGGCACCATGTAGGTTTCAAGGCACCATAAGATGCTAAAAGTTAGGAACCCCCCCACAAGTGACCCCATTTTGCAAACTACACCCCTCAGGGAATTCATCTAGGGGTATAGTGTACATTTCAAACCCCCAGGGGTTTCACCAATTGTGGTACAACTGGGCAGTGAAAATGAAAAATTATTTTTTTTACACAAAAATGCAGTTCTGGCTCCAAATTTGTCATTTTCAGAAGGTATGAAGGAGACAAAGCACCCCAAAATCTGTGCCCCAATTTCTCCCGAGTACGGCAATGCCTCACATGTGACCAAAAAATACCAGTTGGGTGCATGGCAGGACTCAGAAGGGAAGGAGTGATTTTTGGATTTTGCAGCTCAGATTCTGGTGGAATTTTGGTGGGTGCTATGTCGCATTAGCAAGACCCCCCAAGCACCAATACAGTGGAACCCCCCCACAAGTCACCCCATTTTGCAAACTACACCCCTCAGGGAATTCATCTAGGGGTATAGTGTACATTTCAAACCCCCAGGGGTTTCACCAATTTTGATACAAGTGGGCAGTGAAAATGAAAAATTACATTTTTTTACACAAAAATGCAGTTCTGGCTCAAAATTTTTCATTTTCAGAAGGTATGAAGGAGAAAAAGCACCCCAAAATCTGTGCCCCAATTTCTCCCGAGTACGGCAATGCCTCACATGTGACCAAAAAATACCAGTTGGGTGCATGGCAGGACTCAGAAGGGAAGGAGTGATTTTTGGATTTTGCAGCACAGATTCTGGTGGAATGAATGGTGGGTGCTATGTTGCACCAATACAGTGGAACCCCCCCACAAGTCACCCCATTTTGCAAAGTACACCCCTCAGGGAATTCATCTAGGGGTATAGTGTACATTTCAAACCCCCAGGGGTTTCACCAATTTTGATACAAGTGGGCAGTGAAAATGAAAAATTACATTTTTTTACACAAAAATGCAGTTCTGGCTCAAAATTTTTCATTTTCAGAAGGTATGAAGGAGAAAAAGCACCCCAAAATATGTGCCCCAATTTCTCCCGAGTACGGAAATGCCTCACATGTGACCAAAAAATACCAGTTGGGTGCATGGCAGGACTCAGAACGGAAGGAGTGGTTTTTTGGATTTTGCGGCTCAGATTCTGGTGGAATTTTGGTGGGTGCTATGTCGCATTAGCAAGACCCCCCAAGCACCAATACAGTGGAACCCCCCCACAAGTCACCCCATTTTGAAAACTACACCCCTCAGGGAATTCATCTAGGGGTATAGTGTACATTTCAAACCCCCAGGGGTTTCACCAATTTTGATACAAGTGGGCAGTGAAAATGAAAAATTACATTTTTTACACAAAAATGCAGTTCTGGCTCGAAATTTTTCATTTTCAGAAGGTATGAAGGAGAAAAAGCACCCCAAAATCTGTGCCCCAATTTCTCCCGAGTACGGCAATGCCTCACATGTGACCAAAAAATACCAGTTGGGTGCATGGCAGGACTCAGAACGGAAGGAGTGATTTTTGGATTTTGCAGCTCAGATTCTGGTGGAATTTTGGTGGGTGCTATGTCGCATTAGCAAGACCCCCCAAGCACCAATACAGTGGAACCCCCCCACAAGTCACCCCATTTTGAAAACTACACCCCTCAGGGAATTCATCTAGGGGTATAGTGTACATTTCAAACCCCCAGGGGTTTCACCAATTTTGATACAAGTGGGCAGTGAAAATGAAAAATTACATTTTTTTACACAAAAATGCAGTTCTGGCTCAAAATTTTTCATTTTCAGAAGGTATGAAGGAGAAAAAGCACCCCAAAATCTGTGCCCCAATTTCTCCCGAGTACGGCAATGCCTCACATGTGACCAAAAAATACCAGTTGGGTGCATGGCAGGACTCAGAAGGGAAGGAGTGATTTTTGGATTTTGCAGCTCAGATTCTGGTGGAATTTTGGTGGGTGCTATGTTGCATTAGCAAGACCCCCCAAGCACCAATACAGTGGAACCCCCCCACAAGTCACCCCATTTTGAAAACTACACCCCTCAGGGAATTCATCTAGGGGTATAGTGTACATTTCAAACCCCCAGGGGTTTCACCAATTTTGATACAAGTGGGCAGTGAAAATGAAAAATTACATTTTTTACACAAAAATGCAGTTCTGGCTCGAAATTTTTCATTTTCAGAAGGTATGAAGGAGAAAAAGCACCCCAAAATCTGTGCCCCAATTTCTCCCGAGTACGGCAATGCCTCACATGTGACCAAAAAATACCAGTTGGGTGCATGGCAGGACTCAGAACGGAAGGAGTGATTTTTGGATTTTGCAGCTCAGATTCTGGTGGAATTTTGGTGGGTGCTATGTCGCATTAGCAAGACCCCCCAAGCACCAATACAGTGGAACCCCCCCACAAGTGACCCCATTTTGCAAACTACACCCTTCAGGGAATTCATCTAGGGGTATAGTGTACATTTAAAACCCCCAGGGGTTTCACCAATTTTGATACAAGTGGGCAGTGAAAAAGAAAAATTACATTTTTTACACAAAAATGCAGTTCTGGCTCAAAATTTTTCATTTTCAGAAGGTATGAAGGAGAAAAAGCACCCCAAAATCTGTGCCCCAATTTCTCCCGAGTACGGCAATGCCTCACATGTGACCAAAAAATACCAGTTGGGTGCATGGCAGGACTCAGAAGGGAAGGAGTGATTTTTGGATTTTGCAGCACAGATTCTGGTGGAATGA
This sequence comes from Crinia signifera, assembly GCF_055691185.1. NCBI lineage: Eukaryota > Metazoa > Chordata > Amphibia > Anura > Myobatrachidae > Crinia > Crinia signifera. Next base: position 443,266,576 of record NC_139217.1, on the reverse strand, counting down.
ATGGTGGGTGCTATGTTGCACCAATACAGTGGAACCCCCCCACAAGTCACCCCATTTTGCAAACTACACCCCTCAGGGAATTCATCTAGGGGTATAGTGTACATTTCAAACCCCCAGGGGTTTCACCAATTTTGATACAAGTGGGCAGTGAAAATGAAAAATTACATTTTTTTAAACAAAAATGCAGTTCTGGCTCAAAATTTTTCATTTTCAGAAGGAATGAAGGAGACAAAGCACCCCAAAATCTGTGCCCCAATTTCTCCCGAGTACGGCAATGCCTCATGTGTGACCAAAAAGTGGCAGGACTCAGAAGGGAAGGAGTGATATTTGGATTTTGCAGCACAAATTCTGGTGGAATGATGGTGGGTGCTATGTCGCATTAGCAAGACCCCCAAAGCACCAATACAGTGGAACCCCCCCACAAGTGACCCCATTTTGCAAACTACACCCCTCAGGGAATTCATCTAGGGGTATAGTGTACATTTCAAACCCCCAGGGGTTTCACCAATTTTGATACAAGTGGGCAGTGAACATGAAAAATTACATTTTTTTGCACAAAAATGCAGTTCTGGCTCAAAATTTTTCATTTTCACAAGGAATGAAGGAGTCAAAGCACCCCAAAATCTGTGCCCCAATTTCTCCCGAGTACGGCAATGCCTCACATGTGACCAAAAAATACCAGTTGGGTGCATGGCAGGACTCAGAAGGGAAGGAGTGATTTTTGGATTTTGCGGCTCAGATTCTGGTGGAATGAATGGTGGGTGCTATGTGGCATTAGCAAGACCCCCGAAGCACGGTGAAATTATGAACCTAATATTCCATAGATGTGTGGTATATTTTAAAACACTCCTTTATACATAGGCCGGGTTTGTCGGGGCAAGTGTCACACTGGAAAATAGTTTGCTTTCTTATTCCCTTTTTATAGCAAACTTTGCACCTTTTTTGTGTCCTGCCCTTTTTTCCAGTGGAGGGGATTTCATCAGGAAAATGCTGCCCTGGTACAATACGGGGACCAGTACTAGAAGTACTGGGGCCCTCTGCCTGCTGGTTCCCAAATATTAGGCCCTTTATGACTTCCTCTTGAAAGTGCATAAATGTCCCCCTCTGGCCGGTAGAACGGAATAGCACGTAAGCGTTATACAGTGCCATCTGGATGATATACACGGCCACCTTCTTGTACCAGATTTTTGTTTTCCGCAGGGCACTGTACGGCTTCAGTACCTGATCTGAAAGATCCACTCCGCCCATGTACCTATTGTAATCCAGGATACAATTAGGTTTTGAGGTGTGGGTACTGGTACCTCGTACAGGGACGGAGGTGGTACTGTCTCCGTGAATTGTTGTCAGTATAAGGACATCCCTCTTGTCCTTATATTTGACCAACAACATATTTTCGTTGCATATTCCCCTGCTTTCACCCCTTCTCATTACTTGGGCAATGTGCGTTTTTGGGAGGCCTCTTTGGTTCTTGCGCACAGTACCGCAAGCTGCTGTACCTCTTGAACCAAGGGCCTTAAACAGGGGGATGCTGGTGTAAAAGTTATCCACATAGAGGTGATAACCTTTATCCAGGAAGGGGTGCACTAAATCCCAGACAATTTTCCCACTAACACCTACGAGGGAGGGGGGGCATTCTGGCGGTTGAATTCTTGAATCCTTCCCTTCATAAACCCTAAACCTGTGGGTGTACCCTGAGGTGCTTTCACACAGTTTATACATTTTTATGCCATACCTTGCCCTCTTACTGGGAAGGTACTGGCGGAATTTAACCCTTCCTTTAAAATGTATAAGGGACTCGTCGATACAAATAAATTTTTCAGGGATGTACACCTCTTCAAATTTGGCACTGAAATGATCAATGACCGGCCTGACTTTGAATAGCCGGTCAAAGGTGGGATCATCTCTGGGTGGGCACTGTGCATTATCGGTGTAATGTATAAATTTAAGAATTGTCTCAAATCGAGTCCGGGGCATGGCCATACGGTAAAATGGAGTACTGTACAGAACATCTGTACTCCAATATTGCCTAATTTCTGGCTTTTTTACTATGCCCATATGAAACACCAGACCCCAAAACGTCATCATCTCTACTGCATCTACAGGGGTCCACCTAGCAAATGATGACGTGGGGTTTTGAGCAATAAACTGCTGGGCATATAAATTAGTTTGGTCCACCATTAAATTTATAAAATCATCAGAGAAAAATAATTTGAAAAAGTCAATTTCTCTGAGACCTGTGGAATCAAATTGGATTCCTGGCATGGCCAAAAACTCAGGAACCTGGGGCTCAAAATTGTCTGGTGGTGGGGTCCATACTAGATCAATTATTGGGGGGGGAATCTCAGCTGATCTACGGGGGCGTCTTTGAGGGGGTCCCTCATCACCAGAGGAGGAAGAGGAGCTTAAGACGAATCCTTCAAATTCCCCGCTTGCATCACTGCCTGTGTCAGAGTCAGAGGCAAGCATGGCATATGCCTCCTCCACTGAATACATTCTCCTGGATGACTGGGAGGACATTTGGGAGGACATTTGGGAGGACATTTGGGATGCCATTTTTATTTTTGTGTTACTGGTAGTGAAATGTTTCAACACGTGTATAGTGTAGGGGGGGGTACAAACTTTATTTCAATCCGGGGGGTATGTAGTGTGTAGTGTGTATGTGGTGCAGAAAAAAAAAAAATACTTTATACCAATAAAAAAAAAAAAAATGAAGGGGTTAAAAATAAAAAATTGAAGGGGTTAAAAAAAAAAAAAAAAGGTCCTGCGCCAAAAATTGAGCACAGATGTTGGTCAGTAACGTCTGTCACTGAACAGCGCTCAAAGGCAACAGGAATCTGATCAAAAAAAAAAAAAAAAATTGATCAACCCTGTGCCGAAAAAGCTGATCAGTGATGTACGTCACTGATCGGCGCACAGTGGCCACAGGACACCCACAAAATCAGTGTGTGTAAAAAAAAAATTAAAAAAAGACCCCACAGCACTCACAAAAAAAAAAAAAGGTGATCAGTGATGCGACACTGATTACCAGTGAGGGACAGCAGGTGCACAACCTTTGGTGCAACTGACAGTGCAACTGGCAGCAACTGACAGGTATATATATAAAAAAAAAACCTCTGCGCCCCCAAAAAGTTGCTGATCAGCACAGATATACTGATCAGCACAAAAGGGGGGGTAGCAGACACAAAATATACACTCTCTATCACTCTCTGTCACTATCTCTCTCTATCTCTCTATCTCTCACTATCTCTCACTATCTATCACTCTAGGACACTGCAGCAGCAGCACTGACAGTTATATGTATAAAAAAAAACTGCACCCCCAAAAAGGGGGGGTAGCAGACACAAAATATACACTCTCTATCACTCTCTGTCACTATCTCTCTCTATCTCTCTATCTCTCACTATCTATCACTATCTATCACTCTATGACACTGCAGCAGCAGCACTGACAGTTATATATATAAAATAAAACCCCTGCACCCCCAAAAAGGGGGGGTAGCAGACACAAATCTCTCTATCTCTCTACCTCTCACTATCTATCACTATCTATCACTATCTATCACTGTATGACACTGCAGCAGCAGCACTGACAGTTATTTATATATAGAAAACCCCTGCACCCCCAAAAAGGGGGGGTAGCAGACACAAAATATAGCTCTCTCTGTCACTATCTCTCTATCTCTCTCTATCTCTCTCTATCTCTCTCTCTATCTCTCTATCTCTCTATCACACTGCAGCAGCAGCAGGAAGTCTCAGGAAGTCAGATCCAGGAAGCGTCCAGCACGCTACAAGCAGTGATAAGGTGATCAGGTAAGGTATTTGCAAGGATCAGGTAAGTATTAGCAAGGATCAGGTCGGTATTCACGGCAGGCAGGCACGGTGACCGTTCTGCACGCTATTCCAGACCGGAATGGCGTCTGCAGCGCAGTCACCGTCAGTTTAAATGTCGCGCCTTGGCTGTGATTGGTCCGTGGGTCCCACGGACCAATCACAGCCTTGGGGGCAGGTGGGGTGAGGGTGGGGTGAGGTGTCATCGTCACCGATGACCCCCTCATGCCCCCTGACGCCCGGCGGTGATTGACACCTGTGTTACCGAGCGTCCGATTCGCTGGTAACACAGGAAAACGCTGTGAATGGCTGTTCACACTGAACAGCCAATCACAGCGATCGCCGACGGGGGGGCGACATCGCAGCCCCCCCTGGGCATGCAGGGACATGTCTGCTGTCAGGGACAGCAGACATCGTCCCTCTGTCACTGCGTCTCGAGACGCAGTGACAGTTTAAACTCATGACGTACATTTATGCCATGTGTCGGGAAGTACCTCCCGGCCATGACGTAAATGTACGTCAAATGTCGGGAAGGGGTTAAAACAAAGTGTAGGTGAAATTTCAAAATTTCATTTTTTTTTCGGATTTTCAATTTTAATACATTTTTCTAAGGAACACAGTAGATTTTACTAGAGAAATGTGACTAAAAATTGATTCCCCCAATTCTTTGGTTTTCATAAATATCCTATATGTGGCCCTAGTGTGCACGGTGACCAAACCACCGGCTTCATAATAGAAGGAGCACCTACTTGATTTTGGAGCCTCCTTTTTATGAGATTATTTTTTAGGCACCATGTAGGTTTCTAGGCACCATAAGATGCTAAAAGTTAGGAACCCCCCCACAAGTGACCCCATTTTGCAAACTACACCCCTCAGGGAATTCATCTAGGGGTATAGTGTACATTTCAAACCCCCAGGGGTTTCACCAATTGTGGTACAACTGGGCAGTGAAAATGAAAAAAAAATAATTTTTCATTTTCACAGCTCAGTTGTATCAAAATTGGTGAAACCCCGGGGGGTTTGAAATGTACTCTATACCCCTAGATGAATTCCCTGAGGGGTGTAGTTTGCAAAATGGGGTCACTTGTGGGGGGCTTCCACTGTATGGGTGTTTCGGGGGTCATTCAACCAGAATCTGTGCTGCAAAATCCAAAAATCACTCCTTCCCTTCTGAGTCCTGCCATGCACCCAACTGGTATTTTTTGGTCACATGTGAGGCATTGCCGTACCCGGGAGAAATTGGGGCACAGATTTTGGGGTGCTTTGTCTCCTTCATTCCTTGTGAAAATGAAAAATTTTGAGCCAGATCTGCATTTTTGTGTAAAAAAATTTATTTTTTTACACAAAAATGCAGTTCTGGCTCAAAATTTTTAATTTTCACAAGGAATGAAGGAGACAAAGCACCCCAAAATCTGTGCCCCAATTTCTCCCGGGTACGGCAATGCCTCACATGTGACCAAAAAATACCAGTTGGGTGCATGGCAGGACTCAGAAGGGAAGGAGTGATTTTTGGTGGTGGAATGAATGGCGGGTGCTATGTCGCATTAGCAAGACCCCCGAAGCACCAATACAGTGGAACCCCCCCACAAGTGACCCCATTTTGGTCACCAGCTTTGGGAGGGGGGCTGGCGCTGCGGCTGGCGGGGGGGTGGGAGGGGTGCTGGCGCTGCGGCAGCCGGGTGGGTGGGAGGGAGGGGGGCTGCCGGGTGGGAGGGGGGGGGGGCTGGCGATCGTAGGTGATCGGTGCGGTATACGCACACACACACACACACACACACACACATATATATATATATATATATATATATATATGTGTGTATATATATATATATATATATATACATATATATACATATATATACACACACATATATATATATATATATATGTGTGTGTATATATATATATATATATATATATATATATACACATTTGCACATTTTTTTTTATTTTATTTTATTTTTTAACTTTTCCAGCAGCAGCATGATGCTGCTGCTGCTGCTGCTGCTGCTGCTGCGGGGGGGAGGGGGGAGGAGGGGAGCGCAGCGTGCGCTCCGGACGTAGCGGTGGAGCCGCTGGAGCTGCTGCTGCTGCCGGGTGAGTGCCCGGCGGGTGGGAGGGGGGTGCTGCCGCTCGGTGGTGATCGGTGCTGCACCGATCACCACCGATCCCTGTGTTACCGAGCGGCTTAGCCGCCGGTAACACAGGAAACGCTGTGAATGGCTGTTCAGATTTGAACAGCCAATCACAGCGATCGCCGACCGGGGGGGGCACCCCTGCCCCCCCTGGGCGACGAGGGGGGATGTCTGCTGTCAGGGACAGCAGACATCACCTAACTGTCACTGCGTCTCTAGACGCAGTGACAGTTTGAAGTCATGACGTACATGTACGTCAAATGTCGGGAAGTACTTCCCGACCATGACGTACATGTACGTCAAATGTCGGGAAGGGGTTAAAAATAAATAAATAATTATTACCCTAGACCAGCGTTTCCAAAACTAAGCCCTTAGGGGACCCCCCCCCCCCACAGTGCTTGTTTTGCAGGTGCACAGGTTGATTCATTACTAGCTGGCACATTATAAAAGATCCACAGTTGATTGCTAATTATTTTATTGTGATAGTAAGAAGATCTGCAAACAATGCACCATACTAAAGCAACAGAATGACTTATGTGAGCCTTATAGCACTCATATACGATGTCCCAGGCCTTATGTGAGCCTTATATCACCCATATAGGACGTCCCAGGCCTTATGTGAGCCTTATAGCACTCATATAGGATGTCCCAGGCCTTATGTGAGCCTTATAGCACTCATATAGGATGTCTCAGACCTTATGTTAGCCTTATAGCACTTATATAGGATGTCCCAGGCCTTATGTGAGCCTTATATCGCCCATATAGGACGTCCCAGGCCTTATGTGAGCCTTATAGCACTCATATAGGATGTCCCAGGCCTTATGTGAGCCTTATAGCACTCATAATGGATGTCCCAGGCCTTATGTGAGCCTTATAGCACTTATATAGGATGTCCAAGGCCTTATGTGAGCCTTTTATCACCCATATAGGACGTCCCAGGCCTTATGTCAGCCTTATATCACCCATATAGGATGTCTCAGGCCTTCTGTGAGCCTCATATCACCCATATAGGACGTCCCAGGCCTTATGTGAGCCTTATATCACCCATATAGGAAGTCCCAGGCCTTATGTCAGCCTTAAATCACCCATATAGGACGTCCCAGGCCTTATGTGAGCCCTATATCACCCATATAGGACGTCCCAGGCCTTATGTGAGCCTTATATCACCCATCTAGGACGTCCTAGGTCTTTTGTGAGCCTTATATCACCCATCTAGGACGTTCTAGGTCTTTTGTGAGCCTTATATCACCCGAATAGGATGTCCCAGGCCTTATGTGAGCCTTATATCACCCTTATAGGATGTTTCAGGCCTTATGTGAGCCTTATATCACCCATATAGGATGTCCCAGGCCTTATGTGAGCCTTATATCACCCTCATAGGATGTTTCAGGCCTTATTTGAGCCTTATATCACCCATATAGGATGTCCCAGGCCTTCTGTGAGCCTTATAGCACTCATATAGGATGTCTCAGACCTTATGTTAGCCTTATAGCACTTATATAGGATGTCCCAGGCCTTATGTGAGCCTTATATCGCCTTTATAGGACGTCCCAGGCCTTATGTGAGCCTTATAGCACTCATATAGGATGTCCCAGGCCTTATGTGAGCCTTATAGCACTCATAATGGATGTTCCAGGCCTTATGTGAGCCTTATAGCACTTATATAGGATGTCCCAGGCCTTATGTGAGCCTTATATCACCCATATAGGACGTCCCAGGCCTTATGTCAGCCTTATATCACCCATATAGGATGTCTCAGGCCTTCTGTGAGCCTTATATCACCCATATAGGACGTCCCAGGCCTTATGTGAGCCTTATATCACCCATATAGGAAGTCCCAGGCCTTATGTCAGCCTTAAATCACCCATATAGGACGTCCCAGGCCTTATGTGAGCCTTATATCACCCATATAGGACGTCCCAGGCCTTATGTCAGCCTTATATCACCCTTATAGGATGTTTCAGGCCTTATGTGAGCCTTATATCACCCATATAGGATGTCCCAGGCCTTATGTGAGCCTTATATCACCCTCATAGGATGTTTCAGGCCTTATTTGAGCCTTATATCACCCATATAGGATGTCCCAGGCCTTATGTGAGCCTTATATCACCCATATAAGATGTCCCAGGCCTTCTGTGAGCCTTATACACTCATATAGGATGTCCCAGGCCTTATGTGAGCCTTATATCACCCATATAGGACGTCCCAGACCTTATGTGATCCTTAAATCACCCATATAGGACGTCCCAGGCCTTATGTGAGCCTTATATCACCCATATAGGACGTCCCAGGCCTTATGTGATCCTTAAATCACCCATATAGGATGTCCCAGGCCTTATGTGAGCCTTATATCAACCATATAGGATGTGTCAGGCCTTCTGAGAGCCTTATATCACCCATATAGGATGTGTCAGGCCTTATGTGAGCCTTATATCACCCATGTAGGATGTTCCAGACCTTATTTGAGCCTTATATCACCCATATAGGATGTACCAGGTCTTATGTGAGCCTTATATCACCTATATAGGACGTTCCAGGCTTTATATGAGCCTTATATCAACCATATAGGACGTCTCAGGCCTTCTGAGAGCCTTATATCACCCATATAGGGCATCCCAGGCCTTCTGTGAGCCTTATATCACCCATATAGGACGTCCCAGGCCTTATGTGAGCCTTATATCACCCATATAGGATGCCCCAGGCCTTATGTGAGCCTTATATCACCATATAGGATGTCCAAGGCCTTATGTGAGCCTTTTATCACCCATATAGGACGTCCAGGCCCGGCGACAGGTGGGGTCAAAGGGGACAGCTGCTCCAGGCCCCGACCATTGGAGGGGCCCCACAATCAGCCACTCATCCCTGCAGTCAGCCGCCCGGTACTCGATGGCTGTGGGCGGCTAACACATAAACCACCCCTACCCTAACAAGAATATTTGTGGCCGCGGCGCTGCAGACTCGGGAGTGGAAGCTTCCTGGGGATGCCTGACAGAACACGCAGCTTCCGGCCACCGCTTACACACACAGACATGAGCGCCAATGCAGCACAGGCTCATGTCAGTGTGTGTAAGCACGCGGTGGCCAGGAGCTGCATGTTTAAAAAGGCATCCCCAGGAAGCTTCCCCTCCCGAGTCTGCAGCGCAAATATTCTTGTTGGAGGGGGGGGGGGGGGTGTTATGTGTCAGCCACCCACAGCAATCAAGTGACGGGCGGCTGACTGCAGGGGGTGGGGGGCCCCCAGAAATATCAATTTATGGGGCCCAAGATTTCTGTTGCCGGCCCTGAGGACGTCTAATGCCTTATATGAGCCTTATAGCACTCATATAGGATGTCCGAGGCCTTATGTGAGCCTTATATCACCCATTTAGGACGTCCCAGGCCTTATGTGAGCCTTATATCACCCATATAGGACGTCCCAGGCCTTATGTGAGCCTTATATCACCCATATAGGACGTCCCAGGCCTTATATGATCCTTAAATCACCCATATAGGATGTGTCAGGCCTTATGTGAGCCTTATATCACCCATATAGGATGTGTCAGGCCTTATGTGAGCCTTATATCACCCATATAGGATGTGTCAGGCCTTATGTGAGCCTTATATCACCCATATAGGATGTTCCAGGCCTTATGTGAGCCTTATATCACCCATATAGGAATGTCCCAGGCCCAGCGACAGGGGGGTCAAAGGGGACAGCTGCCCCAGGCCCCGACCATCGGAGGGGCCCCAGAATCAGCCACTCATCCCTGCAGTCAGCCGCCTGGTACTCGATGGCTGTGGGCGGCTAACACATACCCCCCCCCCCCCCTTAACAAGAATATTTGCGGCCGCGGCGCTGCAGACTCGGGAGGGGAAGCTTCCTGGGGATGCCTGACAGAACACGCAGCTTCCGGCCACCGCTTACACACACAGAGATGAGCGCCGCAGCAGCACCGTCTCATGTCAGTGTGTGTAAGCACGCGGCGGACAGGAGCTGCATGTTTAAACAGGCATCCCCAGGAAGCTTCCCCTCCCGAGTCTGCAGCGCAAATATTCTTGTTGGAGGGGGGGGGGGGTTATGTGTCAGCCACCCACAGCAATCAAGTGCCGGGCGGCTGACTGCAGGGGGTGGGGGGCCCCCAGAAATATCAATTTATGGGGCCCAAGATTTCTGTTGCAGGCCCTGAGGACGTCCCATGCCTTATGTGAGCCTTATAGCACTCATATATGATGTCTCAGGCCTTCTTTGGCCTTATATCACCCATATAGGACATCCCAGGCCTTATGTGAGCCTTATGTCACCCATTTAGGACATCCCAGGCCTTATGTGAGCCTTATATAACCCATTTAGGAAGTCTGAGGCCTTCTGTGAGCCTTATATCACCTATATAGGACGTCCCAGGCCTTATGTGAGCCTTATATCACCCATATAGGATGTCCCAGGCCTTATGTGAGCCTTATATCACCCATATAGGACGTCCCAGGCCTTATGTGAGCCTTATATCACCCATATAGTACGTCCCAGGCCTTATGTGAGCCTTATATCACCCATATAGGATGTCCCAGGCCTTATGTGAGCCTTACAGTATATCACCCATATAGGACGTCCCAGGCCTTATATGAGCCTCATATCACCCATATAGGACGTCCCAGGCCTTATGTGAGCCTTATATCACCCATATAGGATGTCCCAGGCCTTATGTGAGCCTTATATCACCCATATAGGACGTCCCAGGCCTTATGTGAGCCTTATATCACCCATTTAGGAAATCTCAGGCCTTCTGTGAGCCTTATATCACCCATATAGGACGTCCCAGGCCTTATGTGAGCCTTATATCACCCATATAGGACGTCCCAGGCCTTATGTGAGCCTTATATCACCCATATAGGATGTCCCAGGCCTTATGCAAGCCTTATATCACCCATATAGGATGTATCAGGCCTTATGTGAGCCTTATATCACCCATATAATACATCCCAGGCCTTATGTGAGCTTTATATCACCAATATAGGACGTCCCAGGCCTTATATTAGCCTTATATCACCCATATAGGATGTATCAGGCCTTTTCTGAGCCTTATATCACCCATATAGGATGTCCCAGGTCTTATGTGAGCCTTATATCACCCATATAGGATATCTTAGGCATAGAGGCATAAACCAATTATCCAACTTCAGAACAAAAGGAATCAGCGCTCAAAATAATACAGTTCAAGTGCTTGCATCAATTTGATAATATTTAATAAAGGTTATCACATATATAACACATATATTCTAAAAAGATAATAAAAACTGGTACAATCAATTAATATCAATGGACCCGTTTGGAAGAGATAAATATAATTTTCCAACTTCAGCAACACCTCTCAGGTCCAAGGAATATGAAGGAAATGAAGATAATATTTCATGTAGCATTTTAAAATGTATTCATGTATAATAAGATTGAGTAGTAATGCTCATCTGAATAACAGGAGCGAGATATCACTTCACAATGGAGTCAACCGGTAGGATAACACTTGAACACATTTCATCTGGCTCTTGTGCTCTGGACTTCATCCTCCTTATTTTTGTCTTTATGTCCTGATGAAATAAGATGAAACATTGACCAATCAGCTAGTCGCTGTAACATAATTATTTGGGAAATTTTCCTTTATGCTTTGGCTGTGTTTTCCGCGTAATATCTTGTTATGTGGTTCTGGCCCTGTGAGCAGGTGCAAACGTTGCCTAGAGTGCCAGGCTGCTGCGGTTCTCTGTTATTGATGGCACAAGCATCTAATCTTGGTGTTTAGCTATTGATGGTTTGTAACCACTGATAGTAGTCGATAGCTAACCCTACTTTTGGGTGGGATGGTAAGTTTCACAATATGTGTAATGGTGTGCAAATTTATAGTAGAAGGGGCCACCAAAAACTATTCCATATGATACATTTGTCATATTTGGTTAATAACTAGTGATTCATCTGGGGTACTTCAGACTGCTGCAATGTAACTTGTATCAGAGTTAAGAATAATAGTCTAAAGTGCCTATTGTGGTGTTTGGGGAAGTTTGGAATGAGCAGTGGGAGAAGGATGCATTTAGGATTTAGCAGGACCATGGCAGGTGTCACAAAAAACAACAACTTTGTTCTCCATCCACAAGGGTTGAAGGAACAGACAGCAGAACTCTGAGTTTTTTTAATTTAGATACAAGTAAAGTTGTAATATATCACCTATAGTTAATCAATACTCTTGTTATTTCTATAGTTGGTAAGGGTACCTACAAAAGCAAGGTTCAAGGTGTGATCTTGGCTAGATTCCGGTTTGTGCCATACTCTTCATTTACACACCATCGAGAGTCAAAAGCCTAAAAATCCCCCCCCCCCCCCCCTAGACACAATGAATGACCCAGCCATCTCAAAAGCAATTTCCACATTTATTATGGGAGAAAGATTTTGTCCCACAGCCAAATAAACAATAAAATAACTTTTACTATAAAGCCCAGTAAAACAATCAGGATAAGCAACGACCAGCGTGGTTTCTGGCAAAAGGGAAAAAACATTTGGATAATTCAATTATGGGCTAAGTTGGTGAATTACTTTTGAACATAGCCAACGGATGCCCAATTCACCCCTTCTATCTAGCCCAATTTGCCCCCTATAACCTAAAAGTGCCATGAGTAGTGAACACATTAAATGAGATCCCGTTGTATTGGGCACATCATTTTGACAGTAATTGGAATCCTCCCTATGTAGTTTTTACAATAAGACTACTAAACAGCCTGATTTTACTATCTTACTGGTTGCCCATATGGCCTGAACCCTTTTACACTCTTTATCTGAGTATTTCTCTATGCTTGTAATTATATACACTGATTCATTATACACCCTTTCAGAAATAACACTACAGAATAATGTCACTTCAAAATATGTATGCTACTCTTTCACAAAGCAGCTGGCAGCAATGTAAGCCACTTACGTACCGGCATACCAATATTTACCGAAGGGCAATTTAGTATAGCATTAGAATCAAGGTTCCAAAGGAAATATAAACAATTCTGTACCAACAAGAAGGTTATCATAAACATATTAACATAACATTAGTAAGAGGATTTCAGAAAGGCATAACATTAGTAATGCAACAAAATAAGCAGTACAACATTAGTGAGACAGAAAATCAGTCTCTCCATATATGGTGGTATTTCATATAAGTGGTTCAGAATTGCATTAAGCTGGGGGATTCAGATTTAAATCCCGGCGGTCGTGATCCCGGCGTTCAGAATCCCAACGCTGGAATCCCGACCGCCGAAATCCCGACACGGAGGGGACGTGGATCGCCCCCCCTTGCGGGCCTGGTGCCTCGCTACGCTCGGCACACTAAGGGCGAGATGTACTAAAGGGAAAATGCGGTAAAACCCCCGTTTTACCGCATTTTCCTATGTACTAAATCCCGTTCGCAGCGGTTTCGCAGGGCAGGGTATAGCCACCTTTGGGTGGCGATACCCTATAGAAGCCTATGGGCTTCTTTTCGCCGCCCGCCGTGTCGCCGCAACCCGCCGCCCCGCCTCGCCGACCCCCCCTTTCCCCCCTCCCTTGGGCTTACCTTCTTGCAGGTCCTCCTGGACCCCGGAAGGTAAGCCCTTCCTCCCCCTAGCAACGCAGCCGGACGTCCTTCCGGCTGCAGGGGGAGGAGGAAGCGCCGGGGACAGCTTCCTTAGCTGTCCCCGGCGTGAAAGCTGCAGAAGCCGGCAGGGAGGTGACGGAGACCCCCCGCAGACCACAGTACAGGTATCGCGGGGGGCCTCCGTCACCGCATTGCGATGCCAGCCGCATATGTTATGCGAAGGGGGGCGCGAAGGGCGGCGATGTATTTTAATACATCCCGCCCCCAATTGTTCTCCCTCCGGGGGTGTTGTGGACACCCCTGGAGGGAGAAAGTGTCGGGATTTCAGCGGTTGGGATTTCAGTGGTCGGGATTCTGAACGCCGGGATCCCGACCGCCGGGTTTTACACTGCATCCCAAGCTGGGTGCACATTAATAAATTCAATTGATCTGCAGATATATCTACAAACGGAATGTGCAGCGTGTTCTCTATTCACACTGACCGATCCATCGGAACTGACATTACAAGTGGGCGGGCACATTTGCATGCACCCGCCCACCGAGCTGTCAACCACCGGCCGCTCCCGGAGCAGCTGTACGGGCAGTAAGTGGATCGCCCATACTCACAGCACGTTGCACTGCTATATCTCTAGCAGTTCACACCGTTCACAGATATATCGCTCGTACATACTGACCTATGGTGCATAGAAATATCGTCCAGTGTGTACGCACCTATACATTCAAGATATAATCTATTTATTTTAGTCATCTATAGTGGCCAGAGGTTCTTTGCTCCTGATTATACTATAATACTGTATTTCAATGGATTATCAGGGATCAGTATGATTTACCTACAGCTAAATTACCGCCAATGACTTGACCAACACTATTATACCGGCATGATGTATATACCTATGGTCAATTTCCCGACACATACATAATACCAACTGTTGAAATGCCTATAGTCAGTCGGTATTTTAACATGTTCGGCATTTTGATCATATGGTTATATATGATCAAAATGACGAACATGTTAAAATACTGACACAGATATAATGTCGACATGGACACCGTATTAGTGTAGTGCGTCCCCTTCCATGGCTCACTGTGCTCGGCAGACTATTATATTCTCCATCGATGCCCACTGGGATGGTAAAGAACAATTCGGTTTTTGAGAAAAAAATCCTATTATATAAAATCCATTATTTTGGTTGTCAACATCGTGGTTGTGTTGGTGTTTTCTTCCTGTTGGTGATGTGTATATGACGGTGTATTGTCCATCAGGATTTGGTTGTTGGAATCGGGGCTGTGGGGCTGACAATCGGTATTCCATCTGTCGGCAAATTAACTACATACCGATGATCAATTATGACTACTTCTTGATAAAGAAAGGCTTCCAGAATGTATCCCTTTAACACTGTATTCCCTGGAGTTTGGTACAGAATCCTATAGAAGCTGTTGTTTAGCACTGGAGAAAGTACCAGCTCTGTGCTAAAGAGTATTCCTGTAGTAGTATGGCCGGTGATTCTATAACTGCTTGTCAGAGCCACAGCTGTGACCGAAATGTATAATCCTTCTCTTCCTAACAACAGAAATGCATGTAATGGGGGTGGGTGGGGGGGGAATGTTTGTTTGGCTTTTGTGGGATTGAACGATGTAGTTGTAGGTTTACCCTCTGGTCTTGTACGGGGGTTAGTTCCCCTAATCAGGGCCAACCGACAGAATTTTGAAAGTGGTTTGCAATACTTTGCAAACTCCTTACTGCTGCTCCGCCAGGGAAGCTTCATTCCATGTACCAAGATGGCCACAGAGACTCCTACTGAGCATATGTGGAGTGATCATGAGACTGTGTGAGAGTGAAATTATTATTCCATTTAGCTACAGTGGGACCTGCAATTACACACTGTTTAAACGTGAAAAAACTCATGCCAACCTTTTATCTATCGAACTTCCCATTGTCGACCTATTGCTTGTGTTGACCTTCTAACCCTGTTGACCTTGGCCATGTAAACCTATTTCAGGTGTTGACCTAAGCCTCGTCTACCTTCAGTGGTCAACCCAATGCCTGTCAACCTAAATAGGGTCAACTTAGTGACCGTATCCTGTTCAGACCTTGCCTACACAAGAGAAGCATCAATAACAGTGTTAAAGACACATTTAAATTCTAAAATATACATAAAAGCATAAATAAAATACAATTATTATGAAATTAAATTCAAACATCTGATTTCCCCTTTTAAAATTAGAGACATTTTTATTTATTTATTCAACAGTTTCTATAGCGCGGAATATTCTGTTGCGTTACATTTTTCCCTGTAGTAGTACAAATACAAATGTCAATAACATAATGCACATAAATTACAACGTTTCACATAATGTACCTGCAACACCAAAGTCCTAATGCAATCAACACAACTTTTTGTGCCCCCCCCCTGTCACTAATTAGGGTATTATATCTGGGGATCATGGCTGTCGAGCCAGTCCTGTTCTCGGTCAGCTCGACCGAGAACAAGCAGGCGGGATTCAATGTCCTGCCTGCCGCGGGGCAAGAAGGGGACGTGGCCACGAGAAGTGGTCAGGAATAGTCGAGCATGAGCTTGGCAATTCCTGGCCATTCTCGGCAGAATGAGCCCTACTGCTTGTGAAATCGGGCTCGTTCTGCGAGATCCCCTGCTCAATGCTGTCAAAATAGACAGCATTGAATAGGGCCCAGCGGCCATCTTCCCCGATGGGAGATGCTCGCTGGTGATTGAATATCCCCCTAAAATGTGTGCGCTCCCCTCCTCTTACCCCCCTGTTCTTACCCTCTCACGGCTGCATGATCTGCCGCCGCTGGCCCGCCAGGACCAGCAGATCCTCCTGTCTGCAGTCATGGTGCTTCTCCTCTCCTGGTACATTTCAAATATCACTTGCAAAATGGCCACTGCCTTACAGCAGACAGTTATTTGGGATGCAAGAGGAGTCCACCACCTCCTCTAGCATCCTTAATAACAGTGTGCTGTGAGGGGGTGGCCATTTAATGAGGGGTATTTGCACCGAGATTGCAGCAGGAATCTCTGCTGGTCCCAGCAGCAACAGACTCGGTGGCAGCCCCATTATCAGCAATAGCTTCCGCAGACCCCGCGGCGCACCAAACTTACCCAGCACCTCCACAGGGTCTGCGGAGCTATAGTAATGCCACTGGTTATTGGTCATCAAAATACTAAGTGGATTATAAAATCAGCCACATTTTTGGGGGGTCTCCATTCCCATCACGCGTTTCACATCTGCTGTTCTTTTTTAACCATGTTTTTTATATACAGTAGCTGGTACTTATATGTTAGTTGGGCGCCCACTATAGTTGGTACGCTCATACCCCCACTATCCATGTCGGCATGGAGCTGATCTTATATAGTGTGGCGAGTGCAGCGAGCCACCGAGCCTGAAGCGAGCCCCGCAAGGGGACGCGTAAAACAAAGCAAATAACTTAGTGGGCGCCAACCTAACATATAAGTACCCAGTAGCTCATGTACTAAATATTCCTTATATATATATATATATATATATATATATATATATATATATATATATATATATGGAAAGAGGGGGGTTTCAGAGGGCGCTATTCAATATCCAACAGATACAAATCGGATTTAACCGTTTAATATAAAAATAGAAGTAAAAAACCCATAATAGGGTATCACAAATACATATAGTGTACACATACAAATAAATGCTGCTCAATACAGAAGATAGCGCATAAGCTGTACGGATTCAAATGAGTGTTGTTCAGTTCAGTAGAAGATAGCCCAACGCGTTTCGTCAGTTCCTGACTTCATCAGGGGCAGATAACATAGCCAGCAGAAACTGTAAGTTATAACAGTACAGAAAATCAATTTTAACAATACATAACTCATTACCACTCATAAGAGAGAGATCAAGGATGGACAAGAGAGGGAGATGGAGGAGGAGAAATGACCAAGATGGAGGAGGAAATTAACAATGGGTGTAACCCCCTAAGAAAATTGTAGCCACTCAGGAGACACCACGTGATAATTGACCATCTAACACATACCTATATGTGTCTTATACAGATAGAGTCTGGAGATAAATAATTCATGAAGCACTCCGGTGGGTTTCCAATATTCTATATGAAAACAATTTTTTGTATATATATATAAAACCATCAATAACTAACCCAACAATAATGGAAAGGGATTTCTAAAAAGGTATAACATACTGGAAAAAAAACAGGAGTGGCTTTTAAATTTCACAGCAGATAATTCAGATGAACATTCTCATCAGAATCTAATAATGGAATTGGCTTGATATTAATACCACATTACAATCCAGAGAAATATGCCAGTTCAATCAACAAGTTTACAACATATACCAGAGTTCTCCCTACTATTGGGCTGTGCACTGGCCCTAAAGGAGGCACCCCAGCAAGTATTTTCGTCACTGGTATACTGGAGTGCTGGACTGTTTGCTCTCTCTCTCTCTCTCTCTCTCTCTCTCTCTCTCTCTCTCTCTCTCTCTATATATATGTATATATATATATATATATATATTTTAAATACATTATAGACAGAAAATGCTATACATTTTTAAAACTTTATATGTTTGTACTGAGTGACTGTTGTACACGTAACTTTTTTTATATACTGTATGTGTACTGTAACTTTTTTTTTTTAAATAATTTCTAAGTAGGACCAGAGTTGTTTTTCAAAGAATGTAAAGGTATAAAAGTGATTATTGATTTGTTGATCAAGTTTTCAAGCTTTAAAACAAAAAAATATAGAAATATTAATTTCCTATATATATACCTGTATTGAACACATGTTTAATCACGTCTGCTAAACTACTTTTTAGCAATTAGAAAGATCCGCAACATGTTTGATACTTGACCGATTGTACAGTACTTTGCACTTGCTTCAGCTGTGTGCCCACTCTAGCACTCTTGGGGGCACGTCTTTGCCTTGACCTTGCTTCGCAATGCTAGCAAAGTCTGAGATGTATGCAGTTTCAGTTTCCATAGAAACCAAGCTCTATAAATGTATGTCGAGAAGTGGCAAGGGCTTGCTTTAGACAGTGCTGTGCCAGTCCGATAGTTTGGTAAGGAGAAGAAGAAACAATATTCATTGACAATGACTAAAAGCAATTTAGACAACCTTACACTTGTCTTTCCTAACATAAGATGTAATAAAATAATATTTGCTATGTATCTTAGTTACAATCAGCTTTTAGAGAAAAAAATGTATAATTGCTATGCCATAATATTTTTTACAAATTAAATTCCTTAACAAGGTAACATAACTGGGGTTTAATAAAGTATGATAGAAATGTGTTATAGTTATGTGTGTGTATGCTCCATGTGCAATGATTTATGATGCAGTAGTGTAGGGGTGGCCAACCAATAAGAGGCGAAGAGCCAAAAAAATCTGTTCTGGTAAGACAAAGAGCCGATACCATGCCAAAGTGGGTGTGGCCTAGCTCACAAAGGGCCAAGCCCCATTTTAAGTGGGTTGTGGCCTAGATGGCACAATGCCATGTTTAATTTTTGTGTTCACGCCTTTGGAACGACATTTGTATGATCATGGCCTTGTGCATTTTTATCTCGCTCTCTCTATACACACAGATGTAACATCTATCCAGCCAGCGTGCCATACAGTATCTTTCAGTCTCGGTCTCTTTGCAGCCATGCGTGGGGTCCTGTGGGTGAGGGGGGGGGGGGCGCGTCTGATGGACTCGCAAGGCTGCAAAATTTGCAGCCTTGCAAGTCAATCAGAATAAGGTCCAAGGTGTACACTGACACACACAAAAGGTATGGGCACGCTGACACACACAAAATGTTTTGGCGCATTTACACAAACACACATAAAAATTGTAAGGGCACACACCAGGGGCGGGAAACTGGGCCATTTCCCGGTGGGCTGGTCCAGATTTTCACTGGGCTGGGCTGCTGATCGTGCTGCCAGGGCCGGTCCTATCAGTGCCGGTGCTGGCATCATTCCATATGTGGCAGCCGCCGTCGGCCATGCTTATTTTGGGCTATGGTGCCCTTCTATGTGAGCAGGCTGCGGCTGCTGCTGATGACATCACTCGCGAGTGGACTTCAGCGCAGAGGTGCAGCAGATGGAAGCGGCTGCAGCTGCAGCATGGAACCTGGTCAGTAACCCCCCTCCTGGCAGCAGCATTACCACAACCTCCCCCCCCCGGGCAGTAGCGGCAACATCCAACCCCCCCGCCGACTGATATGCTGCCAGGGGGCGGGATCACATAAGCAGGAGCTGAGACACACGCACTGACTGCCGCTGTCCTAGCACGATAGCGCATGCGCTGACCACTGGTTCTCTCCTTGTGCTCTCACTGCTGTGTCCTGGTGGCGCTGGCCTGGGACAATTTGAACGCCAAGCCGCAGTTTGTGAAGGGAAGAGCCGCATGCGGCTCGCGAGCCACGGTGTTAGGCGCCACTGGTTGTGCCGTCGGGTCCCCATGTGCTCAGCAGCTGACAGCGCTGCGAGCACAGGGACAGAGTCACTTCCTGGTCCTCCGGACGGCTCTGGGCAGAAGCGTCGGGTCATTGCCTATCAACGCCCCGAACTTCCGCCGCCGAGGACGGCAGACAGGAGACACCTTTCTCGGCTGTACCCAGCATCACTTCCGCCAGGGGAGGCTGCGAATTCTAATAAAAGCCAGCTCTGCCCGCAGTCTGATGCCGGTTATAGCGTCCAGACCCAGCCGTGTGCTTGTTCTGTGGTGTGTTCCTGGTTCCAGTGTCCTGTCAGCATTTCCAGCTGTTTGGTGCCTGTGCTGCTGCTGTGGAGAGATCTCATCTGTGGTTTCCTCTTCTTCCCAGATAAGTCAGGGATTCTCCCTGCAGCCTTCTCTTATATTTGTTTATTATACAATCCCTCTGCATTGTTGCGCCCGTACAGTCTATTATACCATCCCTGTGCATTGTTGCGCCCATATTGTTTTGTATACCACCATTGTGCGTAACTACAGTTACACCACGTTTGCACCCAACCTGTGTTTAACTGCCGCTGGTTGTCGTACCCTGATATTTGTTAGCATCTGGCATGGGTCCTCCCACCTGCACCTTCCCAGGGTGGTTCCGGCCTGTCCATGTTTGGTTTTAGTTAGCTTTCCTTTGCGCCCAGTATGCCTCAGTGAACTCATTGTCCCACTTAAAACCTGACTGCAACAGAGTCTGTCCGGACCTAATTCGACCTTACAGCCGGGGCGGTTACAGGAGAAGACTAGCACCGCACGTGTTCATTGATACCAGACTGTGGCAACAGAGATTAGAGGACAGTTCCGGTTCCGCCTCAGTTGGCCCTTACACGCGGGTTGGCCACCCCTGCAGTAGTGTTTCATCACTAATACCATCCTACTGACACCCTTGCAACTTAAAAGGAGATGTATAAAACCATCTAATGAGGACAGGTGAAGATTTTGCCCATAGCAACCAGTTTCTATCATTTTTCTGTTCCAGGGTGTATGGGTTAGAGTGGGCAAATCAAGGTCTTTGCAACTTTGGAAGGAAGGTAAGACACAGGTGTGGAAGGTGTTCCATTACTTTCTCAAAGTGATTTGGGTAAATGACTGGCTGCTGTATCGAATGTCTGATTTTAATGAAAAAAATCAGCTGGATTCAATGCATTCATTGCTAAAGCATTTATCACTTCTGGCTCTATGGAGCAATGTTGAAGAGCAAGACCAGGTAAGACCTTTCTATCCATGAAGTGGAGGGACGTGCTAGAAGCATCCAATGAAATTCTTTCACTGTGAAATCATTGGCCAAAGTACTACCATGGGTGGGTTGTCATTGGAAGAGATAAACGATACAAGTAAGAAGAGATGAGTAGGAGAGAGCTGTAATTGAGATGTGAAAGAAGAGGGCTTTGAGAACATGAGGGAAGAGGGCCCTGTTTTAAGGAGATCACAATATAGAGCATGGATTGGTCCTTGGAATCTATCAACAGTTCATGTTTTTCAGACCACCTGTGGACCACTAGAATGTGTTTAGTTAGAAATAAATGCAGAACGGTGTTTGAAATTGTGAGTCTTTACTAATGTCTTGGGCAGCATGGACGGTGTAATAGTTAGCATTCCTGCCTCACAGCATTGAGGTCATGGGTTCAGTTCCTGCCATGGCTCTAACTGTGCGGAGCCCTCATTTACATACACCACACCCCCTTTTCATATATATATATATATATATATATATATATATATATGTAATGACATAAATCACATACACTTGATAAGATGAAGTCTTGGTCTTTATTTTGTAGTAGGGAAATAGCATACCAGGTAAACAACACAGGCACAGATGGTTACTGCATGGCAGAATACAGGTGTCGCAGTACAGTTCAAACTCCTCACAGTGTTCCAGTGGGTGTGGTACTGTATAACACACCGACAGTCGGGTTTCCAACAGTCATTAGCCCGACGTCGGAATCCCGATTGCCCGGACTCAGACAGTGGGGGATGAGCAACAAAGCCCCTTGTGGTCACAGTGGCTCGCTGTGCTTGCCACCTATTTTAATCTCCCTCTATATGGGTCGTGGACGCCCATGAGGTAGAATACCCACTGCCCGTGTGTCTGGCTTTTAGCAGTTGGGATTCCGATGTCTGGGGTAATGACTGTCGGAATCCTGACTGCCAGTGTGTCCTCCGGCACCCGTTCCAGTGGTCCCTACCATAGCGCACACACCCGGCCTATCACCTAGGCAGCTATTCCACCATCAGGAACACCGACCTTCTGCCCTGGAAACACATATCAGGAAAGCACAACCCTGATCACATCCATTTTCCTGCTGCTCTAAAACCTGGACCGGATCCTCTACATTACCTTCATGTGGAAGTATATACATACATACACATACATACATACATACATACATAAATGAAAACCAGCCAAATGAATAATATAAACCATATAAATTTTAATTGAACACATACTAGATGTATTAGAAATAACACACATACAAAGGAATGAGGGAAACTTTTAACAGTCGACCTGAAATTTACTAGCCCCCCCCCCCCTTCCCAAAAAAAATATTACAGGGTACCGTACTTCCTTTCTTCTGAATGTGTTTTTTCTAACTATCACTATAGACGATGTGTTGACAAAACATCCCCCTTGTATAGCTATCTTTTTGCAGTGATGGAAAAATTGGATCTTTGGCAAAAGTTTAGAGGAGAATATGAAGAGTTCAGCAGCAAGCCTATTAAATTTAAGACAGCATAAGGTTATCCGGGAAGATGTAAAGAAAGGGAGATCGAGATTGGGGATGAGATTGCAGAGGTGAGGTTAATATTAGATGGTTATATAACTGTGTATTATTTGTGTGGAAGTGATACTTATAGTCAAAAAGAGCAGCCAAGATGACTATGTGCATGGAAAGACATAAGAGCAATGTCAAGAATAGAAAACGGAAGGCGGAAGCTGTTCATTTATATCACCAGACAGAAGAAGGCTTTAAAACATAGTTAAGCAGTGAATTGTGGACTTTTAGGTGATCCCAGACCGAAGATAAAATATAATAGATTAATGTACAAGTTGTTAATATGAAGGGTTTTATCATCTCTTCTGTCCTATATTTCACATTTGAATTTTTTTGGAATGAGTTATGTCATTTAGCAAATGGGTCACTTGATCCTTTTATTTCCACTGAAACTCATTATTACCTTTACCTTTGTGTGAGTATATGTATTGCAGAAATACATTTATTTAAATATAATAAACTTATTTTTATTTTGTGATTTTTTTTAATTCATGGGAAGTCAAAATAGAAGGAATTAAGTTAGTTTATAGTTTCGAATACATTCCAGCTTAACATTTCAGTTTAAGACCCCATATATCAGCAATCATAATTTATTTCACAGATTCTGTGATTTTTATTCAATGTTTCAAATATTACCCAATCCGTCTGCCAATACAGATTTGTTTCAGTGATCTGCAGATTTTTTTACACCTAAAGTGTGTTTCTGCAAATCATGAAAGTCTCCGTGCATCATTTCCAATGATATTTTTGTAGTCACGTAGAAATTGTAAATAATGTATAGTACTACTACTACTACTACTACTACTACTACTACTACTACTACTACTACTACTACTACTACTACAACAACAACAACAACGGTACTTGTGTATTATAGTGGCGCCCTCGATGTACATCGCGCAATGTTTTTATTGAATCGCATCGCATGCCATGCACCCGATGGCATGCGATGCGACGCGACACGATTTTTGCCCCCTATGCAATGAAACATTTATAAGCACCCTAAAGGGTGCTACTACTACTACTACTACAAATACTACTACTACAAATACTACTACTACTACTACTACTACTATTACTACTATTACTACTACTACAACTACTACTACTACTACTACAATTACAACTACTACTACTACTACTACTACTACTACTATTACTACTACTACTACTACTACTATTACTACTACTACTACTACTACTACTACTACTACTACTACTACTACTACTACTTACTACTACTACAACAACAACTACTACTACTACTACTACTATTGCTACTGCTACCACTACAACTACTACTACTAATACTACTACTGCTACTACTACTACTAATACTATTACTACTACTACTACTACAACTACTACCACTACTATTTCTACCACTACTAATACTACTACTACTACTACTACTACTACTACTACTATTACTACTACAACTACTACTGCTACTTCTACTACTGCTACTTCTACTACTACTACTACTACTACTACTACTATTACTACTACTACTACTACTACTACTACTATTACTACTACTACTATTACTACTACTACTACTATAGGTTGAGTATCTCTTATCTGAAATGCTCGGGACCACAAGAATTTTGGATAAGGGATTTTTGTGGATTGCAGAATTTTTTTTACATACTTACCTGGTCCCCCACCAGTGCCCCAAATGGTCCCCACACGTCCACGGCGTCCTTTGCGTCCACGATGGCTTTTGGAATCCTCTCCAGCAGCATCTCCACTCCCAGGTGTGCACTGTGAGAATGCGCGGATGCGCTGGTGATGTCACTGCCATGCCCGCGCAATGCATCCTTGAGTCCGAGGATGCTGCTGAAGAGGATACCGATGGCCGCAATGGATGCCGGGGGATTAGGTAAGTATGAGACTCAACCTGTACTACCCCCTGGCCCATTTTTTCTTGAACTCATTAACATTATTCTACTACCAGAATGAACCCATGTGTTAATAAAGTTAAAAAAATAAAATAAAGAAAACACATGTGGGTCTCCCCAAGTATAATTAGCAATGGGCTCTTGGAACAGGCTCTGGTTCAAAAAGTAAAAACTGTTTATGGGTTCACCACATTAATTGAACCAGCAGAAAGCTCTTGGAGACAGCCCTGGATCTAATAATACAGAAGAAAATATATGGAATCCCCCTTATTTTTGGAACCAGCCCTGGGCTCCACTAGCATGGGGTAATACCAAAGCCATGGGACACATTTGATGGAAACACTCCAAAAACACAATTACTTTTTGATCGGAATCGCCAACCCTGATGATAGTTACAAAAGGTGACAGAAACAGATGTTGGGTGGACCCTTAAAAATGTCTTGCAGAGTATCAATTAAGAAGCCTCAACCGTTTTTGCATCATAAACAGCGAGGAGAAAACATGATTCTTTAATCCACATAACCAGTTTCCAATTAATTATTGTCCAATTCCTGAGTAATCTGGAGGTGCTTCACTCTGTTTGTAGAAGATAGCAATATGCCTTCTACTGTTCTGTGCAGCATATCTGTGGGAATAACTCTCCCACCTGTCCGTTCCGCCAAGAATCCAATAGCCACAAACGACCCCGAGCCTTGCACTCAAACCCAGAATTTTGTCTCCTGGTATATTTTAACAACTGCTACCTTGAACAATTCAGAGGTACAGATGTTTTGCTACAGCTTGCATGGCTTCTGTAGGTGTTGACAATCATTCCAGGTTCAAAGTCTGTCAAATTGCGCTGCTCATTATTTCATGAGTGATAGACTTCATTAGTCTCCTCTGCCTTTTCTGTCATACAGATACGGACATCCTATACCTACTGAATAGCTAAGAATTGTATATAAGTCTACTCAGTGTGTGTTCGTAAATATAGATAAAAATATATATACTTTATGTATATATATATATATATATATATATATATATATATATATCACTCTCACGGCGGCACTCATAGGTCGGAATAAATACCAAAACACACTGTATGTATTTTGAACATATACAGTGTGTTTTGGTATTTATTCCGACCTATGAGTGCCGCCGTGAGAGTAAGAGATATGCATACCTGATCTTATATCGGGGAACCATTGGAAGGCACCAGGCAAGATGTACATCAAGCATTAAGGAGTGCCGGCCAGACGATTCGTGTATGTATATATATATATATATATATATATATCTAGAAGTGGGGATGGAAGGAAGCGCTATATAGTGCAGTATTATTTTGGTAAAAATAGGATTTATTCCACGAGAATTAAAACGAGCAAATGATACAGTGCTCGTACCATATCTTTCAATAGTGTGGGCTAAAATACCACATGGTTTATTATAATAAAACCCGGTCAACCCGGTCACCGTCAGTCCCTGATGATGCCTCCTGACAGGGTCCGCTGTGTCACCTTTGTGCCGCCAGCACTTCTCGAGACAGGTCAGCGCTCTCCCCTTGGTTCCACGCAGCAGGACTTGGATTTGGTGTGTGAGTATGCGTCTGGTAGGGCACGCCCAAAAGCGTTTCGTCGATGACTTCGTCAGTGGGCTATATATATATATATATATATATATACATATAGGTAGTAGGAAGGTGCGGCACTCAGTCGGCTTGTAATCCATACGAAATAAACACACAACACACTGGTTGCTTAACAACGTTTCAAATGTATTACATTTGTCATCAGGATAATACATTTGAAACGTTGTTAAGCAACCAGTGTGTTGTGTGTTTATTTCGTATGGATTACAAGCCGACTGAGTGCCGCACCTTCCTACTACCTGTAACTACCTTGTGAAGGCACCGGCCGCAAGCTACTACCTATTTCCAGGAGTGCCTAGCCCACGACTTCTGTATATATATATATATATATATATATATATATATATATATATATATATATATATATATTTCCAATACTCCTATACGCGCTATATGCTATTGTGATTGTTTATAGTGGAATATTACATTCACTAAGTAGATCAAAACAGTAAAAGGCAGCTCAACCACAGTGGTCCCTGAGGGTTGTAGGGACCGATTCCACCAATATCTTCCCCAATAGTGGTTTAGCGCCGATATCATGTGTCAGTCCATTTTCTCCATAATTTAACAATATTCAACGGTAATAAATGAGAGTGATCTTCAAATCAATGTTTTTTATTTTTTGTCTCCAAAGAAATGCCAAACGTCCCAACGCGTTTCGTCTAACAAGACTTCATCAGGGGCGCATTTAACACTCTATAACGCCGGGGCAATGATCCAGGCTCCCGAATTGATGCCCGTAAACAAAATCTTAATTGCATAGAACTTTGTCCTCTCAGGGTAGCTGACAGAATCTATATATAGGCAAACCAATGATCTGGCACTCCACAATAAGCAGTAACTTGCCTGGCTTCTGTTCGGGCGGCTTCCTCCAACAGAAGCCACGCTGAACGGAAGCCGCAGGAGCCAAACTTCTGGTCACGGAGAAGCCGCTGAAGCCGTTGAATACATCGAGTGGCTAGAAGATCTTACCGCTACTGCTTGAAGATAGAAGGCAAAGGTGTGAGTTAGCCAGCCTACCTCCCTCATTATAGTACCAATGGGGCTAGTTATGGCCGGGGGGGGGGACCCCACACCGTTTTTTAAAATTATTATTTTTTTTTCTATTTTTTTTTTTACACTGAAGATTGCACGTATCTGTGCAGGCTTCCGCTAAATATGCCTGGAAAATGAAGTGTATTTTCCAGGCTTATTTTACCGGCAATTAGCTGCCGTGTCCCGCTAATTACCGGCAACTAGCAGCTGTATATTAAATATATATATATATTTACTAAGACGAATATGAATATTTTAGGCATATTTGGCTTAGTAAATTTTCCCCTTATACCTTTTGCTAAGAATACTTCCTTGTTTTCTGTGTACTGTGGAATGGGAATCCTAAGTATGCAAGCTTCTATTTTTTTTTTCCTTTTTCAGTTGAGCAGGATTCCTACTTGTTTGTGAAAAGGTCCTAAGGAATCCAGACTAGAGTTCCATAACATTGTAGCACTGTATTACACAATACATTTCAACAGAGCCGGCTCCAACCAATTTGATGCCCTTGGCAAGATTTTGTCTGGTGCCCCCTACCACCACCACTCTCACAGCACAGTACCTCACCTAACAGATCACAGCTGCAGCCAGCAACACCCATCATCCCTCACCCATAGCATGCCTCATCCACAGAATCAAGAACATTGGCAACCCCACGCCCCTATTTTAAATAGGGACAGTGCACAATAGTACCCTCAATGAATATAATTCCACACAGTAGTGCATCCTTATTCACAATATTCACAATACATCAGTGGTGTCAAACTCATGGCCCTCCAGCTGTTGTGGAACCACACATCCCAGCATGCCCTGCCACAGCTTTAGTAATCCATTATATAAAATCTGTGGAAGGGCATGCTGGGAAGTGTAGTTGCACAACAGCTGGAGGGCCATGAGTTTGACACCACTGCATTATATGATACATAGTGTACCCTTTTTTATGTTAACACCCAGTTGTACCCCCGTACCTTATATACATTAAAATATGTCTCACAGTAGTGTCCCTTATTCACATGTCACACAATAGGCACCGCTATTCACATTACACCACATTCTAGTGCCCTTTATACAAGGGTTAGTTTTAGGGGATATCTGAGCTCCCTGTCTGCTGGCTGCAGCCTTTCAGGGCGGTAGCTGCAGGTCATCATCAAACCAAGCCATGAGAAAGAAAGGAGCTGGTCTGTGGTCCATGATCTTTATACTAATACAATGACAACAGTCAAGGAAGTAAAATGTGATGGACATGATAAAAAAAGATCTAATCTACAAATTGTGTAGAGTCCTATCTGTCTATATATTAATAAAATGCCAATTATAGTGCCCACCAGACACCCATTCTCAGACTTTCTTACATTCACCCAATAATGTACTGTATATGCAACCCCCCTCCTTCCAGACTAGTGCATAATTACCTTAAAGTGTCTAAGACTCCCCCACACTTTCCTACCTTATGATATCTATTGTGTCCCCCACCTAACATTCACCTTCATTCACTTTATAATGTGTATAGTTGTGTTCCCCCCACATTCATCTTATAATAACTAAAGTAAACCCCTCTTCACACACACACACACACACACACACACACACACACACACTCCCAGAAATTCACCTTACATCAGAACACTTACATGGGCTGGTGGTCAGTGGTCACTGCAGGGCTGGCAGCGGTACTTCTATAGTAGCCGGGCATCCAATTTGCATACGTACGGTAACTTAGGAAAATCGCATCGCATGGGCCATTTTAAGGGCAATAAGATGTGATTTTCCTATGTAATTTATTCACTGCTATCTTAGCCCTGGGGGATCGCATCGCACCTCCCGCAAAATCGCATGCGATTTTATAGGGTGTAGGATGCCATTACATTACCTATACAATAATATCATTGTATGACATACAATGAGGTTTTAGGCACCCCCTCACTATCCATGCCACCCCGAAGCATGGTAAACACATAAAATACACACAAATATATTTTCTTACCACATAAAAAACACACAAATATATTTTCTTACCACATAAAATACACACAAATATATTTTATTTGTTCAAAAAGCAAGGTTTAAAAACATGAAACAAAATTTGTGTACTATCTCAGATACTGAATTTGAATGCCAAGTAATCATTGTCTTGCACATATATAGTGCCAGCTACATATCATGTCCTCAGTAGTGCTGTTACAAATGTCCCCAGTGGGTTTTTAGCAAAAAAAAAAGAAAATTAACTTTCTGGAATGTATGGTTTTCGGAATAATTCGGATAACGAATATTCGGATACGGGATACTCTACCTGTAAAACCCTTCCCTATGACATAATCATATATATCGCATACCTCCCAACTGTCCCACTTATCGTGGAAATGTCCCGTTTTTTGGGGATGTTTCTGTGCTCCTCCCGCAGCCGGCAGTGTCCCGCAGCTGGAGCAGTTGGTAGTCCCCCCTGTCGTCCGTGAATAGCATGCGCACAGTCATTGCAGCCAGACAGGCTGGGGGCATAGCCAGCAGCTCACGGAGCTGCTGGACATGCCCCCACAGTGGCGAAAATGGGTCGTGTCGTGGCATTGCGGCAGCACCGTGAGAACAGACCACACCCCCTTTTTGATAGGCCATGCCCACAAAATTTGGCGCGCGCACTGTCCCACATCCATGGAGCTGAATGTTGGGAGGTATAGATATCATGCCATTACCAGTGCTCTGTTTGGACATTATCAGCATCACTCACAACTGAATTGCCCCCTAAGTGTCTTTTAGCAAAAAACAGAATCAACACATTATTGTATCTTTGACACTATCTGCAGATGAGCAAACATAATGGAATTTCCAATAAAAAGTATTAACCTACAATAATATATATTTTTTTGTTTAGAAAACATGTGCGTAGGTTTTTCCATGCTATAAACCTACTAAAAGATATTTATACTAAAGAACAAAAAATGCCCACGCAACATTGTTTCCCAGCCAAACACCTGCCCCCCCCCCCCCCCCCCAATTAAAATAAGAATGTAAATGTGTTGGAAAAGTATTGTAGAACACTTAAATCGGAAATCTGCCAGGCCTGTCCTTCATCAAGATAGGACATAGCTGAAACTGAAAAAAGTGCAAAGCAGAGTCCACCAGAGAAGAATCACCATCAATGTATCAATATCATCATCCTTTACTCCCAATGGCACAACTGATATAGTAGGAAATCATTAAGGATATTGAGATGACTGTCAAGCAGGAAGATCTCAGAGATAGGAAAGAGATGGCAGACAAATGTTCTGATCCCATCCTGTACCTAACAATTCCCAAACTTGAAAAATTGAAGATGCAAAAGATCTGCCTGAAAGAAAATCTAAAAAAATATTGGGGCAGGAATCCACTGTTGCTGAGCTGCTGCCAGGCCTGGTGGTTCTGACAGTGATTGCAGCAGAACCCTCTAACCTATTTTCTTCAGCTGAGAAAGCATTAGGGACATAGCAAAGTCCAGGCAGTGGCTCCTGGGAGGATAGGATTTAAGAGCAACTGTTGGTCATTGGGTCCTTATAAGACAGCAGCAGAAGATCTTCAGCCTAGAAAAGAGCACAAACATCATTAGGGTCTACCTGACCTGTTTCCTCCTTACTGAATGCAATTTTTGTAAACATAATAGTTAGGAGCTTATTGGCCAGTACTTTAATTATCTCTACTTTATTTATTTCAAAGCTTTAAAACAATCTCCCCCTTGTGCACAGTGAAAGATTAAATCTCACGTGGGATAACTACATTTGAGGAAACATGGTGAGAAAGAAATAAGAAATAAATTATACAATGCCATTCCATTTTGACAGTTTTTTTTAGATTATAATAATACAGAGAATAGAAGAATAAATAGAATATTTATAACCTTAGAAATGTAATACTGATGACCCTTAAGGATGGCCAAACATGAAACATTTCATTTTATCATTGTATATTGAGTATATAGGAGTTTTTTTTTTTTTTATAATTCCTTGTGGGGACTTATAACGGTGTATCTAGGTAGGCAAGATTTATTTTTTATTTTTATTGATAACAAAAGACACATAATTAACCACAGTATTTTTGTAAAAAAAAACAACTATGTAGAATCTTTAAAACATCTAAATTAAAAAAAATCTCTAATACAATTTTATATGCCGTACACTAATTTAACATTTAAGCCACAACATTAAAATAACTTCATTGTGAAAGTTTTCTAATTATTGTGATAGAAGAGAATATTGGAAATCGAAAAAATCTCCCAAATACGGAGAGTTTTAATAGACTTAACTATTATAACAGGCCTTCCGTAACTACAAAAAAATTCTATATATATAAGAAATAAAATAAAACAGTCTTTATTTTCTTTTAAAAAAAATTTTCATGGAGAGGCCATAAAACCTATCCAATGTAATATATGACGGTGGAACTGGGGTTTAATCCTACACACACACAAATCTTTAAATGTCAATAGCTTTCTGTATTAGGAATCTGTTCATAAAAAGTTACATTCTGTTTATGTGGATGTTTTGCAGACTTTATTCATAAAGTACAGCCTGCCACAAAACGAGGAGCTGCAAGCCTGCTGTTCAGCAGAGCAAAAAAGCCTTTTACCATATTTTCATTGCTCATTGAAAGAGTCTGAATGTTAAAAAAAAGTGGAAAAAGTGAGGTTTAACATACTTGTACTCATTAGCAGCAGACCCCAGAAGCAGGGTTTAATGTGACTATCGATTGTACAGTAATGGACTAATAAAGTTGTACCACATTCTGGTTAGACAAGATTGCATCTACTGGAACAGAATTCCTATGTTTTTTTTAAGGTTATTAGGTACAATTTTATTTAGATTCAAAGATAGTTATCAGTTTTATGAAACAAATGTGGTAGGAAAACGCCAGTCATAATTATAAATAATTATTTTCAATAATCTGTTGTTATGGTAAATTTTATTTGGAAATGGATTTAATAGAGTAGGTGGTATTTATTGAATATATTTGCCATATGGAACTATTTGCAATCTCCGCCACATCTACTCCCTCATTCCTACTATCTTCTTGCCAAACGTAAAAGAAATCTAGGTACTCTTTACCTAGAACGGCGCCCATCGGGGTGATCGCGGGATCGCGGGCAGTACATAAACGGCCGCGACGCGATGCCCGCGATCACCGCGATTTTCCCATAGGGAACAATGTTAAAAAGCCAGATTGACTGCGATTTTGCATTCAATGCCTCAATGCCCGCGATTTTACCATAGGAATCAATGTTAAATGGGCTACAGAGCCCAAATAGGCTCAATTAACCCTTAAATGTCACCCCAATTTTTTGACGCCACCCCACGATCCACGCCAACCCGAAGCGTGGCGAGCGCAGCGAGCCCGCGAGGGGCGGCGGTACGCGTCCTCCGACCTTTTCATGCCCTACTATCCACGTCGGCGTGGAGTTGAGAATAGAATAGTGTGGCGAGCGCAGCGAGCCACCGAGCCCGAAGCGTGGCGAGCGCAGCGAGCCCCGCCAGGGGACGCGGATACCTTCACAGTTATACGCGTCCCCTCGCGGACTTCACAGGTGTCCGTGGCGACGCCGACACCTGTGAAGCCCGCGAAGGGACACGTTTACCGGTGAAGGTATCCGCATCCCCTCGCGGGGCTCGCTGCGCTCGCCACGCTTCGGGCTCGCCACACTATTCTATTCTCAACTCCACGCCGACGTGGATAGTAGGGCATGAAAAGGTCGGAGGACGCGTACCGCCGCCCCTCGCGGGCTCGCTGCGCTCGCCACGCTTCGGGTTGGCGTGGATCGTGGGGTGGCGTAAAAAAATTGGGGTGACATTTAAGGGTTAATTGGGTGTATTTGGGCTCTGTAGCCCATTTAACATTGATTCCTATGGGAAAATCGCGGGCATTGAGGCATTTTACATTAAAATCGCGATCAATTAGGCTTTTTAACATTGTTCCCTATGGGAAAATCGCGGTCATCGCGGGTACACGATTTTGATGTACCCGCGATTTACCCGCGATGCCCGCGATGACCGCGATTTTTTACCCCCGACGCCCGCGATTCTGATCGCGGGCGCCGTTCTAGGTAAAGAGTACCGAAATCTATTTTCCAGAGTCTATACGAAGTGGCACACTCAGGGGGGGTTTGCAAGTACCCAGAAATGCATATGGTTCACAGTATACATGCGCAAGGCCATGCTGCAATGATATCCTGCTACTATAGCTATTCGCACATTACTCACAAGGTGATTGACAAGGAGTAGGCGTCCGGGGTGGAAACCGGCCTTTTAGGGGGAGTGCTAAGAAAAATGCTAGGCATGCCGGGAAAAGTGGGGAGAGTGCCTATCCTGCCAGGCATCTTCCTGCTGTGCAGACTAGGTGGGTGCCAGTGGTGTGCCTATAGTGCTGATGTGTTGTGGGAAAGCCACTGCTGGCACTCACCTAGTTATGCCCCTGGGGGAGGAGATTTGTGTTAGGGATTCTATATTTAAGTATTTGCCCCAGAATGAAGACTCTTCTCCAACAGATCCCCTCCCTTCAAGGAATTCCCAGCTATTGCTGTGATGCTTTTAAATGAGATTCCCAATGCACAGACATAATGATTTATTAAGGGAAAATTATCCATAACTTACAGTGTACTTAAAGTACTCACAGCACTTCACTTTTTCCAAATTTTGTTATGGTACAGCATAATATCAAAATGGTATACATTTATTTTTTCCCTCAAAATTCTACACAGAAATATCCCATAATTACAACATGAAAAAAGTTTTTGGGAAATGTTTTTTCAAATTTATTATAAAAAAAAAAAAAAAAGAAATCATGTGTAGATAAGTATTCACAATCTTTGCTCAATACTTTCTTGATGCACTTTTGGCAGAAATTACAGCCTCAAGTCTTTTGAATATGATGCCACAAGCTTGGCACACCTACCTTTAGGCAATATTGCTAATTTTTCTTTGCAGCAACTCTCAAGCACCATCATGTTGGATGAGAGTCAGTGCACAGCCATTTTCAGATCTCCCCAAACATGTTCAATGAGATTCAAGTCTGGGAGCTGGCTGGGTCACTCAAGGGCATTCACAGAGTTGTCCTGAATCCACTCCTTTGATATCTTGGCTATGTGCTTAGGATCGTTCTCGTGTTCATACCTGTAGATTAACTTTTCCCTCTATCCTGACTAGTCTCCCAGTTCCTGTCGCTGACAAACATCCCCACAGCATGATGCTTCCACCACCACTGTAGGGATTGTATGGGCCTGGTGATGAGAAGGGACTAGTTTCCTCCAAACATGACACCTGGCATTCACACCAAAGAATTCAATATCTGTCTCATTAGACCAGATAATTTTGTTTATCGGGGTCTGAAAGTCCTTCAGGTGCATTTTGGCAAACTCCAGATGAGCTGCTTTTTTTTTTTTTTACCAAGGAGTGGCTTCCGTCTGGCTACTCTACCATACAAGCCTGATTGGTGGATTGCTGCAGAGATGGTTGTCATTCTAGAAGGTTCTCCTGTCTCCACAAAGGAATGCTGTAGCTCCGACAGAGTGACCATTGGAAAATAGGGGTTATTCACTGCGCTGAAGTGAAAAAGAAAAAGCAGCTCAATTTGTTTTTAAATACGTATAAAAGATGGGGTGATGAGCGCTAATTAAAGAAGAAAAGATTAAGGAAAGAAAAATAAGGAAAGGAAAATAAGTATGAAAGACACCTGAAATAAAACGGGTTAGTAAAAAATGCTAACAGCTCTTCTGAGCCGGTGTAAATGTCCGTGGAGCGTGCTTGCTATCTTTCCCTACCTCTGGTGCCAGCACCGAGTGTTGCGGGTTGTGAGATCAGCGTGCTGCGGCCGGTTGAGACGCAGCACGTCCTCTCTCTTCTCCCGTCGGCACGAACGGTGTGTCTGAAACGGCGGGTGCCGTTTGAGCTCCGTTGGTGTGGAGCTGTCTTCCAGGGGTGGGGAGCACACTTGGGGGATCACGGAGCAGCCTCTTCTACGCGTTTCATGCTTTCAAGCACTTTTTCTTGAAAAAAAAATTAGGGCACACGCTGCCTGCACAGGGGGGCAGCTCTCAGTCTTAGGGCATATGTCCTGCTTATTATCATGGGACACAGCAATTAATGATGGGCTGCAATGTGCCAGTGCACACACACACACACATAGGCAGAGAGTTTGACACTTACCCGCTCTGATGTGTCCACTCCAGTCTGAGCTGCTCCACCACCAAGGACACAGCTGCGCTCTCACACAGGCGCATTTCCCCCTCCCTCCTGTGAGTAGTGCTCCTCGCACTATCTGTCCAGGAGTGGGGGGCAGCGTGCTCCCGGTCACTGTGCAGTGCACACTCAGCAGTAAGTGACCTGGAGCGCACAGCAGCAGCACCATTCACCACGACGGACCTGCTCTTTCCTCTCTCTGGCTCCTATACAGCAGGTGGGAGCGGAGGAGGGGTTGACGACCGGCGGCACTGCGCTAGAGGGCAGACGTTCTCTGGCTTGTAGGCTGCCGCACATGCGCTGAAGAGGCGGCTTTCTTGTTTAAAAAATAGAGAATAAAAGGTGAAGGCTGGCGGCGCTGCGCGGACCACATGAAGAGGTCTGGCGGGCCGGATTTGGCTAGCAGGCCTTGTGTTTGACACCCCTGGTCTAGGTCGACAGTCAAAGGGTCGACCACTATTGGTTGACAGTTAGAAGGATGATATAGGAGAAAGATCAACATGTATTAGGTCGACATAGTTGTAAGGTTGATGCAAACAAAATGTCGACATGAGTTTTTCATGATTTTTTTTAAAAAACTGACTTGTTCATACTTAACCATCCCAGTGGGTATAGAGTGAAAATATAATAGTGTGCCAAGCGCAGTGAGGCCCCGTGCCCGAAGAATGGCAAGCGCAGCGAGCCATGGGAGGATGCAGTAAGGTAATGCAGTATCCATGTTGATATAGGCTCCCAAAAAAGTTAAACTCAGGTCGACCTTTTCCCATGTTGAATTTCTGCTTGTGACGACCTTTTGACCATGTCGACCTAATGCATGTTGACCTTTTTGCTACCTTGATCTTTTGCCTGTCGACCAATAGTGGTCAACCTTTTAACTGTCGACCTAGAAAATGTCGCCCTTTTTACTGGGATGAAAAGCCCCCCCCCCATGCGTGCCTAAAATGTTGGCTTTGTCATGTGTGAAGGGGATGTGTCCACTCAGGCCAACCCTATTTTCATCACTCTAGGAACTTGCACAGCATTGCCAGAGATGGTGGGCTGCCCTCAAAGACTAAGCTTCCTGCACAGTGCTAAACCCAACATTGCCACCAATACCCTCTTTCCAGCCCCTTAAGTGAAAGTATGGCGCTGGCATCTTAGAAGTTCCACAGCCACCATCTGCTTTAAGTACAACAAGGATATTTTCCTTATAGAAAAAAAGGGGGGAGGTGATCAGTGCGCTACTATCTGCAGCTGGTACTAGAACTTGTCAGGTCCTCAAAACGTATAGGAAAAAAGGGGTGTGTGTACCAGCGTGGGCTGAAAAGAATATAATGAGCAAAAATTTGCAGAACGGTATCCTTTACAATATAGAATTTATTAAAGATAAAATTTTAAAAAGCTGTAATAGCATATGAAATTTTGCAAGTCATAAAAGGGGGTTACAATGTTGTATAAAAATGTAAACCTGTGGACATTCAATTCTCAGCACAATTAGTTAAGAGTATAGCATATAATTTGCATATTACCACACTGACATCTGAAGGTGTAGTCCCATAATAGCAGGTGACCAGGTGGCCAATGGCGATCCCAAAACAGAGTCCAGATGGAGAATTAGGTGTCTCTGATGGGAAAGATGGTAGAACCTGGAGGATATGATGATTTCCGTGTCTGCCTCAGATAATGAGTCCGGATGGGATGGTGCAATGCACAAGTAGATGTCCTGGTTGGTGTGGATAAACTCAGGTTGTAGCAGTGTGCTGGAGGTAGAATGGTCCACTTGATAAAAAGGCTCAACGCGTTTCCCTGGGCCAAAACACCCAGCTTCTTCAGGAGCAGGATATAACTGAGTCCTTATGCTGGGCTGTATAAATACCCCAGTAGTGATTGCTGAAGTGATTACAGCTGTACATTTGTGAAAGTGAATATAGGATACCGTTCATAATAATAATAAAATAATGTCATACTAGAAGGCAGAACTGACTTATTTCTTAATACATGAATGTGAACATCTAAAATTATGTATAGAAAGCACTTTAAATTCATTTTTCTTATTTTATTATCAATGAATGCGCGTCATGTGACCTGTCATGTGACCTGTCATGTGACCTGTCATGTGACCTGTGTGTCATACCCGGAAGTCCCAGTGCAGGTTTACATGTTTTTATTTTTTTGTACAAGTGTCTACTAGTATTCATTTTATCAAAGGCCGGTCACATGCACGCTCTGTGCCAATCGGGGCTTGCTGCGTGGTGTATAGGGTGTGTATAAGCATTCATTCAATCAATGGCCGGTCACATGCACGCGCTAGGCCAATCGGAGCCTGCCACGTGGTGTGTGATGTCACAGGTCACACGGAAGGTCCCTGTCTTATTCGTTAGGAACATACACTTTGAACCAATGGCTGTGGTTCATTTCTAGGTAGTTATTCACCACGTATGGATTGTTTGTAAACAGTGTTAAAAATCGTCATTCAGTCACATGTGTATCAGTAACCAATCCTGGGTCAATCTCATAGAATATGTTCAGAATCACGTAAATAGTATTAGGAACATTGTCTCATCGTCATAGAGACCAGATGTTAATTTATAACAAGAGTAAAGTTTAATCTTCTATTGCGTTTCTTCAAAATAGGAGATAATGTGTTTTTTGCAAAAACGATATGATGAGTCTTATCCATCGTATTAGTCATAATGGACATTTAACAATGTGTCAAATTAGTTGTGGGATGGATGTCTCACAGTCATGGACCGCCACTGTCCCAGTCCAGTCGTGATTAGACGCAAAGGCTGGGGCAGTCTTGGAGGTCCCGACCGAAGAGACATTCACCCCAACAGAAAAGGGAGCAAGAGAATATATTTTAATAATTATTTATAACAATAATATTAATTAATGTACAATATGATGGTAATAGAGAGAATTTTAATGAAGGGAGGGTTGGGGGAAATAAGAACCAAATTCATTATACTGGTGTAGAGAGGCTATGAATGTTATATATAAACAAGGGGTTATACACGATGATGCAGATGTCATTGGATTATTGAATTCAACTCCATACTTTCATTCAACCCATCTGGGTGCATGGAGTTAAACTTCAGCATCCAGTACACTTCCCGTTTACAAAGTTTATTAAATCGGTCACCTCCTCTTTGTGTTCTTTCAATAAGTTCGAGGCCCACTATTGTTAAAGAGGAAGGATCATGGTTGTGGCTTTTTGAAAAGTGTCGAGAAACACTGTGTAAATTATTTTGATTGATAATATTGCGTCTGTGTTCCATAAATCAGACGTGGAGGGGCCTGATCGTACGTCCGATGTATGGGAGATTGCATCCACATTGAAGTAAGTAAATAATGTAATTGGAATTACAATTCATAAATGATTTTAGGTTATATTGTTCACCTGTAATGGGTAAGTTAATTGTATTGACCCTTCGCGGGATATGTTGGCACATCGTGCACCGACCCTTTCCGCATTTAAAGAAACCTTTCGGTTTATTTGTTAGCCAGCTGGTTCCATCTGTTCCTGTGGTGGTTTTTTGTAATGTATTAAGATGGCTAGGTGCCAATAATGACTTGAGTGACCTATTTTTCCTATAGACCACCCTAGGGTTTTTAGGGAGAACTTCGTTAAGGATTTTATCCTGTTGTAGTATCCTATAATTTTGGGATATTATTTTCTTAATTTTGGGGGCTTGGTTGTTAAATTTGCAGATGAAGGTTATGTTATCAATCTCTTTGGATTGTTGTATTTGGGGGGCTCTTTTGACGAGGAGTTCTTGTCTGTTCATTTTTTGGACTTCCTCTAAGGATGCCTCAATCAGTGTATTAGGATAACCCCTATCTCTGAACGATTGTTTAAGGTCATCAGCCTGTTGTTCAAATGTATGGTTACACGTGCAATTGCGTTTGAGACGCATAAATTGACTCTTTGGAATGTTCCTCTTCCAAGGTAAATAATGTGCGCTGGTGTAATGCAGGTACGAATTAGTGTTGACTGGTTTGATATAATTTTGGGATACTATATGGTCATTATTGGAATGGAGAGTCAGGTCCAGAAAATTAATGGTGTGGGTGTCAAAAGTGTGGGTAAAGGTTAAATTAAACTGATTATTATTGATGTGAGTGACAAATTGTGAAGCAGAGTGAAGGTCCCCATCCCAAACAATAAAAAGATCATCTATGTAACGGCCATAGAAGACCAGGCTGTCACCCCAGCCGCCGCCCCACACATGGGTGTCCTCGACCTCCCCCATGTATAGGTTGGTGTAGCTGGGCGCAAACCTGGTCCCCATGGCCGTCCCATTCACCTGAAGAAAGTATTGATCCGAGAAAAGAAAATAATTATGGGTGAGTATGAATTTAATGGAACAATTATAAACATCCTATGTTTGCAACTGAGGTCAACATCGGCCTGTGATAGTCTTTTTTCTATCACTTTGCACCCTAGGTCGTGCGGTATGTTGGTATATAGTGCACTGACATCTAGGGTCATGAAGGCATAGGTGGGTTTCCAGACAATATTTTGGATTTTGGTTAAAAGGTCTGTTGTGTCTCTGATGTATGACCTCAGTTGCATAACATATGGCTGTAAAAAGTGATCAACGTAAAAGGATAGATTGGAAGTAAGAGAATTAATACCAGAAATAATGGGGCGTCCAGGAGGTGCAGTGAGTGATTTGTGGATTTTGGGAAGGAGTGGTGGGAAATTTGGAAAATAAGAAAGTGTATTCTTCTCTGGAAATGACTCCCTCTTGTAAAGCCATGGTTAGTAATGTTTTGAGGTCAGATTGGAAGGTGGTAGTGGGGTCATGCGAGATGATGTTGTAAAATTCTTTATCTTTTAGTTGCCTGTCGGCTTCGCTAATATAATCTGCTCTATTCATGACCACCACTCCACCTCCCTTATCTGCCTCTTTTATTATCAAATCTTTATTTTCGGTAAGTTTTTTTAGGGCTATTTTTTCCTGTTTAGATAAATTCGAAGGAGGAATAGTTTTTTGAGAGTTGGAACAAAGATTCTTAAAATCTTCTAAGGTTATCTTATAAAAGGATTCAATACTGCTGCTTTTGGCAGAAATAGGGAAAAATTCTGACTTATTTTTAAAAATATTTAGTGATGTTTGTAAATCAAAGATTTTTTTGTATGGTTGGGTATTATCTGTATTGTTAGATTCCCATAAGTCTTCTAATATTGTCAGCAATGCGTTGTCGGTAGAGTCAAGGATTATTGGCACTGAACTATCTTCAGTTTTGTCCAGATGTTTTTTGGCAAAAAATCTCTTGCGGCATAAAGTACGAATATATCTATTGAGGTCCACATATAGATCGAAAATATTAGGACCCGATGTTGGAGAGAACTTTAGCCCCTTTGACAAAACCGACAATTCATTGCTGTTTAGTTGTTTATCTGATAAATTGTAAACATATTTTTTGTCATTGATTAAGGTTTTATTTTTATTATGATTTATCTGTAATTTCTTTTGTATGAGTTTCCCCCCTCGTCTTCCTCTGGGCTTGGTTCTCTTCTTCTTTTTGGGGTCCCTCTTTGTTGGTATGCTGGAATATTCCAGCGAGTGTTTTTGGGTCTTGCCCCTAAAAAATGGTGGTGATGGGGTTCATCACTTCTATTCGTAATTGGCTTTTCTTTATGTGTATTCTCTCTGTTTCCCTCTGATGGAGTAGATCCATTGGATGGATGATTTAGTGTTGAATATCTATTCGTTACTGGAATCTCATAATTGCTATCTCTACTTATATTCTTTTTATGTTGGTCTCGGTTGTTAGATTGGTTATAGTCCCTTCTCGGATATTTTTGTACATTGGGATTATTAGTTCTCCTATTTCTAGAGCGTGATCTGTTTTTGGAGTATGACCTATTTTTGGTTCTATATGATCGTACTTGATCATTTTCATAGTCATAAGAGTCTCTCTGAAACTTTTTTTGTTTTATCATTAGAGTTTCTTTTTCATATCTTATGACTCTTTCATTAATTGTTTTGTCCTTCTCATTGAAGCCTTCCTCATTTTTATGGATATCCATGGGTTTTTTCAACAGTTCTATTTCTTTTTCTATAGCATAGACTTTGTCCATTCTGTATCTGACAATTAGTTTCATTAATGATATAGAGCAGGTGTCAAGCAACTGGTCCCATTCTTTCTGATAGGTAATATCTCCCTGAAATATGGAGGGTTTAAATAGCCTGAGTCCCCTCGGGATCATTTGCTTATCAATATACTGCTGTAGATTGTTACTATCTAGCCAGTTGCGAGTTTCCGCTTTAAGAAGGTCTTCTAGTTTATAGAAGTCCTTTTGCCACTCGGATTTGTCAGGTACAGAATTGACAATATTGACCTCAGAGAATTGTGACATATAGTTCTGCCTTCTAGTCTGATGGTCTGAAAAGTTGGTAAAACAGCTCATACTTGCTGCACTGATCGTATATGACAGCAAGAGAAAAAAAGGGGGGAGGTGATCAGTGCGCTACTATCTGCAGCTGGTACTAGGACTTGTCAGGTCCTCAAAACGTATAGGAAAAAAGGGGTGTGTGTACCAGCGCGGGCTGAAAAGAATATAATGAGCAAAAATTTGCAGAACGGTATCCTTTACAATATAGAATTTATTAAAGATAAAATTTAAAAAGCTGTAATAGCATATGAAATTTTGCAAGTCATAAAAGGGGGTTACAATGTTGTATAAAAATGTAAACCTGTGGACATTCATTTCATTCAATTCTCAGCACAATTAGTTGCAAACATAGGATGTTTATAATTGATTCCATTAAATTCATACTCACCCATAATTATTTTCTTTTCTCGGATCAATACTTTCTTCAGGTGAATGGGACGGCCATGGGGACCAGGATTGCGCCCAGCTACGCCAACCTATACATGGGGGAGGTCGAGGACACCCATGTGTGGGGCGGCGGCTGGGGTGACAGCCTGGTCTTCTATGGCCGTTACATAGATGATCTTTTTATTGTTTGGGATGGGGACCTTCACTCTGCTTCACAATTTGTCACTCACATCAATAATAATCAGTTTAATTTAACCTTTACCCACACTTTTGACACCCACACCATTAATTTTCTGGACCTGACTCTCCATTCCAATAATGACCATATAGTATCCCAAAATTATATCAAACCAGTCAACACTAATTCGTACCTGCATTACACCAGCGCACATTATTTACCTTGGAAGAGGAACATTCCAAAGAGTCAATTTATGCGTCTCAAACGCAATTGCACGTGTAACCATACATTTGAACAACAGGCTGATGACCTTAAACAATCGTTCAGAGATAGGGGTTATCCTAATACACTGATTGAGGCATCCTTAGAGGAAGTCCAAAAAATGAACAGACAAGAACTCCTCGTCAAAAGAGCCCCCCAAATACAACAATCCAAAGAGATTGATAACATAACCTTCATCTGCAAATTTAACAACCAAGCCCCCAAAATTAAGAAAATAATATCCCAAAATTATAGGATACTACAACAGTATAAAATCCTTAACGAAATTCTCCCCAAAAACCCTAGGGTGGTCTATAGGAAAAATAGGTCACTCAAGTCATTATTGGCACCTAGCCATCTTAA
This sequence comes from Crinia signifera, assembly GCF_055691185.1. NCBI lineage: Eukaryota > Metazoa > Chordata > Amphibia > Anura > Myobatrachidae > Crinia > Crinia signifera. The sequence goes on along the minus strand of NC_139217.1, from coordinate 443,223,454 downwards.
TACATTACAAAAAACCACCACAGGAACAGATGGAACCAGCTGGCTAACAAATAAACACGAAAGGTTTCTTTAAATGCGGAAAGGGTCGGTGCACGATGTGCCAACATATCCCGCGAAGGGTCAATACAATTAACTTACCCATTACAGGTGAACAATATAACCTAAAATCATTTATGAATTGTAATTCCAATTACATTATTTACTTACTTCAATGTGGATGCAATCTCCCATACATCGGACGTACGACCAGGCCCCTCCACGTCTGATTTATGGAACACAGACGCAATATTATCAATCAAAATAATTTACACAGTGTTTCTCGACACTTTTCAAAAAGCCACAACCATGATCCTTCCTCTTTAACAATAGTGGGCCTCGAACTTATTGAAAGAACACAAAGAGGAGGTGACCGATTTAATAAACTTTGTAAACGGGAAGTGTACTGGATGCTGAAGTTTAACTCCATGCACCCAGATGGGTTGAATGAAAGTATGGAGTTGAATTCAATAATCCAATGACATCTGCATCATCGTGTATAACCCCTTGTTTATATATAACATTCATAGCCTCTCTACACCAGTATAATGAATTTGGTTCTTATTTCCCCCAACCCTCCCTTCATTAAAATTCTCTCTATTACCATCATATTGTACATTAATTAATATTATTGTTATAAATAATTATTAAAATATATTCTCTTGCTCCCTTTTCTGTTGGGGTGAATGTCTCTTCGGTCGGGACCTCCAAGACTGCCCCAGCCTTTGCGTCTAATCACGACTGGACTGGGACAGTGGCGGTCCATGACTGTGAGACATCCATCCCACAACTAATTTGACACATTGTTAAATGTCCATTATGACTAATACGATGGATAAGACTCATCATATCGTTTTTGCAAAAAACACATTATCTCCTATTTTGAAGAAACGCAATAGAAGATTAAACTTTACTCTTGTTATAAATTAACATCTGGTCTCTATGACGATGAGACAATGTTCCTAATACTATTTACGTGATTCTGAACATATTCTATGAGATTGACCCAGGATTGGTTACTGATACACATGTGACTGAATGACGATTTTTAACACTGTTTACAAACAATCCCTACGTGGTGAATAACTACCTAGAAATGAACCACAGCCATTGGTTCAAAGTGTATGTTCCTAACGAATAAGACAGGGACCTTCCGTGTGACCTGTGACATCACACACCACGTGGCAGGCTCCGATTGGCCTAGCGCGTGCATGTGACCGGCCATTGATTGAATGAATGCTTATACACACCCTATACACCACGCAGCAAGCCCCGATTGGCACAGAGCGTGCATGTGACCGGCCTTTGATAAAATGAATACTAGTAGACACTTGTACAAAAAAATAAAAAAAAATGTAAACCTGCACTGGGACTTCCGGGTATGACACACAGGTCACATGACAGGTCACATGACAGGTCACATGACGCGCATTCAGTGATAATAAAATAAGAAAAATGAATTTAAAGTGCTTTCTATACATAATTTTAGATGTTCACATTCATGTATTAAGAAATAAGTCAGTTCTGCCTTCTAGTATGACATTATTTTATTATTATTATGAACGGTATCCTATATTCACTTTCACAAATGTACAGCTGTAATCACTTCAGCAATCACTACTGGGGTATTTATACAGCCCAGCATAAGGACTCAGTTATATCCTGCTCCTGAAGAAGCTGGGTGTTTTGGCCCAGGGAAACGCGTTGAGCCTTTTTATCAAGTGGACCATTCTACCTCCAGCACACCGCTACAACCTGAGTTTATCCACACCAACCAGGACATCTACTTGTGCATTGCACCATCCCATCCGGACTCATTATCCGAGGCAGACACGGAAATCATCATATCCTCCAGGTTCTACCATCTTTCCCATCAGAGACACCTAATTCTCCATCTGGACTCTGTTTTGGGATCGCCATTGGCCACCTGGTCACCTGCTATTATGGGACTACACCTTCAGATGTCAGTGTGGTAATATGCAAATTATATGCTATACTCTTAACTAATTGTGCTGAGAATTGAATGTCCACAGGTTTACATTTTTATACAACATTGTAAAACCCTTTTATGACTTGCAAAATTTCATATGCTATTACAGCTTTTTAAAATGTTATCTTTAATAAATTCTATATTGTAAAGGATACCGTTCTGCAAATTTTTGCTCATTATATTCTTTTCAGCCCACGCTGGTACACACACCCCTATTTTCCTTATAGATATCCTTAACTTTGTGATAGGCAGACTCGGTGGTGCCCCCATATCCCAGCGCCTTAAGCAGCTACCTAAAGCTGCTCTAATGGTAGAGCCGTCGTTAGGGGGCAGTGGGTTGAAGTCTTGCCTAGGGTGCCACGAAGCCTTACATGATCCCTGGGTTGCACTCTGCTGACTCCTACTGTGAATGGAGCTGAGTGCTGCACATAACATAACAGTGCTTCACTGGTGAGAAGTCACGCCTCAGAGGGTGACACTGGTTATGGACCATACCAAGGGATTAAATAATCAATAAACTGATTAGGTTGCAGCCTGGGATGCTTCATCCTGAGGCAGGTACGTCAGGAAGAGGAGATCCTCTGAGAGCCCCGGCTGGCTCTGCCGCCAAGGCTGTGATTGATACCAATGCAACCGTTGCCAGCACTGCTAGTGCAGTAAGGGGCAATATGTATGGAGCTGGGGGCCTGAGCCTGTTACAGATTTTTAGCTGAATATGAGCTAAAATGTTGGTGGTGGGAAAGGTGGGGATGGACATTTCTGTATTAGCCTGGGGCAGCTTGAACCCTTAATTAGGCCCTGCCCATACCCCTGCCCTCACAGTGATGCCACTGGATAGCTGGGTTACCTTGCTACGTGTGGACTCTACTTAAGAGGTAAAAGTTTTAACTGAGTAATTTCCCATAGATGAAAGGCTGAAATAAGGCCAAACATGCAGTTGTGAAGATGAGACATAAAGATGCAGCCGCCATTATCTATACCACTCTAGGCGCACCGATAATGGTATCCAAGTGCGTGTAATACGTTCTCACACCCCATTTGCACCAATTGACATGTGAGTGAGATGACACGAGTCTCCTTCACGGCGAACGGCATTTTTCAAACATGGCCTGTAAAAAGACAAAAGCTGGTTAGTTGGTACTTTATATCTCTTTCTAATTTATCACTCCCTTATAGCCCTTTCAGACATACTACCCGTGATTTTAAACCAGGTACAATCCCGGGTAACTTTTTAAAAATCCCGGGTCCATTGCAGGTGCACAGGACCCAGGTTTTTATTCTACTAAAATCCCAGGTAGAGCCATTCAGACATATACTAGTCCCGGGATTATGCGGGGAACTTGTAAAATCTTGGTATGTCTGAAAGGGATATTAGACAGAAAACTACATAGGATCATCTCAGTAAGGATGGGCGCAGAGCAGGAAAGGTAAGTGCTAGATACACTACGTTGCAGAATGTCTTCAAACTACACGTCTTTTTTCCTTAAATCGGACATGTTGTAGGAGCATGTTAAAAAGTTTTATAATTAATAGACATTTTTTGAATATACAGGTAAAAGTTTTTTTAATGTTTCCTTAATTATATGCAATAATAATTGGATGTGATTTTAATGGTTCCTGTTCCAGCATTTTTCTTTGATTTTAAGAACCTGTTCATTAAAAGGCTGTGAAATTCAAAAAATTTGATTGACATTTTACGAAACAATTTTACATTTTACAAAACAATTGTGGAAAATAGAATGTTTTTTATGCATTAGGTTCAACAATGTCAATCTTTTATTTAATAGATAACCTTATGTTTCCTTGTTTTCTTACAGTCTGTGAGTTACTGGGCATCTACCGGTCTGGCCTCACTCTCCATTACTTGTTGATCAACGATAGAATTACTGCTACCAAATAAACTTTAATCCGTCACTCCTGGATTCATGGTTATTGGAGCCAAACAAGATTGTCTACTATAGACTTGGATACCAATATACAACTTCACACAACTGACAGAAGGAGCTGAAAGCAGATGACACCTTTCTTCATAGGCAGTGGCGCAGAGAGAGGGTTTACTAATTACTCGGGCCTAGGTCTGATAGAGGGGTCCATTGGGGCCCCTGTTACCTGGCAGCAGCAGCAATCTCAACAAAGCGTATGCTGGTGTTCGCGGGGCTGCAGTGTGGCCAAGGAGTTGCTTAAAGTACTGTTATTTCTGTGTTTTATTTTAGAAGTGCAAGGCCACGCCTCCGATGATTATGCCACACCCCCTGTAAAGTACCTGGGCCTGGTCAGGATCTGTACTACACTTTAATCATGATCTTGCTGTATATCGTTTTAAAATGTATTAGTCAATCTTCCTCTTGCCCCGGTGAAACCCTGAAAGCTGAGGTATCCTCAGTGTCGATGGCAGCATAATAATTTAAAGGGCACCAGCTAAAATCTTTAATGGGGCCCCAAATTAGTCAGGGCCAGCTCTCTGTTCTGCAGTACTGCAGTTAGAAAGAAATAGTACTGTCACACTACTACTATTGTACTGTATTTCTGTAGACCCTGCATGTCACCTTTCATCAGAGCGGAAAATGGTTTCCTCATTGACATGAGTTCTTTCCCCATTGCAGCTTAAACTTTTATCATTTTGTAAAATTGGAGGAAAAGAGGGCAACGTGCTACATTAATGCAAACACATAAAAGATATACTGAAAACTGCAAAATGACCGAGGTATTCAGAATCCTCTTTGTTGTGCCTCTCGATTTGCATAGCTCAACTAGATTAACGAAAAGAGTGCACAATTTGGTAGAATAATTGGCATGTATGGAGGAACAGAAATTTGTACAGACAGATCATGGTAATAACTAGTAATAACTCCACGGAATCCGAACCGCTCCGAACATAGCTGGCCGATGTCCCGCGAGCCATGCTTGTGAGTTTCCGGCTTCATTCGGAAACCCTAGTGCGGCCGAACGCGGGAATCGGGGGTCGGATTCTCACAAGATGCAGAGTCTATAAAAGCTTGGTGTCATTTGGCGCCATTTCACAGTCACACTTCCAGCTGCGCACAGCTCTGCTCATGGGGGGTCTGGGTGTTATGAAGAAGTGTTGATTTGAACTTGAACTTGTCATAAATCACTTGTTGTCATCAATCATTAGTGTGCAGAGGGGTGTTGTGCAGAGGGGTGCTGTGCAGTGCAGACAGAGGGGTGTTGTGTAATGCAGACTGCAGACAGAGGGGTGCTGTGAAGTGCAGACAGAGGGGTGTTGTGTAATGCAGAGTGCAGACAGATGGGTGTTGTGCAGTGCAGACAGAGGGGTGCTGTGAAGTGCAGACAGAGGGGTGTTGTGCAGTGCAGACAGAGGGGTGCTGTGAAGTGCAGACATAGGGGTGTTGTGTAATGCAGAGTGCAGACAGAAGGGTGTTGTGCAGTGCAGACAGAGGGGTGCTGTGAAGTGCAGACAGAGGGGTGTTGTGCAGTGCAGACAGAGGGGTGCTGTGCAGTGCAGACAGAGGGGTGCTGTGCAGTGCAGACAGAGGGGTGTTGTGTAATGCAGAGTGCAGACAGAGGGGTGTTGTGCAGTGCAGACAGAGGGGTGCTGTAAAGTGCAGACAGAGGGGTGTTGTGCAGTGCAGACAGAGGGGTGCTTTGAAGTGCAGACAGAGGGGTGTTGTGTAATGCAGAGTGCAGACAGAGGGGTGTTGTGCAGTGCAGACAGAGGGGTGCTGTAAAGTGCAGACAGAGGGGTGTTGTGCAGTGCAGACAGAGGGGTGCTGTGAAGTGCAGACAGAGGGGTGTTGTGTAATGCAGAGTGCAGACAGAGGGGTGTTGTGCAGTGCAGACAGAGGGGTGCTGTAAAGTGCAGACAGAGGGGTGTTGTGCAGTGCAGACAGAGGGGTGCTGTGAAGTGCAGACAGAGGGGTGCTGTGTAATGCAGAGTGCAGACAGAGGGGTGTTGTGCAGTGCAGACTGCAGAGGGGTTTGTGCTGTGCAGACTCAGAGGGGTGTTGTGAAGTGCAGACTAGAGGGGTTTGTGCAGTGTGTAGAGGGGTGTTGTGCAGACAGGGGTTTGGGCTGTGCAGATGGGTTTGTGGCAGTATAGTGCAGACTCAGCAGAGGGGTTTGTGCAGTGCAGAGGGTTTTGTGCTGTGCAGACTGCAGAGGGGTTTGTGTGCTGGGTTATATATTAATATATAATATACTTAATTATATTGTAGCAATTATACTGGTCGTGTGTTAGGCAGGCTGTCAGTCAGTGTAGTGGGGTACACAGGCAGGCTGTCAGTCAGCTTTTCATTGTTCTTTTTTTTTCATTGTGGTGTGTGGTCACTGTGGTCTGCTGCACTGCAATCCAATACACCATACATATACTACTGTTAGAAGCAGAACAAGTTCCTTGTGTGATTGTTCTGCCTCCATCCAAGGCCCGTCCATCAAAAAAAATACAATATAAAAATACATTTTGCTGTTCTTTATTTTTTTTTGCTGTATACTGCACCCCAATAGTATACACCACAAGTTCCATGTGTAATGTTCTGCATCCACACAGCGTTATACAAGCTGCACATTAAAAATAATAATGAAAGTAAAAAATCCAAATCAATTGTTCTCTTCTTTATTTATTGTTTGTGTGTACTGCACCCATAGTATACTGTCAGAAGGTGTGTGTGTGATTGTTTGGCCTTCACGTAACATTATACAAGCTGCGCATTAAAAACACATTTAATTAATTAAAGTGAAAAAATCCAAATAAATTTTTCTCTTCTTTATTCATTGTTTGTGTGTACTGCACCCAGTGTACGAGAACGCATCCCCTCGCATGCGGTCGAAGGGGGAGAAATGATTTGATGGTCGCCGACCATCGAATGATTTTTCTCCAGCTCCGGACATAAAAGTCAGTCTGAACTGACTTTTATTTCTGCCGGAGATGGTCGAAAAGGGGGCGGGCGCTGAGGTCATGTGACATCATGTGATGTCAACTGCCCGCCCTAAGCAGGCAACACCACACCTGCGTTCCTAGGGAAACGTCCATACCCACCCTCTTCCTCTCCTGCCTGTGCAAACGCCATGGCGATTGTGGTCCTTGCCAAAGGTGTTTGCACATTGTTGCATATTGCATTTACGCCCATGCGCAGACCCCCCCACCATCGAAAATGGAGACGAATCCGGACCCGTACGGACTGGTCCGAATTGGCCCCTCTATAAACCAATGATGTGACATATTGCAAAGTTTAAAAACTTTCCTTTTATATGTTACATTTCAGATAAAAATGCACTGGAACAATGCTGCGGCTGACACCGTGTAATGTAGCATTACTGGCTAATATAATTCCAGCTCTTACCGAGTGCACCGAATCAGCACTGGCATCTGTATGTGGTCGCGGAAAAAAATTACCAGTGTTGTTACTCAATAGCAAATAATGTCCTAAGTGCTCTTGTGATTGCAGTCCGGAAAATCCAATGCCACTCCGGTGCTGAAGTGAAATGAACCCAGTTATGTTTTGTTATTTCAGTGTCACTTTATTTCAGGAGATTTCTTTTTAATAGAAATGCATTTGTTTGTCATGTGGCAGCCAAGTACTTTACTGGTCTTACAAATAAATGTTTTACATGTTTTGAAACACCGTAACTACCAAATTACTAGTGAGACGAAAGGGCAACTAAACATTGCATTATTTTCAGAAAGGTAAAATATATTTTTTATAATATCTAATAGTCCATTCACCCTTGAAAATCTTCTGGGCTTCTCCTCTATCAATGGAGATACAGCAAAATCACATTATCATATAATGCTGCAGAATACCATCTCTATCATCATCATTATCATCTTCTTTTATTTATAGTAGGGATGGGGAACCTTCGGCCCTCCTGCTGGTGTTCAACTACACATCCCAGCGTGCCCTGCAACAGTTTTAGGAGTGCCAAATAGCAAAACTTTAGCAAGGCATGCTGGGATGTGTAGTTCAACAACAGCTGGAGGGCCGAAGGTTCCCCATCTCTGATTTAAAGGGTGTCATGGTATAATGTAGCGCAATAGAATCATCCTACAGATATGGCATATGAGAATATACTGTAATAAGCGAACATAACATATAAATGCATATACAGTAGTGGCTCATGTGTACGGTCATTATGTCGGCACAGTACAGGTCAACATGCATTGGGTTGACCACTGAAGGTCGATGTGGCTTAGGCAGACACCTAAAATAGGGCGACATGCCTAAGGTCAACATGGTTGGAAGGTCAACACATGCATTAGGTCGACAATGGCAAGGTCGGCAGTTCAAAGGTCAACATGTGTTTTTCACTTTTTTTTTCTCAAGCTGACATGTGCCCACAAGTGGTATTTTATATTCTACCATCCGCTAGGGTGTGGAGGAAGAATAGGATAGTGTGCCGAGTGTAGTGAGGCACCGTACCCAAAGCATGGTGAGCGTAGGGAGCCATGTGAGGGGGCGTGGTACACTTAGATGGTGTCCATGTCGACCTTGTCCACATGGGATACGGTCATTAGGTCTACAACAACTGGGTCGACAAGCATTGGGTCGACACCACTAGGTCGACATGCAGCAAGGTCGACATGGGTTAAGGTCGACATGGGTCAAGGTCAACATGGATCTAGGTTGACATGGGTCTAGGTCGACATGGGTGTAGGTCGACACAAGCATTAGGTCGACATGGGCTAGGTCGACAATCAAAAGGTCAACATGAGGTTTTTCACTGTTTTTTGAGCCGAAATGTGCGGACAGGCAGTATTTCATGCCCTACCATCCACTACGGCGCGGTGGGAGAATAAAATAGTATGCCGTGCGTAGCGAGGTACCGTGCCCGAAGCTTCGCGAGCGAAGCGAGAGACGCACCGTGCCCGAAGCATCGCGAGCTAAGCGAGGGTTGTACTTCAAACTGTGTCCATGTCGATTATGTCGACATCCGGATAAAAAAAATGTGGGAAAAAACCGGTGTTGACCTTTTGACCCATGTTGACCTAATGCTTGTGTCGACCTAATGTCATGTCGACCTAGACCCATGTTGACCTTGATCCATGTCGACATTGGCCCATGTCGTCTTTGTTGCATGTCGACCTAGTGGTGTCGACCCAATGCTTGTCAACCTAATTGTTATAGACCCAACGATCCCAACCCGTTCCACATTCAGGACCAAAAAGAGTGAAAAAACTCATGTCGGCCTTTGACTGTCAACCTTAGACTGAGATGAGCTAAAGAAAAGAGAGGTCTACGTGTTTAAGTACTTACTTTCGAGGAAGGGAATAATTTGGGTTTGGATTGAAGGCTATAAGTGAAACAGGCATGACGATTTAGTAGGCAATCATAAAGAAGTGGGCTGTGAAGGAGCGTTTAAAGTTGGGGAGATTGGTTGGAATATAATTTGTTTGGTAGTGCCCGTCAGGGAGTTCTCAAGGTGCAGTATAAAGGGAGCCTTGGAGACAGGTGTGGGTGGAGTCATTAAAGGTGAAGAGAGGTGAATGACAAAGGCATGGAATGGTTTGAATTGGGGAGTTTCTTTTGATGAGTTCATAAATGTATTGAGGAGAGCAGTTAGCAATAGCTTTGTAAGTGATGGTACAACGCTTGTTCTGAATTCTGACAATAATGGAGAGGTTGTTGAATGGGTTTCCAGAGTGGATCAGAAGAATAGAAACAAATGGAGAGATAAACTATTTAGTCATAGGATTCTCGATGGTGTAAAGTGGATGAGGTGTGAACAATACTGCGTTCATATGGTATTCTATCATTACATTTTAGAAGGTGAGACCGTTACATTTTCTACAGTGTTTCAACGTCGGCTCTTACTAAATTGTAGTAGCGGGCAGCCGCTACCCATGTGCCCACTGAGGAGACAGCCAACAGCCTTGTATCCTGGCAAACGCACAATCAATGTGGCAGGCACCAAGACCTGTGTAGATGCTGCAGCATGACTGTGTATATGCCTTACCCTGGATTCTATGGACTGCATCGACTGCAGCCTATAAAACCTGGCTAGAGCTGCACGAAAGGCATGGAATGGCTTTCTATAGGAAGTCAGCTCCCTGCTTACGACAGCCCAGGCTGGCAGTCTCAGATAGAGAAAGACTTCCCAATAGTACTACCTATAGTGTCTGTGACTGACAGGTAGGTCTTTCAAAAGAAAGTCAATGCCAGTGAAGTAAGTGCAGTCAAGGACTGGCTCACTGAGTCGAGTGGAGGATTGTACTTTTGGGGGCTGCAGTTAAAATTCTCTGCTGTCATTATAGGTTGTTCCTCCTTCATATATAAGTGATCCTCCAGAGTCAGCTGACATTTGGCAGTTGAGCGGTTTGTGTCGTCTATCATGTTTTTCTTGTTTCTCTTCCATGTATATCAATATCATATTTGCAATCAATGCTACAAAGTTACCACTCTAATATGTTTGGTGATGACAGGAGTGTTGATAGGAGTTATCAATGTCTTTTGGACTATCTCCTAACTCCTCTTCACTGGCTCCCCCTCCCTACACTGACAGACTCTTGAGTCAATCTTTCCATTTTAGGTTTCAAGGCTCTAGCGAGCAGGGTCCTCCTTTCTCTTCCATTCCTGATGGCTCTCACCTAGACCCTCATTCTGATTGGTTCACTACAGTGTGAATTTGAATGGTGCATACCCTCCAACATGACCCATTCCATTAGGTACAAAATGCTCTGTTCCTGGACTTCCCTGCCTGTGGCAGTTACAGAGGTGGGGCTCCAGCACAGTCCAAAATTCAAAGAGGGGAGGTCACATCAACTGCCAGTGAGTCCAGGCAGTGATGTTTGAGGTGGCAGTAGGTGTGGCTCCCCTTTTAGAATATTGGACTGTGCTGCAGCCTCACCTCTGTTACTGCCACTGGCAGGGAAGTCCAGAAACAGAGCATTTTGTACCTAATGGAATGGGTCATGTTGGAGGGTATGATGGTGACTGATGTTGAAGATCTGTGCATGCCCATAAGTGAATATGCGTATGTGCAGGTCTTAAACTGCGGGTGTCCTCGGAGACTCGCATAGTCTCTGTGGGGCTCGCAGCGGGGGGCATGCAGGAGGTTAGTAGGGGTGTTCGCCTACGAATGCCCTGCGTTTCCTGGGCGTACCCATGAGCTCTTCAAACATCATTTGCTTTTGGCACGCGAGGCTGCCAATGGATGTTTATGCAAAGCATCCATTGGCAGGCCTCCACGGAAAATCGGTGAATAGCGGAAGGCAGACGTTCGGACGCACGGCAGGTGGCACTACAAGGCTTGCAAAGCAGCAAACTAATGCCAATTATGAAGGCCCTTGTCCACAGGTGTGTTCTTGTTCCTGGCATCTTATCTATGCAATCTATTGTACATTACAGCCACTGTACTAGGGGTCAATTTACTAAATGTTTTAAAAATTAAAGTAGGTGAAATTGTCCATAGCAACAAAATGTTTATCATCTCTCTATTGCATCCTAGAAAATGATAGACAGAATCCGACTGGTTGCTATGGGCAACATTACCTCTTTTTATGTTTATAACTTTTAGTAAATTTGCCCCCTAGAGTCAGAGCCGGCCCTAGCCTAAATTACGCCCTAGGCAAGATTTTGACTGTTGCCCCGTAGCACTGCCACTAGTTTCCCCTTTCCCAGCACCATCAACCCTCATCATAGCAGTCATCATTTTGGTGTCCCTACCCGCAATATTTTAAATAGAACCAGCACACCCATTCGGTGCCTTTTTTGCTGAAAATTCATCTTATTTGCATTGTTATGACCAGCACACACAAGGAGCTTCTGCTGATTAAAATGATATGCAGCATGCCTATATTCTGTGTGCGACTGTGGCTGTACCTGCATACGGAATGCTATGTTACAGTGATTTCCATTAATACACTATTTCATATGCAGATACAGCCTCACTCACACACAGAATATAGGCATGCTGCATATCATTTTAATCAGCAGAAGCTGCTGATGCCCCTAGGCATTCCAAATGCCCTAGGCAATTGCCTAGTTGGCCTATGCCTAAGGCCGGCCCTGCCTAGAGTTTATGCTTTTTACCTGTTCTGTAGTGTGTTCTTTGTTATGTATAGCCTTATAGTAAACCATACTCATTTAAAAATAATAATAATAATAATAATAATATTATTAATAATAATATGGATTGAGTATCCCTTATCCGAAATGCTCGGGACCAAGAGAATTTTGGATAAGGGATTTTTCCGGATTTTGGAATATTTTTTTTTATACTTTCCTGGCCCCCTGGTGGAGCCCCGATGGTTCCACAACATCCGCGTGTCCCCCGGCATCCACAGCGGCTTGCATAATCCTCTTCAGCGGCATCTCCGGTCCCAGGGGTGCACCAGTGATGTCACTGGCGCAGTGCACCCCTGGGACCGGAGATGCTGCTGCTGAGGATCCTGAAGGCCACCGTGGACATTGGAGGGGACAAGTTAAGTATGAAAAAAGGGGCGGGGTTGAACCCCCCCAAAAAATGAAAAATTCTGAAAAAAACCACAGTTCTCTGAATATTTCAGTTTTCGGAATACACGGATAAGGGAGACCTGACCTGTAGTAATAATCATAATACCATTGAGGTCATTTAAAGCAAAATAATTAAAATAGTTTAGAAAAAATGCAATAAATGTCACTATTTGTAATGTCTTTATTATCGATATTAAATATATTATACAGGATAGGGGAAAACTAATTAGTAGTAGGTGTCAATAAAGTTAATGTGAAGGTTGAGTAGTGGGAGGATGAAAATAATATGGGGATTAGACTTGTTTTTAGTGAGTAAAGCTGTTTTTTCAGTTCATTCGGCATCTTCCAAATTTGCAAAAAAGCGACAGTGAAGGTTTCTCACTAATCTCTGTTCCAGTTTAGTCGCTGACTAATCCCCTCCATTATTCCTGTAACATTTACACAGTCTGTATTTTACTCCATATAGATTATCTTATGAACGCTACCTCTCCCACCACCGTGGACTTAATCGGCGGAAGGAAGGAAAGGGGGCTGATAAATCCCTGTTAAAATCATCAAAGGTAGCATTATTAAATACAATAAAAAATAAATTGTTGGTGTTTGCATAAATATCATTACTAGGCAAACAACAACCGAAATGTATAATGAGTGTAATAAAACAAATATGTTGTGACTCTGGGAGGATTTTCTATAAAGCAGAGGCCAAGGTAAAATGTCAGATTTTTGAGAATAACAATAAAGTGAAGATTGACATTAACCAGATCAGGCTATAAATACCACACAAAAAGACCAAACAGAATCTTTGCTGACTGAAGCGCTATTGTAACTATATTCCTGCGACACGCCGGCCTTAAACTCACACAAGAGGACAGAAACATGACTACCAGGCTGTTTGGTGGAAAAGATTAGCAGCTGACTGCTGATATATTTCTGTTTGTCATTGAAATATTCCCAAACACGAGACGTACTAGTAAGTTTTTACCTAATGTTATAGATACATGGCATTTTCTAGCTTTTTTGAAATTGCAGATGGCTGGTATATTTAGAATACTTCAGCCGTCACCTAATTAACCTGAAGAAAATATTAGTTAAAAGTAATTCAATTTAAAGGTAATTAAAACGAGCTAGTAAATGCCGGTGCCAATACATCTAGAAGAACCACATAGACCCTCTGTTGAATCGTTTTATGGGCCAAACTTCAAAAATTGATAACGTGTAGAGTGTTAATCAACCAGCCAATCAGCTCCTACCTAACGTTTTTCAAACCCAGTCTGTAACATGGCAGGTAGGAGCTGATTGGCTGGCTGTTTATCACTCCCCATTTGATCACTTTTTGAAGCTTGATACATCTGGCGCTTTATAAGCAAGTCACACAGTAAGTTTTTGGAAAGTGACTGTGTTCTATCTCTTTACATGTATTGCAGAAGTTATATTTTATAAAAACCAAATCTCAAAACAAACTTTTCTTTGATCTTTTTGCTGGAGAACATCTGCTATTCCGTGTTTCTGTTTGTACTTCCTAACAGCACCTGCTCCCTCTATTCCTAAGAATGCCGACATTGGATTGAAATATCACTCACAGCTGTCTCTATTATTTTTTATTTTGCACTAAAAATCATCTTATTATTTACATACAAAAGTACTTTTTTGGGGGTGGGTGACTAATTTAGTATATTGGCATCACAGAAAAGGTTGTAGGGTTCCTTTCAAACCATGTTCTGCCGAATAAAACTTTTTTGTCTCGTTCAGATTTAAACTTATCTCAAATTATTTGTGGAGGGTCCTATGCAGGGGAGAAATGTTGCTGGCACAGGTGCTACTTCTAACTATGGGTCCGATGGTCATTCGATGGTCAGCGACCATCAAATGATTTTTCAACCATGCAGTAGCATGCAAGGGGATGTGTTCATGTATGCCTCCCCTTGCATGGTAGCGAGGGGATTCGCATGCTGGGGGGGGGGGGAGGGGTGTTTGGACGGTCAGCGGGCAGAGTTTACCTATTTGCTACGCTGAGATTACACGCATATAATTATTAAACCTAATTTGGCACAAATGTGTGGTTTCACTGGATATAGAGCTACTTTACAAGGCCGGGGGGCGGTAACAGTTATTTCTGGTGATAGCTTGTGCCGGCTGATTATGGCAATAGCATCTCCATGACGGTTATCAATTTTACCATAAACAAAGTAACATTTATGGATCCAGAATCAAAGGATAACTTTAGGGGTTAGGCAAGTCCTAGGCTCAAGATTATCGGTCACTCTCCATCACCTCACTGCCCCCTTTGTTTCCTTTATGTCAGTGCTAGTCCTGATGTCTTCACACTGCAACCTCACCCCCATCTCCTACACCACAATATGCTTGGCATTTCCCCCCTTCCCCTGCCAGTTTAAAAAAAAATCATAAGCTTCCAAAAAAACCAATCAACTGGTCGTGTCAGGCCAGTGTACTAGCAGGGCTCTCATGCAGGGGGCCTGTTGTACTGCCCCCCTGGAATTGGCGCCCCTAGGCACATGCTTCACATTCCTAGTGTAACATCCACCACAACAATGTCAAGGAAAGCTGCAGAACAAGTATGGCAGGCTCTCCTCCTATTTAAAAGGTTTTTGTTTTACTTTTCTTACCTTTTTCTATTTGAATATTTTTTTTTAATTTCATTATAAATGGCCTGTCGTTTCAGTATCATTGAATTAAAACTTTCATCAGGGATAGTACCAATGGAAAATATCTTCTAATAATTGGCATCCAGTTGGACATGGTCTCCAGGTTTTACACTGGGTGCCGGAGTTTTAAGGTTAAATGTCTTCCATTGATATTTTCCCTGATGAAAGTTTAAAAACAATAAAAACCGAAATTTTAACCACTTAATGATGCTGCAACCAAAACGCCACCAATGTAGCATGTTTTACATTGTGGCACGGTTTATTTAATTTAAGTAAATGTTCTATCTACCTGTCTATCAATTATCTATCTATCTTTCTATCTATCTATCAATCATCTGTCACTAGCAGGTCATGATTAACCAATAAGTTGATTAGTCTGCAGCCTGGAGCACCAGGTCCTGGGGGCGCAGAACTACCACAATACAATGCGCTGGGATGGAAGCGCTTCTTGGTGCCACTTGCATTGAGGACAAGCAAGTTCTTGTAAGATCTCCCCCAGGGAACTGTGGGAGCAGGCAGACCCACCAACAGGGGTCTGGAGCCAGACCTACCAAGAGGGGTCTGGAGTCCCGGGCCCTGACAGAGAAGAGGGCCCGGACCTGGTCTTACAACTATTAACATTAAATAGCTCCTTACCAGCTATCTATCTCTGATCCTGCTATCTGTCCCCATGGTGTCCATCGGCTCTGTTGCAGCCAGACTCTGCTCTAGTCCCAGACAGCAGGGGCTGCTGGGACATGTAGTTTTTTTTAAGTGTCTGGCAGCCAGACACTTAAAAAAAACTACATGACCCAGCAGACCCTGCTGTCTGGGACCAGAGCAGACCAGACTAATGGATGCCCGAAGCAATTCTCAGTGAGAGCTGCCTTTTTTGACAGTCCCAAGACCCATCATATCTGATGGCAGCCTTGGGAGCAGCACTGACTGCTGGGATTTCCGGCATCACAGAGGCAGGGATGCTGTGAAGAGTACATCCTGTGAGAGCATGGCTGGCTCCACCACCAAGGCTGTGATTGATGCCACTGCCGCCGTTACCACCACTGCTAGGGCAGTAAGTGGCAATATGAATAGAGCTGAGTCACCAAGGCATGGGCATCGGGAAGAGGAGATCCGGTGAGAGCTGCAGCTGGCTCTGCTGGTGAGACTGTGATTGATGCCACTTCTGCCTTTGCTAGTACTGCAAGGGTGGTAGGTGGCAATATCAATGAATGGAACTGAGGGGGGCACTGATAACTTAGCCTAGAGTAGCTGGAACCCTTGATCTGGCCCAGGTCTCTATCTACCTATCTATCTATCTTTTTATCACCCATTTCTTTATACAGTATATCAATCATCTGTCTGTCTACAGATGGAGCGCAGCTCATTCAGCGGGGGTCTGGCAGTCGGATCACCAACCGCCAGCCACCAAAATGGGACGCATGCGCACGACAACGAAGCTCCCCGCCAGTCTCCGCCGGCGCTCCATCTGTATCTATCTACAGACAGAGCACCTCTCAGTCTGAACCAAGGCTCGCCAGAATGCTCCATCTGACTGGGACTTGCATCACACACGAATACTCGTGCCAGTTTTCCGGGCAATTATTCATTTATTGTTTTTAACTTATGTGTTTTATGTGTATCATTGATATTAAATAATTGTCATTGATATTATTAGTGCTGCTTTTTTCCTGTTTTTTTTTATTAGCGGGGGACGTGAACCCTGCCTGTCTCCGCTTCAGGGAGACTTGCACGGTTGGGTGGGGGGGGGGGGGGGGGGTGGGATCAAGCGACGGGGACCGGCAGCAAGGCAACGGTGAGCTCCATTGTAAGGGAATGCGCATGCATCTCTTGCATGTGCGTCCCCTTCCGGCATCTGGGGAGGCTGGTGGTTGGCGATCTGACCGACAGACTCACGCTGAATGATCTGCGCTCCATCTGTTTCTATCTATCTCATTGCATTCATATATATATAAAATCATATATCGCTCATTAATGTTAGCTGGAACATTTTACATACTTACACGTCATTGTTTAGTTAACTATAGGCTGCTTTAGCCGTGTCTATTACTGTTTTTTTTTTAAGTACTTAGGGGAACTTTTAAAGGTGTTATTTGATTGCCTGTCACCCTGTTAATAAATATGCAGCGCACCCTACCAATATATACTCATAAAGTGACATTATTTACTTACCATAGTAAAGAAATAAAACAGCCCTCTCCTTACCGATTATCTTTCGTCATCTGGCAGAGCCGCTCTACAGAATTCTGTCTCAATTAACTACATCTCATCCGCTCATCCTATAGAACATGTTAAATTCAACGGGAGATGGTAAAGGTGAGGATGTGTTTACTAATTCTTTTTCCCACAGGAATCAATTGTAAAAAAAAAAAAATGGGATTTTTATTTTTGTTTTTTTTGTGCCAATGGGGTCAAATCAAAAGAAAACTGATAGTGAAACTAAATAGGACCCTTAAGGAAAGTTAAGTCAACCTCCACAAGTTCCTAGTGCAGCAGTAATCACTTGATTGACAAGGGCCGAGCCACTGACTGTATTATCTTTGTAGTATATCACATGTCAAAACTTCCCTCCTAAGAATAACAGAAATGACCTCCGTGGTGCCACAAGTCCTTTGTGACCTTTTTAGTAGCCATAACAGTGGCTAAAAAAACACAAATACATCAAGCAGTGTTTTTTTTTTTTTTAATAGGAGCTGGTGACGTTTTATTTCAATCCTAGTAGTTAACTCAATTAAAATAAAAAACGTGCAATATGGTCTCTCGTCTCTACAGAGAGGCTTTGTTTGGCAATGCTGATCTGTACTCTCTGGGTATCTGAATAACACAGTGGCAAGCAAAACATATGTCAGTAAATCGCCAGTTTATAAGTGGGTATAAGTAATATCTTAAAGTGGTTGGACATAACAAATATTACTAAAGGAAATCAGCTGCTTTAGGGCAATGTATAGTGATTTTTATTAGTGATCTTTTTAAACAACTTACTTCTGATTATTATCATCATCCTGAGTACTATTATGCTTCTGGTGCTTGTGCTTTATGCAAAGACAAATCTTTTTTTGGAACACTTGCGTGAACGTCGGCCATCTTGTTCATGCAGCCGGCCAGGAAGTTGTCATCGGAAGATTACAACCTTGGTGTCCCTATAAAATGGGGAGCGATGTACTAATGTTTTGTAGAAAGTCACCCAGCAGCATCCCATCCCTGCCCCCAAACAGCAGAGCTCATGTCCTGTCCCACAACATCAGCTATGTATGTAAACTATTTGATTTATATATATATATATATATATATATATATATATATATATATATATATATATATAAACCAGCCCACTCTGCAGGGAATACTTAGTTGAACTCACAAACATTCCAAAGCGGACAAGTGGGGATGTTGTTCATAGCAACCAATCAAATTCTAGCTGTCAATTTACAGAATTACTTTATAAATGATAGCCAGACTTCCTAACTGACACAAATACTGTGATTCACGAGTCCGCGACAAAGGGGTGGAGCTAAATTAAGCAAATAGCATAATTCTGCGTCATTTAGGCCCCGCTTCCTCACTGTGGACCCAAGAATCACGACGTTTGTGTGGCATGGGGGCAGGGCTTGGTTACTTCAGCCTCGTCTCCGCCCCTGACGTGTTGCCTCTTCAGGCTTCTCTCGGACAGGCAACAATAAAAGTAGGTAATTATGATTTACAGTACAGTTCAGTACTGCAAGGCAGCAATGCTAACCACCCGAGGTGCATTTAGATGTTATGGGGCAGCAGGTCAGATACCAGTTTGCGGCCCTCCTTCCTCCAATAGTACACAGCACTATATTTTGTTGCTGATTGCAGCCAGCGTTGATAGAGTAACTTGGCATGTCACAAGATCCGGACTTATTCACACAGCTGCGAATTTGCACACCATCCGATTATCGATAGACTGTGTATGCATATGGGCCGCAATGTGAAATCCTACTTTTTCTATTTGCAAGGTGTTTAAAATTAACCGGCCATTTCATGGGAGTACCAAACTAAGGCGTGCCTGAAAAAATGCTGGAAGTGAGAGGGAAAATGCAGATATACCTAAGCGTATTAGCAGAGGGTGTGTGAGGTCAGCAACAGGCCGTATAAGCCTGTGGGTCTTTGGCTACTGTTAGCCTGTGATGACTAGTGCATCATTTAATGGTGAGCCTCTATAGAATGGCATTGGACATATTCGCTTGGCTGTGAAGACTTCGCAAGGCGTACACATTTGGTTGCATGGTAGGATTTCCGTGTGTCTCTCTGATCGCTGGACGTTGCAGATTCACGGCCGTGTGATCAGGTCTGAATTACCTCCACAGTCTAACGCTAAATGTTCAGTTGCATAAACATCAGCATTGTGTACAAATCTGAATCAAGCTCTATGGGCCAGATGCTCTAAGATTCAAAACTGATAAAATGGAGAGGGATAAACAGCCAGCCAATCAGCTCCTACCTGTCGTTTTTCAAACACAGGCTGTGAAATGGAAGTTAGGAGCTGATTGGTTGGTTGTTTATCACTCTCCATTTTATCACTTTTGAAGCTTAGTGCCTCTGGCCCTAGGTCTTTTGGAAGTAGGCTTAATACCTGTGTCACATTTAAAGTAAACTCACTGCCACATGCTGTACAGTGGATGAAACCATTTTTTGTGTCCAATTTTTTTTCCGTATCCAATCGAAGAACATCAAAGGGACTTTAGGAGTGTGGGCAGGTCCATGTGATGTCATAAGGTTAGGCGGTAGTCATGCAATGCTCCTCTGGGAACGTTTTGGAAGGCCATGATATCTTTATGGGACCTTTGGGACTTTTGGGCCCTAGGCAGGCACCTATGTTGCCTTGTGGATCATCTGCCTCTGCCAACCACTAATAGGTCTAAAGGTGGCCAAACACACGCAGATTTATCTGCAGATCTGTCTGGTTGGAACAAAAACATGGTTAAGGATGAGAGCAAATGACAGTTGACCATTTGCTTGGAAGTGCTGGAAAACTGACAAACTGTCACTCATCCATAACCATATTTTTGTTCCAACCAGCCAGATAAATCTTACTAGTGTATGGGCACCTTTAGAGTTAATTTCGATGTATGCCTTTTTTGTCTGTGAATTATTGTCTTGATTTTTAACAAACAATTAGCTTTTCCTCGGTTTACTTTCTATACTAACATTGTGAAATAATTAATCAACACTGACTTCCTGTAGATGTTGACTGTGATTATCGATGGTGGCAAAATGATCTCCTGTTGACAATTAAGAAATCCTTGCTTTGGTATGGTTACCTAACACTAAGATAAATTACATTGGTCTTGAAATGATAAATCAGGGCATTGCAAGTCAACGGAATGCTTTAACTACAACAAATGTAAGCGCACGGTAGTGTAATGAATCCTTTCTGTTGGATTTATGCATAGTGCATATATAGATCGGAAGATATATGCGTGTAGTAAATATGCCATCTGCATATGTTCTAATTTTCTAAAGCCTGACTCGGACGTGAACAGGATGAAAGGGGTAATATAATACTCAACAGAGTAAGACGTCACGGAGGAAATCAAGGAGCAATAAGTATTTTTTCCACTGCATTTTATTACACAGGGAACTAGTTTCTCTTTCTTTTTTTTTTTATTTCCTTTGCTCATATATATTATAGAATGCTATGCACAACACATAAATCTATACCTGTCAATCTCTTAATGCTAAAATCCACCAACTCACTCATCCTATTGTACCCGGGCAGTTAGCAGAGGGGAGTGAGGGATCAGCGCTGGACCATGGGTATGGGGTTGGGCCGATGCCTGCCGGAGGTGGGCAGCTGACATTGGATGACGTCAACCGACCGCCATCTTTTCGTCCCGGCGGCCGCAAATATAAGTCAATCTCAACATGAGGACACACGTCACATGACAGGTAAGAGCTGATTTCACTTGAGCATCATTTAAATAGCCCCTATTCAGCATCATACTGTACGCTGAAGTGCGTAAATCGCTATTTGGCAATGTGTGCACTTCTGCACATGCGCAAGCACCGGAGCAGGCATGTATGAGCCCTGAAACATAACAATCACAGTTTTGGGCCGGCAGAGGGCAATAATGGGGCGGCGACGTACTGTTATGGTGTATCAGGTTGGCATTTTGTGGATGCGGTCCGGACAATACTTGATGAGTGATGTCACACGCAGCCAATGTAGACCTAATGTAACATGGCGGTGGCGTTGCAGGGGCGTTAATAGGTTAGGAAAACAACATTTTGTATCCCAATTGCACACTGAGTGAGAGATATCTACATAATAATCAGATAATACAGAGATCTTGGTTGCGTATATCTGCAGATATAGGGCTAAGCCCCCAGGCCGTACGTCAAGGCATCTCTGTCACTGGGGGTCCCTAATACTGGTGTGGGCCCCCAACATGCCGACACAGGCTGAGTACTCCAGGGCAGCACACAAATGAAAGTTAGTAGGGGTTAATAAGAAGCACAAAGTGCTATGTAGGGAAGTGAAGGTGGGATTAAAATACAAAATATATACAATGTGATAGGAAAAAATAGGTGTTAATAAAGTGTTAGGGTGTGCTAACATGGAGCAGACCAGCCCTACCAACACAGGGGGCACCACACTCCCAAACCCATCCCATTAGCAATAACAGCGTTAATAGGATAACATTTTGCTGTTCAGGGAAGCTTTTGCATTTTGGCAGGGGGAAGACCCAGCATGTGGGGCGGCCTTGCTGTATGCTGGGCTGCCCAGCGCATGCTACCACCGGGAGTTGCAATTTTGCATACTGAATGGGGCCCTACATTTGTAATGTGAAAACAAGATCATCACTCAATAAATCTGTCCCTTAGTTCAACTTTCAAAATCACCAAAAATGCAAGAAACAGGAACATATAAATTAACTCAGGGGTCCTCAAACTATTGTGGGTACTTGTGTATTAGCACGGCGCCCACTATGCTATTTGTTGAGTGGGCTATTCTGCGTAGTGAAATCGCATCGCATTGCATCGCATGGCACGTTTTCATGCCGTGCGATGTAATGCAATGCGATGCGATCTCACTAGCTCATTTATTCACTGCACCCTGGCCACCAATCGTATAGCATCGCATCACACCCAAAATCCACGTTTTCGTGCCGTGAGATGTGATGCGATGTGATCTCACTAGTTAATTTACTCACTGCACCCTGAATGCCAATCGCATCACATCACACGCAAAATTGCATGCGATCGCATATGATTTTTAGTGCGTTGCGATTTAGCACAACACCCCCAGTGTACATGTCTTTGTGATGCAATGGGATTTAGCACACCCCCACTATCCACATCACCCCGAAGCATGGTGAAATCAGCGAGCCCAGAGAAGGGTCGCCGAATACATGTAAAGTAATCCGCATCCTCTCCCGGGGCTTGCTGCGCTCGCCACACTTTATAAACCCCATCAGACAATATAAATAATGACAGGACCCCAGCAAGTTACTGCAGAAGGTCATCACATCACATGTGTAGTCAGCAGACAGCACATACATGGCAGCATTGTGGGGGCACAGAGTGATGGGAGGAGTCTAAAATAACAGACAACTCAACAGATTTATCAGACTCCTTCAATCTCTGACTGAGATTAGAGAAGTCATCAGGCTGATGGTCAGCAACATGGAGTCATAACCCCATACTGAGAAGGTAAGGACCCACTTTGGGGTCAGAACCCACAGTTTGAGAACCGCTGAATTAACTTATTTAACAATTTATGTATAAGTGCATGCCTCCCTGTATTGTAGTTTCCAAAGTTTATACAAAGATATACAAGAATATACAGCACATAAACAAGTATTTCTTTGATGTATCAAGCCGTGAAGATTGTAGAAATGGATCAGCGGAGAAGTTCCCTATATCAACCAATCAGCAGGTATAAAGTTACAGAATGTTTATTGAGAAACGCTTCGTGGAAGCGGATTGGCTCTTATTGACAACTTATCCAAAGATCCACTCCTCCCATCTTTGTACTGCTTGATACAAGAACCATTATTTTGTTACATTATATTTATATTATTATTACATACATAACTGTAGCTGACATCTATCCTTGTGAGCCTCGACTCTCCCTTTCCATACAATATTTTAAATGGTAAAATATCTTATATAGCACTGCTCCTCACCTCTATGGGGTAGAATTCTAGTGTTTTAAAAAAAAAAAGTATTTAAAAAAACTGACAGTTAGGAATCTTTGAGAAAAATAATGTACAAAATAGACCTCCCACTGGCATCCATTCACCTCTCCTTGATACACAATCTGCCTGATTGAGGACTGATGAAGGGTAGAATGGCTTTAGCGTCACCAACAACAACATTTCTTTATCTTAGGTGATCAGAACTCTCTTGGGGTGCAATTCACTTTCTGTGATTGGAGCATCAATCTGTGAAGATGAGAACCGAAGTTACGATTTCTTTGGTGTATTACTGTTAGCGTCAAATGCGATCATTGTCCATCAACTGATTGCTAGTATTTAAGTTGTGACACAAGATACTCCTGATGCGTATGAAGGTATTACAGCCGGACATATAGGTCCTTATTCTGGTTCACTCGCAGAGTCAAATTCCTTCTCAAATGGACAAAACCATGCACACTGCAGGGGGGGCAGATGTAAAATGTGCAGAGAGAATTAGATTTGGGTGAGTGTTTTTGTTTCTGTGCAGGGTAAATACTGACTGTTTTATTTTTACACTGCAATATAAATCTCACTTTGCAGTAAAGCTGCACCCAAATTCTCTCTGCACAAGTAACATCTGCCCCACCTGCAGTACACATGGTTTTGTCCATTTAAGAAGGAATTTGCCTTTGCAAGTGAAGCAGAATAAGGGCCATAGAATGGTCCTACATGGACCAATGGGGTTGGTATAGAGATACATTCTGCTCATGATATTTCAGGAGTCATATAACCTGTAAGGGCCTGATTCTGATTTAAAAGTAAATAAAAAAAGCAGCAACTTTGTATCTTGGAAAATATATGCTGCACTGCAGGGGGCAGATGTAACATGTGCAGAGAGATTCAGATTTGAGGGTGGCATGCCCAAACAGAAACCTAAATTGAAGTGCTGAAAAAAGGGCTACATGCAAAAGCAGCCAGTGTTTACCCTGCACATAAAACATAAATGTATTTAATCCCCATGCATTGCAACATGGTTTGTTCCAGGGAGGAAATAACATGCTAATTCTGCCTAACTTCCAACCCAGAACCAAGCCCTTATTGCAGTGGGTTGTCTTTCCTACGCTCTAAAAAAAACAGAAAGCACTGAAAAAACAGAGGCTCTACGGTCACATTAGTTCTGTCTGCATTGGCTGTTGGCAGTCCGAATTTGACCCCATCCCCAATGTTTGGCGTCTGTTTATGCGCAAACCCCAGGAGCGAACAGACTGTGTGATCCGGGTGGGGAGGGGCCAGTAGCAGGGAAACGCCCAGCATTGTATGGGTGTCCCCATAAAAACACGGCCAGATCCCCTTGAAACAGAGGCCTGACAATGCTTGTGTGGGGGGGCCAGTTGACCTCACGTGACTTACTTTCAGACCCTGGCAACGAGCGGCTTAAGTGAGTTACACACTTGTTGGGCCCCTTTGTTGCATAAATGGAGGGCAGTGACAGAGCTGGACCATGGGAATGGACAGTGTTTTATGGGCGCTCCCATGAAAATGCTGTGCGTTGCCATGGGTGTGCAGGCGAGCCGGCGGCTGACATCACAGGAGAAATAAATTAGATGGTTGGCGACCATTGAAGGATTTCTCCTGCTAGCCTGGTACCGAGGGGTCTCCTGGTATCTAGGGGACTCGGCGGTCAGAGGGGGTGGGCAGGGCATTTATTTGGCGAGGTGACGGGCGGCATCTCAGGAGCTTGGTAAGCTGCGATGTTCGCAAAGCCAATGTGCAGATATGATACATCGTGTTTAAATATTGTTTATGGACTTAAAGTTCAGGAATAGTCCTACTCTGACCTTGCCGGAATTTGTTTTTAATTTTAGAGATGTGCAGGCTCTGATTTACTCTGATTTCAAAGCAGGATCTTATTGGCTATCAACTGTCAACAACTGTCATGTGATTTGGGATAGCCAATAAGATCCTGCTTTGAAATCAGAGTAAGGGCGAGATGTATCAAATGGAAAATGCGGTAAACCCCCGGTTTTACTGCATTTTCCTATGTATCAAAAATGATACCGCAGTGAAGGGTATCGCCACCTTTGGGTGGCGATACCCTATAGAAGCCTATGGGCTTCTTTTCGCCGACGCAAACCCGCCGCCTCGCCGACCCCCCCTCTGGCTTACCTTCCTGAAGGGTCCTCCTGGACCCTGGAAGGTAAACCTTTCCTCCCCCTAGTGACGCAGCCGGACGTCCTTCCGGCTGCAGGGGGGAGGAGGAGGCGCCGGGGACAGCTTGCTTAGCTGTCCCCGGCGTGACGCCGCGTGAGGGATGCAGGAGCTGGCTGGGAGGTGATGGAGACCCCCCGCACACCACATTCCAGGTATAGCGGGGGGCCTCCGTCACCGCACCGCGATGCCAGCCGCATATGTTAGTACATATGCGGCGGCATCGCGGCGGGGGGGGCGTAGGGCGGCGATGTATTTTAATACATCCCGCCCTAAATCAGAACCTGTACATCTCTAGTTTTTATGAATCTAACTTGACTACTAAGCCCAGGACTGGGCTACTAAGCTGCAGATCTTATACATCACATCATCCAGAACTATTAAACTGCATCATAACAGTCATGCGTTCATTAATAATGGCTTCTATGGGCTGTATGCTACACCAGTGTCTATCGGCCTCGCCAGCTGTGCTGTGTAACTGTCATACTGTAGCTGTATATCGTATTCTGGGTTCCTTTTGCTAATGCATCATTTGGGGTCAACCTGCAGTTTGCTAATAGAAATCTTTTGTTATACCTATGCAAAATGAAGATGATGCTAATGTGCCCCTAAGGTAAACCCATTCCTAAAATGAACTAGGGAGAGATGGAGAATTCATCTTTCAAAGTGAAAATAAGTAATTGCCCCTTCCACATTGATGTATATGGGTAAAATGTGGTTTATTTAAAGAACACATCTCTATGGGACACAGAATCCTTAATGAGTCTGTGCTTACGCTCCCCTGACATTCCGGTTACACAGCTGCAACGTGTCCATTAATGTCCATTAGCAGTTGTGCGCCCAATAGTATTAAAAAAAACACAGAAAGTAACTTTGTTGGTCTGGATTTGCAGGTTGAATCTTTGGAGTTAAATAATACTGAAAATAATAATAATAATAATAATAATAATAATAATAATAATAATAATAATAATAATTTAACATTAGAATAGTTTGTCAATTCCCTTTACTCAGACCAACTCTATAGCCCAGTAGATCAATATTCATGTTATACAAGAGGCTCATGGAATACATTACAATGCAGTAAAATATATACAAGTCGGGTATCCCTTAAGGTGGCCATACATCAGAAAGACATTGCACCCAATCATACAATCTGAATGCATTGTACGATGGATTGCATGCAGATTGTGTGCACATCGTGTGTACACAATCATGCAATCACACAATATCCCGGCCCCGGGAGATTGGAGGATTGGTCCTCTGATCTGACGTGCTGCACGTCAGTTCAGTTGGGATTGGGAGCAGATTGCATGTGCTTTTAAGTACATGCAATTTGTCTTTAGATGGCTCATACAACCAGCATCACCTGACACTCCCTCCCTGTCTAGCAGAGAAGAGATGTGCCGTTTCGGGGTGGCCCGTGGCAGTGAAGATGCTGGGAGCCGCAGAAGTTTCCAAGCGACAGGCGGACGGGCAGGTGAAGAGAGCGGTGAATGTTGGGGCTTGGTGTATTAATGGGGTGGGATACGGTCATTTGGTCTACAGCATGATGGTCAACAGTCATTAGGTCGACACCATTATGTCAACATGGGAAAAGGTCGACAGGGGTCTAGGTCGACATATGAAAAGGTCGACATGGTTCTAGGTCAAAAGGTCATTAGTTCGACGGTCCGTTAGTTCGACAGGTCATTAGTTCGACAATGTCTAGGTCGACAGTCAAAAGGTCGACATGTCAACCTAATGCATGTTGACCAATAGTGGTCAAGCTATTGACTTTCAGCGTTATTACCGTCAACCTTAAGATTGGAAACATAATTACAATCTGGATGTGCCATAGATAGATAAAAAAAAAGTAACTGCCTTAAAGAATAATGGATATTCATGCTGAATAGCAGATGACTCTATGACAGTGGTTCCCAACTCTTCTCCTCAGTTATCCCCAACAGTTCACATTTTCCAAGCCACCTGTGGTGTTTATAAAATGTGACATACAGTGAACCGGCTGGTGACTTGAGGCCAGATTATCTAAGCTTCAAAAGTGATAAAATGGAGAGTGATAACCAGCCAGCCAATCAGCTCCTAACTTCCATGTCACAGACTGTGTTTGACAAATATCAGACAGGAGCTGATTGGCTGGCTGTTTACCCCTCTCCATTTTATCACTTTTGAAGCTTAGAGAATCTGTCCCTTGGAGAGCTACATTTTTAGAGGTACTTGAGGACTGAGGTTGGGAACCAATGTTCTATGCTAGTGTCCTCTACACAGCAATCCTAACCACATTGTGATGTCCATGCAATAAAACAGGAGACAATTGCAGTTCAAGTCATTGATGTTAACGATGACAGTGCTAACATTTCAACAGGCAACATGTTGACACTCGTAATGTCTACAGAAGAAATGTCGATATTGCCGGAATGTTGACATAAGGGTTAGGCACTGGGGTGAGGCTATGGATAGCACTATAGAGAGGGATTAGGGAAAGGAATAGTGGTCAAATACTTACCAGAAATCTGGAGGATTGAATGTCAGACCCAGAAGTGATGGTCACATAATAGCCAGGACCCGAAAGATGCTACTGTGGCTGCCAGAAGAAGGTAGGTCACTGGAATGAATTGTCAACATTCTATCGTGTTGACATTTCATCAACATTATGAACATGTCATTGTTCTCATGTCAACATGAGGAATGTCAACATTATGCCACTAAACATTTTGTACCAGCCTTATTAGTCAAGCACTATTGAATAGGAACTTTTTTGTGCGGTGGAACAGTTCTATTAATTTTTATAACAAGTTACTGTATAGTAATCATTAAAAACATTACATAGAATAAGTATCAACACATTAATCCAGAGTGCAGTAAATATCGGGGCTTACAGTGACCATCCATAGCCTAAGGAGGTCCACACTTATTTCTGTAAACAGTATCAATGTCGGTAGTTATCCAGCTCCCTATTGCACAATAAGGAGTACGACCATCCTGGTCCTATTGGAGCGTTCTGTGGAGCCAGGAGACATACAACACAAAACTCCAATCCCTGGTTTTGCCAATACTCAATTCTTATTAGTTCTGTTTAGAGCTTTTCCAATTTCTCATTGATCACCAAATCCAAATGGCTTTTATGATCGTTCTCTCAATTTTAAAATTCCATGTTTTATAATTGGTAAATCCACTTGCACTTTGACTGTGATGTCACCTGAAAAAAACAACAACATTGATTAAAACTATTGTCAGTTTGCCAGCTTTATACTACACTTCTCACAAACAGTTTCTGTTCATTTCATTCTTTCAGGGAGATGTATAAAACTTTGAAGAAAGATAAAGTAGCATCCAATCAGCTTCCTATTCCTGTTTTACATACAGTGAGGCAAATGTATTAAGCCTGATGAAGAGAGAAAATCAAGATAAAGTGGAGATAAAGTAGAAGGAGATAACGCACCATGTATTATCGACCACACTTAGATCGACAGTCATTAGGTCAACACCGTTGGGTGACATGCAGGAAGGTTGACAGGGTTCTAGGTCAACATGGTTGAAGGTTGACATGTGTCTAGGTCGACAGGGGACAAGGTTGACATATCGTTAGGTCGACACAGGTTATGCCGACAAGCCGTGAGTTCGACATGGGTTTTTTCACTGTTTTTTTGACCCGAAAGATGACACAGTTGACTTGGACACTGTTTGAAGTGAACCGCAGCCCTTCGCATCGCTCGCTTTGCCCGCAATGCTTCAGGCACAGTGCCTCGCTGTGCTCGGCACACTATTTTATTCTCCCACGACGCCCTAGTGGATGGTAGAGCATGAAATACCTCCTTTCGGCACATGTCGGCTCAAAAAAACAGTGAAAAAACCCATGTCGACCTCGCAACCTGTCGACACAACCCATGTCGACCTAACGCTATGTCGACCTAAAACCATGTCGACCTTGTCCCCTGTCGACCTAGACACCTGTTGACCTTCAACCACGTCGACCTAGAACCATGTCGACCTTTCTGCATGTCGACCCACCAGTGTCGACCTAATGACTGTCGACCTATGTGTGGTCGATAATATGACCGTATCCCAATGCACCAGCCAAGGCACTTCGGAAAAGCTGCTCCTTTTTGCGGACCAAAATTTAGGAATATTTTGCACATTAGTATTCTCCAGTGGAAAGTGCATTCAGTCTTTATTTCATTCAGATAATAATTATCAATCTTTATTCAAAATACAGTATTCACTAGCGAGATTTGGGCCCTTTTCATCAAATTCTGAGGCATCCAACTCCGGGTAAGTCCCGTGTCCAACCTTGAGCATTTCCTGTGTCAGATTCCCGGCGAACAGGACCCGGGTTATTTTTTTCTTCCCCATTTACACCAAGCTCCAGCCCGGAGTGGAATGGTAATAATCCGGGTCGAGGCTCTGGTGTAAAATACATAAGGATAGAATTCCATAGCATGGCAGTCCCATCAGTTTACAAGACAGTGTGGGCTTTCTGAATATGATAAGCTTGCCTGTGAGTTTTCAGGGAACGCTTGAAAGTTTAGAGGCTAGAGGAGAGTCTTAGTGTGCGTGGGAGGGCATTCCATAGGGTGGGCGCTGCCCGACAAAAATCCTGCAGGTGTAAGTGAGAGCGAGTAATGGGTGTGGTTGAGAGATGCAGATCTTGTGCAGAGCGGAGAGGTCGGGTGGGGATATATTTTGAGATAAGCGAAGAGATATAAGTCGGTGTAGTCAGAGTAATGGCCTTGTATGTAAGTAGAAGTTTTTTATATTGAATGCAGTAATATACAGGCAACCAGTGGAGGGACTGAAAGAGCGAATCAGCAGACAATGAACGTGTAGCCAGGAAGATCATCCTCGCAGCTGCATTCAAAATGGATGGTAGTGGTGAGAGTGTTTTCTTAGGAAGACCGGTAAGGAGGCTATTGCAATAGTCATTGCGTGATATAATGAGTGCATGGATTAGAGGCTATGATCGTTCAGCCCTTCTCTTCTTATTCTGCCTCTTTAAGAACAGAGCGAAGCATTTGCAAATACATCTCTGTTTAAACTATAGTTTAAATGCAACTGATGCTCTACCACCAACCGCTTC
The DNA here is from genome assembly GCF_055691185.1 of Crinia signifera. NCBI lineage: Eukaryota > Metazoa > Chordata > Amphibia > Anura > Myobatrachidae > Crinia > Crinia signifera. The sequence goes on along the minus strand of NC_139217.1, from coordinate 443,192,912 downwards.
CTTTACAAGACTTTATCTAATACATGCAAATTTTTGTTGACTTATTTTCCACAGACATTCAGAATTTAATGCATAAAAACATTTACTGGCTCAGCATGTAAGAGGATAGAGCGATATTTTCATGTTTGTCCAAAGGCATCCAGCAGTGAGCGGTGGTCATTGCATGAAGTGGTGTGGAAGACAGGAGTTTTAAAAAGGAAACCTTAGGAATAACCACTGTTGTGTAACAGACAGGGGTCATATAAAACCATTGAGCATCACACCTCACCCGTGTGGAGGAATGGGAAAGCAGTCCGCTCTCGGTTATCCCTTTTTGACATAGAAAATCAATATGTATCAATATACATGGACAGCATAGAAGTGTATCACGTCCCCACACATACAGTCGCTCGATGCCCTCGCCTTGTTTTGGGATCGGTGCCTCGCTGTGCTCGGCACACTATTCTATTCTCCCTCTATGTCCACTGAAATGATAAAGAATGAACAAGTTGGTTTCAAAAAGTCAGTTGTTGGGCTATCGAGTATGTGCTGCGCACATTTTATGTACTAGATCTCATCTCATCGTAAAACCGACATGTGATGAGATTAATTGTAACCTGTATGGGCACCTTATCTTTTGATAATGTCTATCTAATGCATGTCTAATGCTGCCTACACACAGAGAGATTTTGCTGAGCGATCTGAGCAATGTATCTCTGGCTTAGGTCTCCCACCCCCATTACCTGACATGTGTCACACCTGTGGTCAGATCCGGACTGGAAACAACCAACGGCGTAGCGGCTGACTGGTAAACAAACTGTGGCGCGTTGATGAGGCTACTGCACATTACCAGGAGGCACCCAGGACAATTAGTTCAGAAGACGGACCACAATTATAAAAGTCCAAGTCTTTATTGATACCAAAGATGGTACAGATGATAACTGGTGAGACTTGAAGAGAGTGATTGGTAGCAAATGGAGCAGTGGAGCACACTGATGGAGTCCTGATAGGATGTAGTAAGGTGAAGGACTGGTAAGTGGTGCAGTGTGGGAACACAGAAGGAGTCCAGACAACAATAACAGCAATAATGGTATTGGTGCAGCATAAGAACACTGAAGGAGTCCGAGTAACAATAACAACTGTAAAGACCAGGGGTATGGTGCAGTGTAGGAACACTGATGTAGTCCAGATAATAATATTAATAATAATAATAATAATAATAATAATAATAATAATGACAACAACAACTGTAACAACAGTGTGGTATGGTGCAGTGTAGGAACACCGATGTAGTCCAGATAATAATTCAATATGGAGAAACACCAAAATGGTACTGACCCTTGAAGACTTGGGAGAATGTCATGGGAATTGGGTATATATAAGAATGCAGGAGAAAATGGAGAATTTTGGATGGAAACTACCAGTGGTAGAACACTGATAGAAGTTGATGATCACCGATGAAGTATGAGGGTCATGATGCTGGAGATTCACCGATGGTAGGTATAGATGGTGAATATCAAAAGGATCTGAAGAATCACCAATCATACTGGAGAATCACCGATGGTGAGTACCAACGGTGGAACATCTATGGACCTGAAAAATTACTGATGGTGCTGGAGAGTCACCTATGGTGGAACATCGATGGGGCCAGGTGAGCTGCACACTGCAGTACTCAGGTCCTTGGAGCGGGATGGAAAGCTCTGGCACCTGGAAGCAGCTTAGGACACACAGAGAAAACACCATACAGGTAGCACAGTCTGATAAATAGCACTGGCAACTGGCTTTACTTAACCAGCACCTATATAGCAGCAGGGGAGTGCTGATTGGCTGGGCGATTAACACTTCTGAGAGACTCACAGGATAGGCTGAGGAATACCATGTGACCAGGCAGAACATGGATGCTCCCATGATCAGGAAAGGTGGGAAACGCTGTTTGTTCAGCACATGGAGCATAGCTTTGGTAATGGAGGCAGCATGGAAGCTGCAGGAGACAGGGACTGACAGACAGGCATGGATAGGTGTTTATCTGTGGCAACTACCATGCAGGGAGATTTCTGGATCGCTGTGGACATATACCTGTCTTAATACTCTGGCCATGACAACACGAGGGACCCGTGTGAAAGTGCTCTGGGCACTATTTGCCTTTATTAGATTAGTGGAGGTAGATTTCCTAAAGCTTTGAATAATGAAAAGTTTTGGTGTTACCCATAGCAATAGAGTCTTGCTATCTAACTTCTAGGTATTTATAAGCTTTAGTAAACCTACCCCTATGAGTTAAGTAAAACTCTGCCAGTCCCAATCAATGATGCCTAGGCTGTCCTGCAGGATGTTATCCTCTTCAGATATGCAGATTTAAAGTGGCAACAATTTACATCTAGCCTTTTAAAATTCAAATTATTGCCGATTTAAATCGATAGGCTAAATTGTGCCAGGTTCCTGCAATTCCCAGGCTGTTCCAAATGGGCCATCACATTTCTACCAACGGACATTCAACAGAATATAAATAAATTGCGACAGTTTCAGATTTGAAATTTGATCTGCCGCCGTTACGGTCACATTTATCCTCCAGTTAGCCTAGGACACTGCTTGTATCGGTAATACCACACTCTCATCGAGCTCTGGTTCCCGATGAGTTAAACCTTATTATTATTATTTTTAAGGCACGGATAAGAGATTATATGAGCCTTTCACATGGAGATGCTGGCGTGGCTTAGGGGAATCGTTTTCTCCCATGTCCGTGTCACACTATTCTGATTTATCCCTAGGACATTATTCAAATGGATGTCTTAAGCTATAATTTTGTTGCTTTTTTAGATTGACAAGAAAATGTGTCTGTCAGTTTGTGCGCATATTGCAGCTGTCCTTTTCAGATACACTCTGATCCGCTTCGTGCAATTTTATTCATTTGTACGTTTAACAGAAATATAAAATAGACGATACACGGTCTTAATTACACTTGTTTTTGATTTTGGAATAAATATGATGATAAAAGACAATTTGTATAGATAATTCGTACCTAGAACACTTCCCAAAATTCGATTCAGCACAATAAGTGTGTTGCATTGGTGAATGATGCTTTATAGAGTCAACAGTGAAATACCCTGTGTACTATATGTTTGTGTGTGTGTGTGCTTGTGTGCGTGGTCAGGAGGTTTCGTGTTTGTCAGCAAGGGGTTTCTGCGTTTGTATTTCTGGCTTTTTATAGTTAAGGTTTATACAGAATTTATCTTTATTAGATATTTTGTTTACGAGTCAGATTATATTTGAACATATGGATTATATTAACATAATTCAAGCACACCTGCTGCAGTGTTTTCTTCAGTGGAAAATAGGCAGTGGAGGCAAACTGGGTTTGACACTGTAGGTTTAAGGTATATAAAACTAATTTCAACCACATTTACTGCTCTGTTTCAGTGCAAGGGAGATTTTATAAGACAAACATTTGAATGCCTCAATTAGAATAAAGCATAAATTGCACCACGGCTATTGCAACATTTACTTTATAGCATTTATAGGGCCGTTTGGGGTGAATTTACTAAAATAGGAGTTCTATTGATATGGGATGTTGGGATGGAATGTTGCCCATAGCAACCAATCAGATTCTATTATCTTCTAGAAGGTGCTAAATAAATAATACCCCTTTCACACCGCACTTGTTAAACGGTATATTGCCGTTTTTTTCCCACTTCAAAACGTTTAAGGTTTAAGCGGCAGAGTTGATTTACCGGTTAAAGATAACCGGTATTTCAAAACGTTTAAAAAGCAGAGTCCTATATGTTTCAGAGCCGTTTTTTATGCAGTGAGAATGGCTCTGAAACGGTATTTAGTAAAAACAACAGATTACAGACCTGTGATAGGCTGTCCCCTGCATTCTGCCTTGAAACGTGTTCAGGGGATTAAACGGGTTGACTGATGTGAATGGTACTTAAACGGTATTTAAAACGGTAATCTACGGCAATGTGAAGGCTCAGACCCGTTTTAAATACCGTTTAAAAATACCGGTTTTTAAAACGTTTTGGCAATGTGAAAGCGGTATAAGTAGAATGTAATTGGTTGCTATGGGCAACATCCCATTTTCCATAGAACTCTCATCTTAGTACGTTTACCCCTTTGAGGGGTATTCAATTCAGGATTCCGACAGTCGGAAATTCTAGGCTGTTTTTGTCCGATCCGACACTAACTCAACAGTTGGAATTCACTGTTTTGACGGTCAAGTGTTGGAAAGTCCGTGGATCGGCCTTTGATTGTCGAAAAGGCTGTAAATTCAACCATCCGCGGCTGTTTCCAGCAAAACTAAAGATCTGACTATAAAAAATTCGGAACTAACACCCTTTAATACGGTCGGTAATGGCAGCATTGGATAGGTGAGTCCCGATATTTCCCCTGTCGAGTAATACAGGCAAAGATTGAATAACCCCCCCCTAAGTATACAAATTAGAATGGGTGTGGATGGAATAATCTACAGTTTCTGGGTCAGCAGTCAATAGTTCAACTCCAAAAGGTTGACATGCACTACTGTAGGTTGACATTGACAAAAGGTCAACACAAGCAAAATTTCGCCATGAAACAGGAGGACACATGGGGCCTTATTCTGGTTCATTCTTTCTGACAAAATCCTTCTTAGATGGACAAAACCATGTGCACTGCAGGGGGGGCAGATGTAACATGTGCAGAGAGAATTAGATTTGGGTGAGTAATTTTGTTTCTGTGCAGGGAAAATACTGACTGCTTTATTTTTACACTGCAATATAGATCTCACTTTGAAGTAAAACCCCACCCAAATCTAATTCTCTCTGCACATGTTACATCTGCCCCACCTGCAATGCACATGGTTTTGCCCATCTAAGAAGGATTTTGTCAGAAAGAATGAACCAAAATAAGGCCCATGGAGAGGTCGACATGAGTTTTTATGGTTTTTGTGTCCATGTCAACATCTGTCAACATGGGCCCCCAATTAGTGTTGCACTTACCCTCACTATGCTTTAGGCATGGCGCCTCCCTTCGCTCAGATTTATTATTCCAAATTGTAGTCCAGTTAGATGGCAAAGGATGAAAAGTCCATAAAATAAAATAAATTCATAAAAAAACTCACGTCGACCATTGCCATGTCAACATTTTGTCAATGTCGACCTAGTGCATGTCAACCTTTTGTCAGTGTTGACCTAGTGCAGGTCAAGCTTTGTCGAGGTTGACCTTGTCCATGTCAGTCTTTTGGTTTCGACCCATTGACTATCAACTGTAGATCTACCAACCAGAACTAGTTTGTTAGAGAAGATCGGCAATGCTAAGGTCATCAGTTAATAGGTTGACACCAAATGGTCGACATGCAGCAGTTCAAAAGGTACAAACAGTCGTCAAGTGATTGGTCGTCGGTGCTTAAAGTCGAAAGGTACAAAAGGTCAACTGAGTTTTTTCGGTCAAATCTTCTATATTCTATAATATGTGACCACACTTCAGGCAACAGAGGTCCACAGGGATAGTAAATACAGCAAATTATCTTTTTTATGTCAACCATTCACCTGTCGACACACTGTACCTGTCGACCATTTATCTGCCGATACTTTGTACTCATCGACCTAATGCATGTTGGCCATATGGTGTCGACCTATTGACTGTTAACCATTTCACTGTCAATCTATCACCCAGATACCAGAGTCTAGTATATGCAAAATAATTTGAACAAGAGAAACTGTGGTGTGTGAATGAGGCATTTATAAGGCAGAACATTTTAGGATGGCAATTGGTATATACCGTGCTCCCACGAGCCCAAGCCCAGGTTGTTGGTACACACCCCCACACTTTGAGTCAGTGGCAACTATGTACAAAATTAGGCTTTGGGTTTTGGGTCCCCCACTCCCTACACTATATTGCACTCCACAGATCGTGATTTATGGCAATATGCACAGTCTAAGTAGCAATGGGGGCTGGAGGTTGCGGAGACGGACCATTGCGGGGGTGCAGTCGGGACAAGGCAGGCATGTCTGGACCACTCTTTTGGGGGGGGGGCATTGCGGCTTTGAGACACCACACGCACCTGCTTCTACCTGAAAAATGGTCAGCCCGCACCTGGCTCCACAGCTGCGCAGCGCAGCCAGGGAACAGCTGGTAGTGGTGTACGAGCGCTTCACTATGTAGTGAAGCGGTCACACAAATAGCGATGTGCCCACAAAATATTGCAGTGGCATCGCATGGTGGGACCCGGCAGGGCTGCCGCTAAGAATTTTGGGTCCGGGACTGATTTTTATTCCCCCCCCCACACTTACCGCCTGGGTCCCAACCCGCTTCTGCTGTGCTAACTCCTGCTCAGTGCGCGGTGGCTGAACGAAGCCCTGCTCCTGGAGTCCATGCTTCTTTGCCTCCGGACACCGGCAGCCAATTAAAATGTGGGATGGCTGGTGAGCCAATCAGACCTCACATACTGTTAGCCAATCAGAGCGGCTGCCGGCGGTATGCAAGCTCTGATTGACTGCTGGCGTCTATAGGTGAAGAAGCCTCTTGGACTCTGCAGGGCTTCGTTCGTACATGCAGCACAGCTGAGGTAGTGGCGGGGGGGGGGGGTGGTGGTGGGCAAAATGAGTTGCCTTGGCCCTTCCCTCTCTCTCAGAAAGGCCGGGCCTAGGAAAGCTGTACCCACAACACCCCCTTAATGGCGGCCCTGGGACCTGGCATGCAAAGTGGCCTTGTCCTGTGCTTAACCCCCCTCACCCTACTGCCGGGAGTTGACATTCTGTTAAATTTAGAGGTGACTGTTCAATATGAATCCTTCTCGATATCACTGCTACTTTTGATGCCATGGGCTAGAGGATTCTAAATGAGTGCCTTAAAAAATTCTGTAAACTGCCTGGCACACACATAGCTGGTTCAAATATTTTCTCACTGGGCCGTCAATGAAATATTCTTCTTGAGTACAGTGCCACTGCCATACACCAGGTTCTATACTATCTTTAATGCTTTTTTAAATATACTGTACATGCTTCCTGTACATGAAATAAGATGTCATGGCCTGGTCTACCTCTATTTTGCAGATGATGTACAATTGTACCCGTGCTTTGCCCCAGCTACTGAGAACCCAATAACATCTTCATGTGGCTATATAGCTGAGCTCCGGGATTGGATCAGTGTTAGGTGGCTTTGACTGAATCCTGATCAACGAGAGGCCATTATGATAGGACCTCAACATCAAAGGAAAAAAGACTGAAGCATAGCCAACCAACTGGACTTACACTTGGGGGTTCAGAATTACAAACTATTGAACATTTGCAGAACTTTGGTGTTGTCCTAGGTGATGACTTTAATCTGAGGAACATAGACAGAACCAAGCACTATTTTCCTTTATCTGCCAAGAGTCATACCTGCATTGGTATCACCAAGCTTAGACTAGTGCAATTCCACCTAAATGGGTTTCCTAGCAAAAGAATTATGCCGCTTGCAGCAGTTACAAAACAGCTGACAGGCTGTCATCCAATCAGCACTGTTCCAGCCATGACTACTATTCTCTACTCCCTACATTGGCTGCCTGTACAATGGCAAATCTATTTTAAAATTGGTTTATTAACTTTCAAAAGCCCTAGGTGACCAGTGCCCAAGGTACCTGAAGCAACTTTGGATTCCTTCCTGCCCACTTACTGCAATCTGTAGATGAAGGACTGTTAGCAGTACCTAGATTCTCCTTTAACTCATCTGGGGGTTGAGCTTTTAGCCATGAAGCCCCAACTCTATGGAACTCACTTCCCCACACAATTTGAGAGGCCTCCTCTCTAGAATCCTTCAAAAACAGACTAAAGACTTTCCTGTTTACTCAAGCATTTTCGTAATTATTGCATACGAAAAGCTTTTCTGTACTTTATTGTTTCTTTACTGTATTACATTCATTCTATCTATGAAGCACCTCGAGTCCTAGACTCAAGAGCCTAGTCTTAGAACCTCCCTTAATTCATTTGGGTTTTTAGTCTTGACTCTGGAACACAGAGCACAGTTCCAGAATAGTTTAAAACAGACTCAAGACTTTCCTGTTTACAAAGCAGGTCACTAACGTCCATTTAGTTCCGCCAAACAAACCAAAAAAAACAAATGCGACTCAAATGTTTAGTTTTCTTGTCTGCTAAGCTCATTTTGTATCTTGTGTTTTTTAAAATGTAAAGCTATTTGAGTCCGACTGGGACAAAAGTATTATATAAATAACATTATCATCATTATCTTGCTATTGAAGGTGGCAGGAGGTGTACAAATTGTGTAGTAACCAGCATTATTAGCAGCATTAGGGTCTAGCAGCTCAGTTCTTCATATATACGTGTCACTGAATGTGAAAGATGTAGCCATTCAAAGTCTTTGGTCAAAAGGCTGGATCCAACAGGGCACCATTAGCATTAGCCCATGGATAAACTCCTTCCCGGCCAGGAGCGGTCATTGTCTGAACGGATTTCCAGTCCCTTCTGACTGACATCTTACAAATCATCTGCCTTTTTGGGGCCATGTTCTCTGCAATTTGTGTGAAATTATGTCTCAAAATCCTAATTGGCCATCAAAATGTCAGCATGCATGGGCGTCGTTAGACGGTGTGCCATTATATTCATTATCTTGGTATGCTATCTAGTTACAGAGAGAGATGCTATGTGTTTTTAGAACTCACAGGTGTTTACTCATTTTTATTTTAACCCAACTGCACCTATTGTCTCGCGCAGAAGAACGCACGCGGGAGAATCCCTGATTCGGCGCTTGCATAATCTGTTTCAGACGACGTTGTAAATTGTTATTTAATTTGCAAGAAATAAAAAATAAAATAAAAACATTTACCTTTACGCCAAGCCTTTTGTGATATTTACTGTATACTTCACAATGATTTCATTTTGTTCTCTGAAAACACTGCTTCTAAACCCCTCACTGTTGTATTAATACAACTGGGGGTGGGGGGGGGGGGGGTGGGGGGTGGACACTGGTAATTTAATAATTTTTATTTGAAGCAATGATTGCGTTTCGTCTATTAAATGCACTACTGTTGAAAGTAATAATAGAAATAGAAATTACCACCACCTTAAATATATATTTTCAAATACAAATAATGAACATCATAGGCGAATCGTTGGTCCCAAAATACACACAAAAAAAAGGTGGGGGCGTGGTCTCATTGGAGGGGTGTGGCTTAACAGGGGCAACACTACCTCAACCCATCCCCATTCCTCCCCACCATTTGGGACCATTTAACATTGATTCCTATGGAAAAAAAATGCGTCGATCGCATCACATCGCATGCGATTTGGTTGCATGCGATGCGATCGGTGCGATTTTTCCGACCCAATGAAAAAATCAGGCTCCTAGATAGTACACAAGTACCGATTGAATATACCCCCCCCCCCACACACACACACACACACACACACACCTTTATCCGGCTCTGGTAATGATTACTGTAGTACTCTTGAAATTCAAAGCTACAGATAGCAGAAGAAGAACACATGAATATCAGTAGCATTAGGTTTTGCTTTCAGCAGCATTTTGCAGTACAATTAGAACAGCGCTGTACCCCACCTGGCTAGGCAGTGAGGAGCGCTCTGCCACTAATGGGTGCAAGCTACCTACATTGTTAGTCTGCTAATGTGCTCTTGTCTGCTATGTGTATTGTTTTACAACCATTCACCACCTTAGAAAGAACCTCACAGCTCTGTACAATAAGCAAAGAATTTAAGGTCTTTTATAAGTACCTGAAGAAAAGCACAATGTAATCTATCAGATATTACCTTTTACCAGTGTAGTGCAGTAGGAATAATGACTGCTGGCATCTGGCATCTTTGGTTGCTATAGGTTACAGCACATTATTACTCTGTGCACTGTAGGAAATTGGTCAAAACCATGTAAGTGCGGAATTGCCATTAGGCTGCAAGATAGACTCTCAGCTCCAGGTTCTTCCTATAAGAGGTTTTCTCGTAATAAGAAGTGATTAGCTACCGGTAGAATCAGGTACATCATTAGTGAGGTGTCAATCATTTAACTATGCTCAAGCTTTTTTATATTCCATGGGAATCACTGCAGTGCAGGTGCTCGCTTGCTGCCACACCACACTTTGATCTTGGGTCCAAATCCCACTCTTATTTAGGGCCAGATGCACTAAGCTCCAAAAGTGATATAATGGAGAGTGATAAACCCAGGGCCGGATTAATGTCTGTGGGGGCCCTGGACAACAGACTTGTGGAGCCCCCCCCCCCCCCCCCCCCCCAAAAAAAAAAAAAAAAACATACCACTATAGACTTTGAGAAATAGCACCATCACATTTCTAAATTGTTTTATTAAAATAAGTACAATATGTCTATATATATATATATATATATATATATATATATATATATATATACACAGTATGTATATGTAAGGTAGGGCTAGACGGAGTGCAGGACTGGGATGGTTGGATGGATGGGGGCACAGGGATTAGCAAACATAGTGTGGTGGTGGCACAGGGCAGTAAAGGCTGGTATTTAATGGGGGTTGGGGGTTCCAAAGAATTTAATCAACTTACCATTTTTGTTTCATGAAGTGATATCACTGGAGGAGGAGTCCGGGATACTTGGGGCTGCAATATGCAGGCAACTTCCCTCTCACATCCAGTGCAGCGCCCACTGGCACTCTTGATCCCACTTGGCCTGCTTCCTTCCCTGCCATGATGCCATCTGAGGCAGCAGGAGGAGCTGACGGGTCACTGGTGGGAGGAGCGGGAGGGTGCCGGACGGTGATGGTGTGAGGAAAGAGAGTGGGCCGTGTGGGCGTTGGCTAAGGAGAAGACACCGGGGCACTAGTTGTAGAAGCGGGCAGCCAGGCGGCGGTGGCAGGAGGGTGCCAGGTAGGCATTAGCAGAAGTTGTAGGCACCGGGCGGGCACGAGTGAGCGGACGCCCAGAAGGCACCGAGGAGGTGCTGGTGGGAGGAGCAGGAGAGCGCTAACTGTATTAGAAGGCACCGGGCGGGCTCTGATGGGAGAAGCGGGAGAGCACTGACAGTGACTGTAGGTGAAGGCACCGGGCGGGCGCTGGTAGGAGGAGCGTGCAAGCAGCATCTGATGACTGTCAGGCAGCAGACACAGCAGTATATGGGGGCCCTTAATTTGTGGGGGCGACCGCCCCTATCGCCCCTGTCTTAATCCGCCACTGGATAAACTGTTAACCAATCAGCTCCTGCCTGACATTTTTCAAACACAGTCTGTAACATGGCAGGTAGGAGCTGATTGGCTGGCTGTTTAGCACTCTCCATTTTATCACTTTTGAAGCTTAATGCATCTGGCCCTTGGGGCAGATGTAATGTGCAGTGCACGTGAGTTAGATTTGGGTAAGGTGTTCTCAAAATCTTGCAGTCAGTGTAAACATAAAGCAGCCAGTATTGCACAAAAACCAAATAACTCACCCAAATCTAACTCACTCTGCACATGTTACATCTGCAAACCCCCCCCCCCCCCCCCCTGGTTTTGCCCATTTGAGAAAGATTTTGTTTTGCAATCAACTCTGAATCAGGCCCTCTATCTGTGTGGAGTTTGTACATCCTCACATGTTTGCATGGTTTCTTCCTGAAAATCCAAATATGTACTGGTAGATCATCAGTTTTTGCCTTATTTAGGGCTAGTGGGATACCAGAGGTTACCAAACGTGGTCCTCAAGGTACCCCATTGTTTTAGGTATATGCAAGCTGAGCCACAGGTGACTTAATTAGTATCTCCGTCGATTTGAATTAACCACCTGTGCTCTGAGCCATGGATATACTTAAATCTGGGCTTTAGTGTGCCTTGATGTCCACTTTTCTGAACCTCTGCCATACACTGACTTTAATAAGTAATGAAAATGCAATGTACAACTCAAAATATGATCCAGAAACAGTGGCGTATCTATAATGGGTACATTCTGCACAGTGTGGGCCCATCTGGCATTCAGGGGCCCGGGTGCACTGCACATGCTGCACTTATTTTACAAATACCCTCCGGAGTCCACCAGTGACAGCAGGGCCGCTGCTGAAATCACTGGAAAAATGGCGAGGCGGCGATCTGTGCAGGCACAGTTGAGTCTGAATGCTCTATTGCTCAGACTGCGCAATGCTGCGCCGCTTCCGGCTGAAGCAGCGATAAGTGCTCTAGTGCTCAGACCCTACTGCTCCCAGCACTCCTGTCACTGCTCCAGGCATAAAGGAGGGGGCCAAGCTGGTACAGGGCCTGCTCCTCTCTTAAAATGCCCCTGTCCAGAAAGGATCATTATCAGGGCATATATTTATATATGCCACCTGATAATGATGCCACTGAAACATTGCAATACCTGGAATATTTAATAATGCTTCAAAAAATGTATGCCTACATTGAGTTTAAGTTAGTGATTCCAAAACTTTGTGTTTAGACACCCTGGGGTGCCTTAAGGCACTTACAGGGGTGCCCTGGGATGGTGGTCCTGGACCAATGAAAATAGTTTAAAGTGAGCGTAATAGGAGAAAAACAGTACTTGTGGCTCCCAATCATCAGCGGCTCCAGAGGGGAACACACAAACGGAAACTAGACATGTTCGCACACCCAGTCTGACGGAGCCCACTGCCACCCTCCGCCGGCTCTCCACTGCTTCCCTGTAGCCCCCTGCATGCCCCACTCGCCCTGCTCTTCTCCCTGAAGTGGAGCCGGGCAGGAAATCCGCTCCTCGCTGCCGTGCTGATAAGACGTGTGAGCGTGTGAGCCTATCACGCATCCCCGTCAGTTGGAACGCCTCTCCTGAACTGAACTGGCTAAGAGACGCTCCATCTGTAGCTGATATACATACACTTTTTTATTATTCGTTAAGTGCATGAACGGGTTAAATGGTAGGCACTGTAGAAACGAAACACTTGACATATTAAACCCCGCCAGCCAATGAATACCATTTTCCATTTTCTCCCCTCTGAGAATAAGCCTGGGCATTTTACTTCCCAGACAGAACCTCGCAACAATACAAAGAAAATATACAGAACAGATGGATAAATCTATCATAAGATGCCTAAAACCGTCCAGCACTTTTAATTAGCTGAGTGAAAGTAGTTTGGAGAAAACCAAAAAAAAAAAAAAAAAAACCCCTCCAAGCTCACCCTTGATAATATGTTCTTACTTTTCTGCGAAAAGTCCCATCTGATCGGCTTTGGCCACAGTCAATCATTCTAAAAGCCACTGATGGTTAATTTGATTTACCAATATAAAATGCAAATCAGTTGGTTAAGTGGAGTGGCAGACAGTACCAGGCTTATTTCAGAGCATTAGACTAAATGGAAGCCGACAGAAAACTGGCTTTGCAAAAGAAATTTTAGCATTTTCGTTTGATTAGTGCTACAAAAATTTAATTAGTTTGACTAATTACAGGACAAATTGCTGTACACCAGAGAAAAGGCAGAAGCGTTTTATCTTTTGCAAAGCCCTGTGTGTATTTTAGTCCAAATGCTATCAACCAATTTGGACTAGCATTATTAAATGAAAAGAAGACGGTACAACAGCCCTTAGCGATTGTGGACAGCATAATATATTTAATTAGAAAAGAGGTACACACATATACCCCCATATGTTACCTACTTAATATAATATAAATCCATGCAATAAAACATGTTCTCTTTTTTATTCAGAATAAAGAACAAGCTGTCTGTTTTAGATTGTTGCGTTGATTTAGAACAATGGCATGAAAACATGGAATGCGCCGTCATTTTAACCTCTGTGATGCACGACTTTTAATCAATTAGGGCTGGTTCCATTGTCTTTTAAATATCTATTAGGTAAAAATTCAATATTTGGCACAGCGGTTACTACGCTTTTTTCTTTACAATTAAACAGGCATGTTTCACAGAGATCACATTGTTAACTTAAGTTAAAGCGCATCATTTTGCTTAAAAGGGAATCGTATACTTTACTGCTATACTGTAGAAGAATTTGTAGAGAGAAAAAGGGCCTGATTCATGTTTACTCGGTCCGCTGCGAATTCGGTGCGGAGACTGATGTTTTGTGTCTGCGCATGCATATCGTAGGCGTTCACACAGCGGGGTGGGTAATTAGCACACAGGGGGCTGTTGCATGGGGGCGAGCAGCATTTCTTGGGCTTGTCCATAAAAACAACAAAAAAAGGTGTAAATTATAACAGTGGGACGTGCACAGTTATATCCCATTCACACCAGCATAAATTCCTGGGTTGGGCCCAGGAACAACCCGCGACTAGCGCAGGTGTGAAAGGTTCCCTGGCCAAAATCCCGACAAAAATTGCCATGATTTCAACCCTGCTATGGAGCAGTGTTGTTCCCAGGTTTAACCCGGGGACCTGGCCGGGGTGAATGGGGTAGGGGATACTTACCCGGGTTGCTGGTCCTCGGTGTGCTGTCCGGCCGGGGATCCACACAGACGATGGGCGCAAATGACGGGACAGGCGGCGGATGAAGATGACACAGCTCTCCGGCGGCAGTGAGGGCACCGGAGAGCTGTGTCATCTTCATGTGCCAGCTGTCCCGTCATTTGCGTCCGCCGTCCGTGTGGATCCCTGGCCTGCACGGAGGACCAGCAACCAGGGTGAGTATTCTACACCGCTCCTGCCCGCCTCCACTGCCATCCCGCCGACTGCCCGCCTCCTCCCCGCCTCCTTCCCGCTCCCTTCACACACCAGAAAATGCAGGGACTTTTCTGGTGTGAAAGGGGCCAACCCGGGAATGGCCCGGCATGATTCCTGGGCCATATTGCTGGGTGGGTCCCTGCATTTTCTGGGGTGAAAGGGGTATAGAGATCCAAGAAGCTAAGCTGTGTATGACTATCTGGGCTCCGGATCAGCTCATCAGTACATCGGCGCCTCTGAACGGGCCAGATGAGCAGAACATACCTGATTCCCACACACAAAAGGTACCTGACTGTCTATCACTTTGCAAATAAGTTATCATTGCAACCACCATCGCTAGACCACAGTGGTACATGCGCAGTGGCAAAAATGCTCCGCCATATTTAACATAGACATTAGGTCCATCATTGAATCAGGACCTTGGCTATATACAGGAGAGGCACTAGGATCAGTGACATCACTAAAGCCCCTGATGTCATCACAGCTCTGCAGCACTACCGGCTCCTTCTTAGTTACCAGGTGCGGCCATCTGTATAAGTGGTAAGTTGCGATGTGATTGCTTACAATAGACTAGTGAGCACATTCTTCGAAAACTAGTAGATGTATATGATAGTTTCCAATTACATCATTTGAGTTGCATAAGAATAATGCAGCCTACATCGCCCCCACCCCCTCTCTGTTAATTATACGGGATATTAGAATATTAGAAGTCTCCTTGGAAAGCGGTGGTCTGTATGTAAGCACTCAGCCACTGAACTTTGATGATTTATACTATTGCGGAAATCCTCAATTACTTGTAATGCATTTATTATTGTCATTACAGGTATATTAACCAATAAATAATATATATCTTGCACACATCTCATTTATGTATTAAACTGATTATGAGAGTAAAGAGAAAAAGTTCTTCATACATCTGCCAGTATAGGACATTTTCATGATTTATTTGTGCTTTATGTATTATTTGCTAGGAAATGCGCTTTTCTGTATTCAGTGCTCCTGGAAGATTTTCTCTACCTACCGTCCTGTCTCTCAGCTCCCATATCTCCAAGCTACTTGAGAGACTTGCCTACACTCGCCTCACACACTATCTTAACTCCTACAACTTATTGGACCCACTTCTGCTCAGGTTTTTGCTCTCAGCACTCCACTGAGACAGCACTGACTAAATTAGTCAATGATCTGGCCACTGCTAAATCTAAAGGCCATTTCTTGCTTCATATTCTTCTAGATCTCTCTGCTGCCTTTGACACTGTTGACCACTCTCTTCTCATGCAAACACTACAATCGATAGGTCTTCTGAACACCTTTTTTTGGTTCTCATCCTACCTATCTAATCGCTCTTTCAATGTTCGCTTCTCTGATTCTTCCTCCTCCTTACTACCTCTGTTGGAGTACCACAAGGCTCAGTCTTAGGTCCTCGATCTATACCTCCTCTCTTGGCAAACTAATCAACTCTTTCATATTTCAGTATCATCTGTACACTGATGATACCCAAATCTATCTATCCTTCCCTGAATTGTCACCATCAGTTTCTGATCTGCGTCTCTCATCCGCACTCATTACCTGTTCCCACTTACACTTGCAGGATTTTGTCGGGCAGCACCCACCTTATGGAATGCCCTTCCATGCACATTAAGACTCTCCTCTAGCCTCCAAACTTTCAAGTGTCACCTGAAAACTCACCTCTTCAGACAAGCTTATCATATTCCGGAACCCCCACATAACCTCCAGTAGCAGTCATATCTAACTGCATCCCATGAGGACTGTCTTGTAATCTGGTCGGACCAGGGCCAGTGCAAGGCACCGGAGCGCCCCAGGCGAGTCGGGGTGGGGGCGCCCCGGTGCCCGGGGGGGGGGGGTACCTGTGGTAGACGCTGTCGGCGTCCCTGCAGTGCTGGAGCGGGCAGGGGTGTCCGTGCCGTGGGGGTACCTGCGGTGCTGTCACTGTATAAAGCTGCTGGTGGCAGCGGGGTCCCTGCAGTGAACTGGGACCGTAGCCGCACCAGGCCTGAGGCTCCAGCAGAGCCTGGAGCCTCAGGTCGTTACTCTCCCAGTCCCGGCTGAAGTCAGCGCCGAGAGCCAGCAGGCAGCCCAGGAGCGGAGACAGCAGCTCGAAGCCCCACACGGCCTCCTCCGCCATCTTACCCGCAGGCAGCCATTACCTACCCTCCCCTGACTGACAGAGCGAACGCCGGCATCTTACCGCCCGCACATTCTGCACATTCCGCACATTCCGCACTCACAGCCGCCAGTGCGGAGAAATCAGCGAGTGGCGTGGGCAGAAGCGCACGGAGCCGAGCACACACCCGCTGCCGTTTATCGGGCTCTGAAACCGCAGAGGACCGGGCTCTCACTGAATACAGAATAACTAGCGCTATGCTCGCGACGGCGCGGGAAGCGCTTCTGATTTTGAAAACACTTGCCGCACGCTGATTGGCTGAATCTCAGCCAATCAGCGTGCGGCAAGTGGTTTCAAACCCAGAAGGGCTTCCCGCGCCGTCGCGCGCATAGCGCTAGTTATTCTCTATTCAGTGCAGGGACCCCGCTGCTGCCAGCATCTTTATACAGTACCCCCATGGCACGGACACCCCTGCCCGCTCCAGCACTGCAGGGACGCCGACAGCTTTATGCTGGGGGTGAGGGTCGAACTGCCGCCCTCCAGGTGCCGGCGCCCTAGGCAAATGCCTAGAGCTGCCTAGTGGTGGCGCCGGCACTGGGTGGGACTGCCATGATATGGAATCCTATCCTTATGTATCCCTCCTATTATCCCTATAGATTGTAAGCTTGCGAGCAGGGCCCTCCTACCTCTATGTCGATTTGTATCTACCCAGTTTGCTTATTCACTGTTGTTTCCAATTGTAAAGTGCAATGGAATATGCTGCGCTATATACATTTATTGTTTATTGTTTATACTGTATGCTGTTTACTTGTTACCCACCTGGCTGCTGCTCAGAGAACTGAAAACAAATTCCTAGTATACACAAGTATACCTGGCCAATAAAGCTGATTCTTATACTGTAAAATAAATAAATTATAATAAATAAGCTTAACATACAGCTCAGTGACAGCATACACTGCAATCCATATCTATGACATTGCCACAGATATCTATAAATCGGGTCTCCTCGCTAATCTAGGGACAGGGCCTGAGCTACCAATAAGTGGTTGCCATGGGCAACAATGGTTAGATAACACCTAAAATACAAAAAAAGTTTAAATAGTGTCAGTCATACGGAGTCTGTAATGCATCCTTGGTGCCCCACATGGAGCTCTCCCATACATATATATTAATTTATACGTTCCTGTGATACCATATACGTATAGATATACTAACTGCTGCATGAAATTGTACAGAACCTGACACATGTATTTGCACTGGTACCTGAAATATATATATATACTCCTCTACCTTCTGGTAGCTGGAGACAGCGGATACGAGCTCTCATCATTCCCCTCTATTTCCTATCCTCTACAATAGAATGACAGGAGGCGAAGACCACTGATAGATTTTACATTGTTGCAGCACTTTGCAAAACAATTAGGCTGGTGTCACACGGGCTCTTTCACTTCATGTTTAAAGGCACAGGACCTCATTCAGAGCTGGCTGGGACTTATTAGGGGAAATGCTTGCAAATACCCAACCTCTGCTGTTAGCAGTGAGCTGGTGATAATATCAACCCCTTGTAGCGCCTGATTCGCAGAACTGTAGATATCATATAACTACTGCGGCTGCAATAAAATCCTGTAGCAGCACTGAACGCTCTTTTTCTAAAAAGTAAAACATTTCCTACTTATTATCTTATTATTTACACTTTACCGCTATTTACTGTGATGTGAATTAATTATGTACTGTGGGGGTGATTCGGTAAGGCGATGCAGTATCTCCTCGGTACTATGCAAACATTCACCTCCTACAGCCTAAGCCAAACCTCCCCCTCTACCATCCTAACCGACCCCGTAGCCCAACCTTATGCCTAACCCTAACTTTCTTCCTAGTGCCTAACCCTATAGGCTCCCCATAAATATTTCCGACTTGGGCTGTTTTCACCTGATTCTGATGTATCAGACCGAGAAATCGGGTGAAAAAAGTCCAAATGGGATGTGTTTTAACGGTACTTGTGTAATAGCGCGGCGCCCATTACGTAGTTAGCGTAGCATCCCTGCCAGAATCAGCGTAGTGTTCGCGCGGCCAGCGTAGTTAGTGTAGTCAGTCAGAAGTAGCGTATTGTTCCTGCGGCAGCTTAGCGTAGTTAGTGTCCCTGTCAAAAGTAGCGTAGTGTTCCCGCGGCCAGCGTAGTCAGCGTCCCTGTCAGATATGTGTTCCTGAAACACCCCCACTATCCACGCCTGCCCGAAGCCTTTGCGAGCGCAGCGAGCCCTGCGAGCGGACGTGTTACGAGTCCCCCAGACCTGTTCATACCCCCACTATCCACGTCGGCGGGAGGTTGATTTTATAAATTGTCCCGCGAGGAATACATGTAAAGTAATCCGCGTCCCCTAGCGCTCGCGCTCGCTGCGCTCGCCACGCTTTGGGCTCGCCACACTTTATAAGATCAACTATGCTGACAGCGTAGCTTAGACTTGGGCTTCCGCTGAGTCACTATGCTAACTACGCTAGGCAGCCGTTGGGGTACGCTGACAGCGTAGCGTAGCCGTGCGCCGTGCTATTACACAAGTACCGTTTTAACATCTGTTCTGACCCAATGTGCGGTCGTATGTGCATCGGTTTGGAGTCTGAGGTCAGATGTGCTGCGCATCTGACCTCCGCCTCGGACCCCCTCCCGGTGGCAGGTAATGGGGTTAAATGTGGTGCATACAGATGGAGCGCCTCCCAGCCAGCTCAGGAAATCACCAGGTTCCCTAATCTGGTGTAGGTTGGCGGAGAGGCGCTCCATCTGACAGGGATCTCGCATCCCAGTCACAGGGAAGCGGGGAGCGGATTCCCTGCCCGTCTCCGCTTCAGGCAGACGGGGAGGGTTAGTGGGGGGTGCGGGCATCGGCAGGGGAGGATGGGGGAGCAGCGGGGAGCTGGCGGAGGGCTGCGGCGGGCTCCATCAGAACGGTGTGCGCAAGCATCTCGTGCATGCACGCCCCTTTTTGGAGGCTCGCGAACAGCAGTGGGTGGCGAGTCTATCACCAGGAGCAGCTCAAATGAGAGCTGCTCCATCTGTACATACAACTCCTGTACACACCACATCAACACTAAAGACAAAGGGCCTGATTCAGACCCAATCGCAAATACGTGCACACTTGAGGAACACTTAGAGGGGTGCGGCAGCTACATGACACATGCAGCCAATGCCACCCAAAACATGGCCAGCCTGCATCTGTCTTTATAAATGTTTGCGGGCACATCGCAGGAAGGCACCCAGCATGCAGGGCGGCCTTGTCAGACTACTGCCGGTAGGCGAAATTTAACAGAACCCCAACCAGCTCTGTATCGGGCCAAAGGACACATCTTGCAAGATGTGTCTTCAGCCAATTATTGTTTCTAAGCATTTACATTTCTTCCTGTCAGCCATTCTCCAGCCCAGACCTGTGTTAATGTAAGTAACTGCTGTGATGGTCAATTGAACTAAGTGCAACAAAATTTGCAAATGACTACAGTACATATGGGCTGCTCATGTCCCATTGAAGTGCGTTGGAAAACAAGGCACTGACACATATGACTTTGGTGTCCCAACCGCCAAAGCAGCTGCCTCAGCTCGTACTGACAGTATAGATGACCGCTAGATGAATTCTATGGAGGAAAAGAGATGAATTAAAAGTGGTGTAAGTTATCGTGTTTAATCTGCATGACAATACAGGAAGCATGAAACAACTCCCAGTGTGGGGCAACAAACCCATGTAAATTGAGGTATTAGTGTTGCAAATAAGGAATCATTAGATGGGCCATATAATTGTAATGACAAAGAACAGAAGGCCAATGAGAAGTAAAAGGAAATCTTCCTAAGTGCTACATCTAATAAAACAAAGTCATCTGTTCACTTGTGATTGACACTCGGCAGTCTATGCTTATGCCTGAAGAGATACTTGGGTCTTTGATTTCACAATATATTCCCTCACGTATTAGTTACACAGTTGTATTAAACATTCAGAGTTTTTCACCATAATAGAGAGATACCATTTCAGGACATGAATATATTTTAGCCGCCTGACTGGATGTGGGCGATGTCTGACGTGACCATTTGCCCACCTTTGTGACACAAACAATACCCTTGTGTATGTGAATTATAATATATCTCCTCGGTTTTCTAGCAGATTCCTTGGCTTTAGTGTTGTGGTTCGCTGCAAGTTGTTTTATTACCAATATTTGACTAATTATATGCGGCAACTAATTTCCTGTATGTGATAAATATATGCCAATAGACCATGTTTCTTTAAGACTGAGGGGGGAGATTTAGGGCCAGATGTATCAAGCTTCAAAAAGTGATAAAGTGGAGAGTGATAAACAGCCAGCCAATCAGCTCCTACATGTCATTTTTCAAACACAGCCTGTACCATGTAACAGGAGCTGATTGGCTGTTCCAGAATATCCCTGTTTCCTCTATTCTACATCAGTGGGGCAGGGCTAAGTGTGAACGTTGCGTATGACTATGTATGTTAGTGCTTCTTATCTATTTGTCAAATTCAATTGTGCTTTACTTGTGTTTGTGTAAATACTATCAAAGACATTCCAGATCTGTATATCAGTTACTATGGGCCTTATTCTAGTTCACTCTTAGAGGCAAATTCCTTCTTAGCTGGACAAAACCATGTGCACTGCAGGGGGGCAGATGTAACAGGTGCAGATAGAATTAGATTTGGGTGAGTTATTTTGTTTCTGTGCAGGGAAAATACTGACTGCTTTATTTTACACTGCAATATAGATCTCACTTTGAAGAAAAACCTCACCCAAATCTAATTGTCTCTGCACATGTTACATCTGCCCCACCTGCAGTGCACATGGTTTTGTCCAGCCCAGAAGGAGTTTGCCTCTAAGAGTGAACTAGAATAAGGCCCTATGTGTCTGATGCAGAGTTAAAAGTACGATTGCTTGCAGAGTGTGTCTTGGTTGCACATTTTTATGAAACTGAGGGTCTAATTCAGAACTGATCGTTGGGCTGCTATTTGCTTAACATGGCTTGCGAAAATGAGCAGGATCAGCAACTTGTTGCCAATCCATCGCAAGGCCCTCACCCAGTGGCGTAACTATGAATTGGGCGCCCCCCCCCCCGCCGTTAATGGGGGGTGCCCCCCGCCGCGACCCCCGCCCACAGCCTTACCTGTCTTGCTGGTCCCGTCCCGGCTCCCTTGCTGGCTTCATTCTTCTGCTAGTGAGACGGACCAACACAAAATGTCCACCCCCATACAGCAGACAGTTTCAGAGAACTGTCTGCTATATGGGGCGGACATTTTATTGTGGTCCGTCTCACTAGCAGAAGAATGAAGCCAGCAAGGGAGCCGGGATGGGACCAGTGAAGTCAGGTAAGGCTTCGGGCGGCGGATTGGCGGGCGGCAGATGGGTGGACGGGAGGGGGCTAACTATAGCACCACAGCCCCCCGGCGCCCCCACACATGCACAGTGCCCCCCCCCCCGCGGCCGCGGGGGCTGCGGTGCGATAGTTACGCCTCTGCCCTCACCATGTAATGATTTCACAGTGTGTGCAGCCTGTGCGTAGCCCAGGACTTACTCAGCGGCTGTGACAGAAACAAGCTGATCGGGGCCGGAACTGATGTCACGCGACTTCCATTCAAACATCTGGACACGCCTGTGTTTTCCCTGACACACCCAGAAAACTTATGATTACCAACCTCAAATGCTGGCTTTCTGTCAATCACCTTGCCTATGGGAAATTACCCAAATCCTCCCCGCATAGGTTATAACTAGCACACTGGTTATGTCTCCCAAGGTGCATGTCCTTGCATTTATCCACATTGAACCTCATCTTCCACTTTTTTGCCCACTCATCTAGATTGTCGAGATCTTTTTGAAGCATGGTGACATCTCCTGTTGATTTAATAACTCTGCTCAGTTTTGTATCATCCACAAAGATGGATACATTGCTGAGTAACCCCATCCCAATATCGTTAATAAAAATGTTAAATAAACTGGGCCCTAGAACCGAACCCTGTGGTACTCCACTTAGTACTGGTATCGTATTTGGCACTGTACACAATCACCTAGCAAAATCTAGGAAAATCACATCTACAGCGTTTCCATTATCAAGGTTTTTGCTAACTTCTTCACAGAAACCAAGCAGATAATTTTTTCTTGAACGATTTTTCATGAACCCAATGTCATGCGATCAGGGAGGCAGTTGGGGGTAGCAACAATCACTGCTGATCTGCTCTGCAAAGTGCACAATATTTCTTCAGTGAAGGGAGGTGGGGAGAGATGGAAGGGAGGGGACTGCCCAGTTGCTAGGTGAGCACCGGACACGCCCCCAAAAATGCTAAATATGTATGTCACTGCACTAGATCCCACCCCCTCTACCCAAGGCCCCACCCACCCCCATAGCCCTGCCCCCTTTTTAGACCAACCAGGCCATGAGCGTGACAGGTCCCGATTGATTTGGCTATTATGAATGTTGGGACATATGCAATCGCTCACATAAAATGGATTACCCCCTACACCTCCCCCCCCCCCCCCCCCCAACCCAGTGTGAAACGTAGCTAAATACTTACTCGGTGGTGCGATGCAGGAGAGGTGTTCAAGGCCAGAGCTGAGAATACTTGAAAACACCCGGGATCTGTCTGCATTTTCCTCGACACTCCCAGGGTGCCACCCACAAACAGGCTGCACGCTCATTCGATAATCAAATTGGTCTTAATTGGCCTCAATGTTTGTAAAGGTGCCCATACATTAGTAAGATTTATCTTCAGATCTGGCTGGTTGGAACAAAAACATGGTTATGGATGAGTGACAGTTTGTCAGTTTTCCAGCATTTCCAAGCAGATGGTCATCTGTCATTTGCCCTCATCCATAACCATGTTTTTGTTCCAACCAGCCAGATCTGAAGATAAATCTGCGTGTGTATGGCCACCTTAAGAGTACAACATAACAGGATAGTGACAGCTACCAAACTTTCCAATCTAGAGCCTATTATTTGCGATGAATTTGCTGCTGCAAATCATCACGTTATCTGCTGCATATGGCATATTTTAAACAGATTTTTGTAAATAATTTTTTTTTTATAAAAATCTACTTTTTTGCATTAGATTTTATTTTCTGCATTTTTAGGGACACTTTGTTTAGTGTATTTCACTGTGGTTTGTGTTTAAATAATACTTTTAGGGCCTGATTGTGGTTCACTTGCAAAAGCAAGCAATGGACAAAACCATGTGCACTGCAGGTGGGGAAGATGTAACATGTGCAGAGAGGGTTAGATTTGGAGGAGTTACTGTATTTTGTTTCTGTGCAGGGTAAATGCCTGTACTGACTGCTTTATTTTTACATTGGAATATAGATATCTGTTTGAAGTCAAAACCCCACCCAAATCTAACTCTCCCTGCACATGTTACATCTGCCCCACCTTCTGTGTGCATGATTTTGTCCATTAGAGAGAGAATCTGCAAGTGAACCAGAATCAGGCCCTTATCGTGATATCTATCTTGAAGCTATGCAGTAAAATGTTATTTAAAGGGAACCTCTATCATTGCCAGTACTGACTTATGCCGTGTTCTCACTGCGAGTGAGAAAGACACGGCTTTTACCCGGCATTAAAATGCCGGGGACTGCCGCACTGGACCCCCGTTCTCACTGCAATGCACATTCCCGGGTGAAGAAGTTCTACCCGGGAATTTGCCTTTAAACACGGGTTTTTCGGCAGTGTGAACGAGTCAACCCGTGTCTGCATACCCGGATCTCAGACACGGGTAAAAATAAAGGTTTTACCCGTGTATGAGATCCGGATATGCTACCCGTTCACACTGCCAAAAATCCTGTGTTAAAAGGCAAATTCCCGGGTCCACATGCTAGACCCGGGTCGTGGACCCCCACGAGGGAAAATAGCCGATGGCTGTCAGGAACCCGGCCGTCTGTGTTTTAACAGTTGGGATCCGACTGTCGGGACCCCATCCGGCACCCAACTGCATACAGAATGTGCAGAAGCCTTTCTGCGCATGTACAGGATAGGTCCTGTGATTGCATATTAAAAATGGACAAGAAAGAAATTGCAGGGCGCTCAAGGGTGAACAAGAATTTGGACAATTTATTAAAAAACAAAACAAAACACGATATTAAAACAACAAATACACAATCATACAATGCATTAAAAATCACATAAATGGTGCACCATTAAATCTAGCTCTGGGGGTTATTCATGGCCAGAGGTTGGAGATTGGTTCCTCAAATTAGAGGTATTTGGGTCCCAGTATAGTAACTGAATTTATTGGCAAATGTCCAGATTTGCTTAAGGTTCTCAAATGAGGGCTATAGTAAAAATAAAGGACCAATGTCAAATGGCGCTGTTCTGTTAGTGCCCGTGCATGCGGAGGGCAAGGACTTCTGTCTGGTAGCTGGGTGACAGTGTCCGTCCTGCCTCCACTTGGTGTTGGTTGCACGGCACAATATAATAAGCACAGTCAATGCTAAAAGTATGTGCGCCGCAGCGCTATCTCACCCCTCTCGTGCCACTCGGCTTTCTCCACTGTGTTCGCACAGACAGTGTTAGGGGAATGCCCCGGCAGCAGCTGCTTCCTTTAGTTTGTGAGCGTCAGGTTAAATACCTTCCACGGCGCTCTGTCACTGCGTCCTTGCAGATGGTACAGGTCTGCAGCTGATAAATCTGAAGAAGTCAGCTCTGCAGGAAGACGTGAGCCGGCAGCAGGGGTGTACTTCTTTGGTATCCTTTGTGGGTCCTTTGTGGAACGCGTTTCTCCACTCACAGGGCGGCTTTCTCAACCAGAGGCCCTTATTCTGATTGACGCGGACTTTACCGCATTCTTACGGATCGCGTCTTTTCGCCGTCTGCGCATGCGTGGAGAACGCAACGCGCATGTGCCACGCCTAGACTCCGTACCAGTTCGGCAAAATCCCGTCCAAAACTGTTGGCCGCAATCAGTCGGGAAATATGGGCGTATTATGGGCGTCATGCGGAATGGCACATGGGCGTAGTTTCAAAGTGGGCAAAACGGGGCGGAAACATGGGCGGACACGGGGGAGTACACTTATGTTGGGGGGCGTACATTCGGAAACCACTCCGAATGCACGCGATCAAAAAGGGCAGAAATGTGCGGTGTCCACAAGTGTACTATTGCTTTGCGTACACCACTCGTTCATGCGGTAGGCGAACGTACGCCTAATGACTACAACCATTAACACCTGAACCCAATAGAATCTACTCCTTTACTCATTACTCACTAATAGGACGCTTGTCAGTGCTTTAATTGAAACCATTGCACTTACATTGCTGTAAGGGTTAATGTGTGCAATGCATGTGTTAGGCATGCTTGTAAGGATATATTGGAATCTAATTGATTCCAATTCCAAATAAGCAGTTTTTTATGAGGATAGGTAATTGAATAAGTGGGTCATGTGATGTATAGCAGAAGATACTTCATAGTGGGTTGTTTGGCGTAAATACTCCGCTTACGTGCGGTAGCACCGCTTGGCTCCCGTTCGGATGCGGTATTCCCGAGCATACTCTGTAATACTCTGTAATACCGTGCCGAATCTGAGTGTTTCTCCCGCACACGCATGGTTTGTATGTCGTCCGTAAACACGCCCTGTTCTTAAAGAGTGAGTCCGTCCGAATGCGGAGGACACGTGGGCGTTTCTACGGACGATGGCCGCACGCGGCAAAACACCGTGGCGTGCGGACCGCACCGTAAGAATGCGGGAATATCCGCACCGATCAGAATAAGGGCCAGAGTATGGAGACATTCTCCCTGACCTGCCTTAAATGCTGGTCTCATTAGTTCACTTCAGGTGTTCCTCATTAATTGGACACCTGTATAGCCCTGTAGGTCTCACTTGTAATTTCTTCTTTAGTGAAGATGTGAACCACTCTTATACTTCAGTTTGTATTTCTTTGGGCATTGTATGTTTAAAGGTATAATAAAAAACCAAATAATGCATATATTCAATTTTTTTAAAAAGACACACAAATACTATAAGAAAAATATATAAAAAGAAAAATGTATAAATAAATAAATGGTGGTGCTATAGCGGATAGACTAACACTGGCTAGCTTATGTACACAATAAAGTCGACATGTAAACGAGTTGACAGGTTTGCAAACATATTTTCAAGTAATGCGCTAGAAATGAATATTTCTTAGATTTAATGAGCTCAACTATAGTATAGTCGACCTGCAGGTGTGTAGACAGGTTACACACGTATTTACAGTTAATGCACTAAATAAGCGTGTTTTTAAGCTTGGTCGGCTCTACTATAGCATCTATCTGGCTTTTATATAGAGAGTGTTTATCGCTACTTCTAATTTCCATAGTAATAGCGTTTTTAGTGCAATTCTACTCTCTATTTTCGCATCTACAGAGAGATCATAAGCATAGAAATTTGTAATGGCTTTGAACAAGTGGCGAGTGGCAGGGGACAGGTAAAAAATTACCATTGCCACAAGGCACCTGGACAAAGACTCAACATTTACAGATATTGATAGTGGTATTTGATACAGAGATATTAGAGGGAGAGTTCTTCAATTGATAAGCGATATTTAATAAACATCCATTGCACAGTAGTCAATAAATAATTATCCATTAATTAAATAATAACCAATAGATAAAAAACATCCAAAAGAGTTTTGGTAATTAAATAAATAATCCAAATCAATAAATAAATACACATGACTACACTTAGCTGATATTTAGTTGTATGGTTGTAGGGCCATTTAGACCTCTATAAATCGGTAATAGATTGACAGTAGTATCCTTAGTTCCCAAACAGCAATTGTTTCACTGTAATATGTATATACTCAATCATTGATCCATAGTGGATGCTGAATAATATCCTTACATGAGGTTAGGATCTTCGGTTGTGTTACTGTACATCCATTCAAACATCGCATAGAACATTTGAGGGTAGGTGGAACCTTCAGGAAAGGAAATTTTCTCTTTTGAGGGTAGGTGGAACCTTCAGGAAAGGAAATTTTCTCTTTTGAGGGTAGGTGGAACCTTCAGGAAAGGAAATTTTCTCTTTTACTATAAATGTGTATGCATATCTGCACAGGAGTTCCTCCTGTGCAGATATGCATACACATTTATAGTAAAAGAGAAAATTTCCTTTCCTGAAGGTTCCACCTACCCTCAAATGTTCTATGCGATGTTTGAATGGATGTACAGTAACACAACCGAAGATCCTAACCTCATGTAAGGATATTATTCAGCATCCACTATGGATCAATGATTGAGTATATACATATTACAGTGAAACAATTACTGTTTGGGAACTAAGGATACTACTGTCAATCTATTACCGATTTATAGAGGTCTAAATGGCCCTACAACCATACAACTAAATATCAGCTAAGTGTAGTCATGTGTATTTATTTATTGATTTGGATTATTTATTTAATTACCAAAACTCTTTTGGATGTTTTTTATCTATTGGTTATTATTTAATTAATGGATAATTATTTATTGACTACTGTGCAATGGATGTTTATTAAATATCGCTTATCGATTGAAGAACTCTCCCTCTAATATCTCTGTATCAAATACCACTATCAATATCTGTAAATGTTGAGTCTTTGTCCAGGTGCCTTGTGGCAATGGTAATTTTTTACCTGTCCCCTGCCACTCGCCACTTGTTCAAAGCCATTACAAATTTCTATGCTTATGATCTCTCTGTAGATGCGAAAATAGAGAGTAGAATTGCACTAAAAACGCTATTACTATGGAAATTAGAAGTAGCGATAAACACTCTCTATATAAAAGCCAGATAGATGCTATAGTAGAGCCGACCAAGCTTAAAAACACGCTTATTTAGTGCATTAACTGTAAATACGTGTGTAACCTGTCTACACACCTGCAGGTCGACTATACTATAGTTGAGCTCATTAAATCTAAGAAATATTCATTTCTAGCGCATTACTTGAAAATATGTTTGCAAACCTGTCAACTCGTTTACATGTCGACTTTATTGTGTACATAAGCTAGCCAGTGTTAGTCTATCCGCTATAGCACCACCATTTATTTATTTATACATTTTTCTTTTTATATATTTTTCTTATAGTATTTGTGTGTCTTTTTAAAAAAATTGAATATATGCATTATTTGGTTTTTTATTATACCTTTAAACATACAATGCCCAAAGAAATACAAACTGAAGTATTAGAGTGGTTCACATCTTCACTAAAGAAGAAATTACAAGTGAGACCTACAGGGCTATACAGGTGTCCAATTAATGAGGAACACCTGAAGTGAACTAATGAGACCAGCATTTAAGGCAGGTCAGGGAGGATGTCTCCATACTCTGGTTGAGAAAGCCGCCCTGTGAGCGGAGAAACGCGTTCCACAAAGGACCCACAAAGGATACCAAAGAAGTACACCCCTGCTGCCGGCTCACGTCTTCCTGCAGAGCCGACTTCTTCAGATTTATCAGCTGCAGACCTGTACCATCTGCAAGGACGCAGTGACAGAGCGCCGTGGAAGGTATTTAACCTGACGCTCACAAACTAAAGGAAGCAGCTGCTGCCGGGGCATTCCCCTAACACTGTCTGTGCGAACACAGTGGAGAAAGCCGAGCGGCACGAGAGGGGTGAGATAGCGCTGCGGCGCACATACTTTTAGCATTCACTGTGCTTATTATATTGTGCCGTGCAACCAACACCAAGTGGAGGCAGGACGGACACTGTCCACCCAGCTACCAGACAGAAGTCCTTGCCCTCCGCATGCACGGGCACTAACAGAACAGCGCCATTTGACATTGGTCCTTTATTTTTACTATAGCCCTCATTTGAGAACCTTAAGCAAATCTGGACATTTGCCAATAAATTCAGTTACTATACTGGGACCCAAATACCTCTAATTTGAGGAACCAATCTCCAACCTCTGGCCATGAATAACCCCCAGAGCTAGATTTAATGGTGCACCATTTATGTTATTTTTAATGCATTGTATGATTGTGTATTTGTTGTTTTAATATCGTGTTTTGTTTTGTTTTTTAATAAATTGTCCAAATTCTTGTTCACCCTTGAGCGCCCTGCAATTTCTTTCTTGTGTATTTTGTTTTTAGAGGGTGGCAATCCTCTTTTGCGGTGGCTGCAGGGGAGCAAGATACAACACCTGGTCCCTAGCGCCAAAGACCTTATTCCTCTTGTTCCCATATTAAAAATGGGCTTGACTCTGCCTCATTGATAGGTGCAGATGTTCGTGAAGATGTAGGGGATGGCTGGCTTTCGATAAAAAATGGGGTGCTTGTTGCTCCTGTTTCCTGTGTGGCGAGGACGTGGACTGCGTCATGTGTGCAGTTTCCCTGGGTTACCATGGCCCCTATGACTGAAAGAATGAGTACGGTCAGGAGTACTCAGGCTGCAATTGCAGAGAAAAATTGGGACAGATTGCAGTTTTTGTGATCGTGAATTCAGACAGTAGACGGTATGCCCCTCCTCCTGCATCTGAAAGCCTATGGAGCACATATGCTAAGCAAGCAGCTTAGCATATGCAATCCATGATGAATCAGGCCCATGGCTATAACTCCTGCAGAACCTTGAATCGTAGATCGACAGTTTCTTAACAGTACAGACTGAGGGGGTCTGATGACATCCAAAGAATACAATTTTGGACAAATGTCGTGCCCTGTTTATATGAATAAAACCCAGCCCACCCGAAAAAAACAAAAACGCATACAGTAGGTTATTGAACTTATCACAGCTCCTATGTGTTTTTGCCCCAAAACAGGATATTTTGTGCAAAAACGGGTTCTAATTTCATTGGCTACATTTGTTTTTGTAAAGTCCAATTTTTTACCACTTGAGAAATTACCACAGGCAATCGACTTCCTCCCTGAGTATGACATTTACTGGGCGAGTAATGTATCCCAAGGATTTGTTCTTGGATTTCTGCTCTGCAATATCTTTAAGTCACCCATATGATTTTATTAATCAGAAACTCAATGCTAATAAATGAAGACACAGACAACTGTATAAATTTGAAAAATTGAGGTTACAGCCACAATTTATTATAATCAAATAGCTGAAATGTAAAGATTGGTCAAAAAGTGGCCAAGAAGCATGGCCCCTGGGCAATAGCCTACAGTATCTATAATAAATAACTTGGCGTGGAACATTACCGAGTAGCTCCATTTCCCCTTAATTGGCAAAGTACTGATCCCTCCGTAAGACGGTGACCTGTTCCTACCCTAAGGTAGTGACCGACTCCCCTCTCTCAAAGGGGAAAAGCTAGTCAATCTCTGTCACGCTAATTTCTAGCTGCCGAGGAGCCATGCTCTCTGTCTGCTGCACCTCGCCTTGCAAGGTCCTGAATCATTGCCACTCCTCCATACCCATTCACAACAAAGAGAGAGCCATGCTCTCCGCCTGCTGGACCTCACCCTGCGAGGTCCTGAACCTTTGCAACTCCTCCATACCCATTCACAACAAAACTTCTTACTTCGGGTGGGTGGGAATCCAAAACTGGCAAGAGGAAGTAGTTACCTCAACCAAGACCTTATACATGCTACTAACTCCCTCCCCCAACTCTAACCCCACTGGCTCCACTAATTTGATTGACACTATTATTAAACCAATGCCTTAACTAACCAAAAATATCCCAGCTAACTTTTTTTCTTCCTACAAAAAAACAGGGTGGTTATTTCATCTCAAGCTTAAGGTAAGCTTTTGATTCTATTATTGTGTTTTTTTGTGACAATGCATGTGATTTACTCCCACAGATCTCCTGTGTAAATTGCATGGAATGGATAGTGGGTGTAAGAGTGCATGCAATTCCGCTGTCCCGTGAAATGCTTGCTGCAATGTGCCACAACATAAGAGTACACGTCTGTATATAAATATATGAAGGAGAGTAAATACACCAGAGTGTGACAGTTGTGACAGTTATTTGTCCCAGTACACTGTTCCGTACGCCCAATCCTTTGTGATGTCATGTTGCTTCCTCCTTTAAATATACTGTTGAACTAAACTTTGTCAATTCTCTTATCTCCAGCCTTGACCACCGCAAACTCCTTTCTAGTTTTCCCTTTAAATGTGTCTTGCTGTCCACTATACCTTAATGGGTTGTATTTCCACCCCCTCTCTCCATTCCAGATTTTCTAGATTTTCATGCTACTGAATTTTGGATTGGATGAGATATATTGTATTATTTTTAAAATAAAATTGTTAAACTGATTACTTCTGATATGGAACTACATTTATTTCCTTTTGCACATCTTGGTGGCATCAGAAGGGAAAAAACGAGAGTAACTGGAGAATGATACCTTTATGCGTATGAAACCACAATTGAGTGTGGAAATTGGGAATGCCTACTCTTCATCTTTCCAACATGTTGTGGGTGGTGTGAAACACAGTGGTGGAATTTTGACTCCATCCACATACCAACAAAATAAACCTTTATTAGAAGAGAGGGATCTAGATGTTACTATTTCAGGGGACTTAAAGGCAGGTAGGCAATGTAACAAAGCAATGAAGAAGGCAAGTCAGATGCTCGGTTACTTAGGGAGAGGAATTAGCAGTAGAAAGAAATAATTAATAATGCCACTGTATAGGTCATTGGTACAACCTCATCTAGAGTACTGTCTTCAGTTCTGGAGGCCATATCTCCAGAAGGATATAAATACTGTACAAAGAAGGGCAACTAAAATGGTGCATGGCCTACATCACAAAACATACCAGGAAAGACTAAAAGATCTTAATATGTGTAGTTTAGAGCAGAGAAGGGAAAGGGGGGACATGATAGAAATTTTCAAATATACCTAGGGTTTTAACAAGGTACAGGTGGGAGACATTCTTCACAGGAAGAGGAGCAACAGAACACGAGGACATGCACTGAAACTAGAGGGAGGAAGATTCGGGGGGAATTTGAGGAAGAATTACTTCACAGAAAGAGTAGTAGATAAGTGGAATAGCCTCCCATCAGAGGTGGTAGAGGCAAATACAGTACAACAATTTAAACATGCTTGGGATAGGCATATTGATGTAACAAGCGGAGGACTGGGAGGGTTTGTGTGATGCTCAGGAATCACTCTAGGACTAGCAGAGATAGGGTTAAATTGAGCTGGTTTAATAATGGAAGGTTTTATAAAGGATACACAAATAAGATAACGTCTCTCTTGGAAACAAACAGTACCCAAATACTTCTTTGAGCTGGGCCGGGATAGAGGGAAGGTCCCAAACTAAAGTCTTTAATGTAAATACCTTAACATAGAATTATGCTCTTGCGTAGAAATGAGGAGGAAGTGTCTACTGGATTGTGGAAGAGATGGCGGATGATTGATACTGGAGAAAGAAGTTACTTGCAGATGAAATGGACTTGATTACTGTGAAGAGATGCAAATGATGGGAGTCCTGAGGCATCCAAAGTTGAGTGACTGAAAGACGTGACGAATGGATGGAATAATAAGACTGTAAAGAGTTGACGGGACTGGAACCGGAGTCGGATTGGAGATTGCATGCCGTGGAAGGCGGTGGACAATTGGAGTATACTGGTGTAACATCCAGCGGGTGGACAGACAGGACCTGACAAGCGGACAGTTTAGGACTGGAGAGGCTGTGACCAATGGGGAAGGTTCCAGGACCGGCAATGACAACCAGAGAGAAAGTAGGAATGAGCCAGGAGTCTCCAGCTGTGGCTAGCTAGGGAAACATTTGCACTGATGCTGGTTTGCTCTAGACAGCCTCACTAAATCCCTAGGGAGCCGCTGCCATTGGCTGACCAGCCCAGAGGGGCAGAAATTGACCTGGCTGGCCCAATGAGGATTTGCCCTCATCCAAGATGGCAGCGTCGGCCTCACGTCGGCACTAGAGCCACTACTGCCGCCAGGACCTGCAGTTCACACGGAGCCTTCGAGCTGCCGTCCTGCTGCCATCAGCCTGCCCCCCGAGATCCCGCTGCACAGCAGGACAGCCGCCGGCAGGCACGGAGGGGTGAGTAGTGGACCCGCCGTGTGCCACCGCGGCTGCTCCTGACAATTGATAGCCTTACAAAAAAATAAGGATCAAATATGGTTTGCGGTAACATGTTTAAAAAAGGCCACACTAGATGTGTCAAATGGTTCTTATCTGCAGTCAAATTATATGTTTCTATGTTTATGAGAGTTTTACACTCCCCCTTGGAGTGAGTACAGTACGATATCCAGGAATATTGAAGACCGCCTGGTCAGCTTATTTATTGAATAGGACTGTTCAGTTTAAAACAATATATTTGTATTATAGTTTATTTTACATATATCTTCAATCTATGCCGTCTGAGGAAAAATCCTCATCATTTGCGAAGAACTCATCCACCTAGATGTGAGCAGGACCTTTCTCTTCCTGTAGGATTATGTGAGATCTAATTCTACTTTGTATAAAATGATTGTCTATTTTCTATATGGTTGTGTTGGGTAACACACCTTACTTTGTGGAAATTGCAGCTCCTATTGTGCACAGAGTTTGACCTTGCCTTGTTTTTTTGCTATGAAACAGACAAATGCCTCCCTTCTTTGGAATAATATTTGGTATCACATCATTTGATTGTCATTATTCTTATATACTGTATAAGAATAATAATAATCATGATAATGATAATATAAGCACTGGGATCCTGCCGAATAAATGATGAAGGTCTATGGGGAAGAACCCCCCCCCCAAGTATCATTTGAGAAAACTTGCAATAAATTTGTTTATCAAATAAGGCTATCACTCTCAGGCCCCGAAATGCAATGAGGGCCACATATGCCAAACTCTGCCTGTAAATGTTTTCAACCTAATCACTCCTTTCCTGACTAATGCATGGTCTATAAATGTGTGTCCCTGACCTCTGGTTACAGTCTTAGTGAGACAATGCCCTTCTGAGATAAAGAGCATGCCACTTTTAGCATGGCACCCTTACACATATGACATTCACTCCTGTCCAGTGGTGAATCCAGAGGTGGGGATCTAGCACAGTCCAAAATTCAAATAGGGGAGCAATACCAACTGTCAATCCAAACACTGACACATATCACTGGCTAGGACTTACTTGTAGGCGGTGTGGCTTCCCTATTGGGTGTAGTCCTACCACAAAGAAAATAAACAAAACTAATTATTGAGGAAAGGAGTGAGGAACTGATGTCTTGAAGAAGAAGCTGAATTTTTGGGCATTTATATCGAATCCATAACTCAACACCCCCTCCCCTCCAAGCTACCCAGTTGTTTAACAAGTTTAGCAAAACCCTCTGTCTAATGCTTAAATGACTTGGGGCCAAAAGTCCTTCTGCCAGCTTTCCTCTTTGTAATCAATGCATACATTTTTTTGAATCCCACTAACCTTCTCCCATGCAATGTGGCACAGGTGGATATCACTCTGGGCCAGATGCACTAAGCTTCGAAGTGATACAATGGAGAGTGATAAACAACAAACCAATCAGCACCTACCTGACATTTTTCAAACACAGTCTGTGATATGGTAGACAGTAGCTGATTGGTTGGCTGTTTATCACTTTCCATTTTATCACTTTTAAAGCTTAATGCATCTGGCCCACTGTCTGAAAGTACTGTACAAAATGATAGATCCTTAAAGATTGGTTTAAAAATTCCTCTCCTTGCAATTTGGTGGGTATTTTTAAACATGTAACTGTAGACTTTAGGGGTCCATACACCTGTGGTGTATTGGGGCAATTCCCAGATCCCTTGACCATCACTTCGTTGGATTGGACACATCTAACATACATAAAAATCTTGTTTCTGTGGAATCTGGACTTTTTTTTTAATACATGCTTAATGTCCCCAACCTGCCAACGATTCAACAATCATCAATGCCCAACAATTGGTGCCTCCGGGCGGTGCCAAAGGGTCGGGGGATTGAGCGTGCAGTTGTATGGGCCCCTTAACAAAAAGAATTGATATCTGACAAATAAGTTTATAAATAAGAATATTTTTGTTTTGCACACCACATCTATAAACCCTTCTTTAAAAAGAAAAAAACTAAAAAAAAATAACAAATGATTGTTCCCACTTTCTGTTCCCTTTTCCCTGCAGCTCACATTTCAATATCAATCCTTTATTTTTTCTCGGCACAAAAAAGAATATAATATAATTTTGCAAGCAAAACTCTTTCAAGTGTTTTAAATGTTTAAAGGCACTGAAGTTTAGAATTGAATTCCAAGTGCTTATAAAAATGAAACTAACAATTTGAAAATGCTTTACACTGAGCAGACCCAGAATTTGACCACCCTCATGCAGCGGCTTTATATGAAACAGCGAACCACTCCAGTATTTTAAATTGCACAGCCTAATATGGAGTGATTTCAAATGATGAGAGATCTTTTAGTATGTGCTTTCTTTTATTAAGTGAAGCAGCGTTTTAGTATAGCTGCTAAGAAGGTATTAAATATAGACACGGAAAGTACTATGCAGTCCCTAAAGCAGGTAGTGCCCATTTTATTTTAATGTTCGACTCATTTTCCCCTTTTACTCTTGCATGCTCTATTTGTGCTCATACGGCAATGATTGGTTGTATTTTTATTTTTGCTTATTATTAAAGCGAGAACTGCATTTGGTACCGTGGAACATTGTGGAAATAAATGCGTTTTCTACACCACTGTTGTCAACAAGCACTTTTGTAGATTGGATGTTTCATAACTCATCGTATCTCTAATTTATCATCTTCTGAACACATTTGTATTTTTATAGACATTTTTCCAAGTGCAAAAGTTCAGGCATCAAATATGTGGAAAGTAATGTAAGTCTTGGACCAGATTTAAATTTAAAGTTCAAAAATGACCAATGACCAACAATTTAAATATTTTGGTGAATAAAAAAATATTGTATTATCTGGTTCTTATTATTTTTACATATAAACATAGAATTTGATGGCAGATAAGAACCACTTGGCCCATCTAGTCTTTACCCCTTTAGAGTTAGGGTTAAGTTGTCCAATTTGGCCACTTTGGATGTGTTGGCATATGAGCCGAAGCATGGTCCCATGCGCATTGGATCAGAGTCAGAGATTGGACCACTACCGGTAGCCTCCCGGCAGTGGGGAATGGGATCTCATGTGATATATTGCATGCAAACCTGCCACCTGGGAAGCTCCACAGCGGTTCAAGGGAATTCTTATGTGACTTCTCTCTCCAAGAAGTCTCATAAGTGTGTGGTGGCCAACAGTTTAGGGTTATGGTATTAGGTTTAGTGTATTATGGTAAGGACATTGGGTATCGGTTAGGTTTACATAGGCACATAGAAATGGGGGAATATGTAGCAGGGTCTTAGTTTGCCGGGGTACTGGATGCTCTCCGAAATCAGATGTTCCTTTAAAGCAGCAATCAAAAAAGGAAAAGCTGCACCTTTGGCAAACTCGGACCATATTACATATGTCCCTTGATGTCCAATAAAAACCTCTTGGCTTATCTAGTCTGAACCTTTTTTAACATTATGGTAACCTCAACCCTATTTGATTCTTATATATTTGTAAGGAAATCCTTATGTCTATCCCAAGCATGATTAAATTGCTGTACTATATTCGCTTCTACCACCTGTGATGGGAGGTTATTCCACTTGTCCACTACCCTTTCTAGAAAGTAGTTTTTCCTCAATTTTCCCCTGAATCTCCAGCCTGTTCCAATGCATGTCCATATGTTCTAATACTTCTCTTCCTTTGAGTAATGCATGTCCTCATTTTCTAATACTTATTTTCCATTGTACCTTGTAGAAACCTTGACATACTGTACTGTATGTGTCTTAGGAAAAGACATGACAATCGTTCGGGCAGAATACAGTATACGGACTCCCTTAGTCAGTATGTGGTTAGTGATGGCAATGTCAAGGCACATAATCTATTAGACTTCAGCACATAATTTATTGGACTTCACCATGAGATGCCGCACAGTACTAGGAACCCACAATTGTGACCCTCTAAATGACCTGTTAACATGATTATGTGGCACATGGTAAAATAGCCACGTTGTAATTTTTGGGAGCATTGGATTTGACATTGAGATGGTCATTGAATGTTAATGAATCCAAGTCACATACGGTTTATGCCCGATGACAAACACTTTTGCCTTTGATGATGGAACCAGATGGTTTTGCACCATTGGTACAGCTGTGGGACCAATGGTGATGTTTTTTTTTAATTCTGCCCATGCCAGGAATCAGGGTGATGACCCCATCTGTGCACAATATTCATCACCAGCATCAGCTGCAATACTGACCAACTAGTGCAAGGGTGGACCCCAGAGAACATAAGTTATACACGTTATTGTGCATGTAATATATGTGCTGTATTTGATAGCCCGGGATCGCCAGTGCTGAATGCATCAGGTGCCAGCATATACTATTATAGTGTTAAGCTGCCCCCCGGACTCCTATTGGCCGGGGGCTGGGTTTAACAACTGTAATGGTGTATACTGATAACTGGGCACTGCAAAGCACCCAATGCAATTAGCAATAGCGATCCATGGGGTATCGATCCATGTCATATATTACATGCATGATAACATGTATGTATATTTGGGAATTGTGGTGCCCCCACATGCGGTGAATTGTGGTGCACCCACTCCTTGGTTGGCTCATTATAAGTTCTGCTGCTGGGCAGAGGTAGTGCACCGTACTGAGCTCAGCTGACAGAGAGTGGAGAGACACACAGTGAGTCTTCTTCTCACCCCCTTCCTCTGCACAGTGACCAATCATTGAGACTGTGACTGCGCCAGGATGGGTGGAGCATTTCACTGATTGGTTGAGCATTGGTTGATCATGCTATGTCCGGCAAACAATGTGCACCTCCATGGGTTAATGACCCCCCAGTCTTCTTTAAATGATGACAGAGCACATTGTTAATGAGGACGATGGACCACATGTGCCCCCTGCCGACAATCATTGCTGCCATCATTGGAAGTGTGCGGTCACAGATATAGGTGACACACTTCTTTTTAAGGTGTGGTGCCCAGAATTGAACACAGTAATCCAAGTGTGGTCTCATCAATGCCTTGTAAAGAGGCATTATCACATTGGCATCCCAACTTGGGGAACATCATAGATGAAAAATTGGGTAATAGTGCACACTGCTCAAGTGCAGAAGCAAAAGCAAACCGGACACTGGCATGCATTAAAAGGGGAATGGATTCAACCATTCCCCTTTTAAAGCATGCCAGTGTCCTGTTTGCTTTTGCTGCTGCACTTGAACAGTGTGTACTATTACCCAATTTATCATCTACAATGTGCCCCAAGTCCTTCTCTACAGCAGAATTCCCTATAATAACTCCATTTAGCCTATAAGTACAGTAGCTTGTTCATTTTTGTTCGCATAATCAACGTTAAACTGCATTTTCCACCTTTCCAGTTTAATGTCACCCTGTAGTGTATCAACATCCTCTCCAGAGTTAATTTCCTTACTCAATTTCATGTCGTCCACAACTATTGCAATTTTACTCACTATGTCACTTCCTATATCATTAATGAATATATTAAACAAGTGGGTCCCAATATTGAACCTTGCGGGACTCCACTTTGAAGCTTATCCCAGCTGCAATGTATGCCATTTACCACCACTCTCTGTCCCCGATTGTGCAGCCAGTTTTGAATCCAATTACAAATTTTATCTCCTAACCCTAAATGACTTAGTTTTTTTAATAACCTTTTCTGAGGCACCGTGTCAAAAGCTTTGGCGAAATCAAAAAGTAATACATCAACAGATTTTCTGAAGTCCAGCCCCCTACTGGCTTCCTCATAGAAGCTAATTAGTCGGACATGATCTATTTTTGACGAACCCATGCTGAACCTTACTCATCACCTTCTCCTGTTCTAAGAAATTTTGGATACTACAGATGGGGCCGGTTTTATCTTTGCTGGCGAATCGCCATCGCCATCACCTGCAAAGATGAATCCCGCTTCATCTGTATCTCTTATTATTCCTTCTAATGATGACAGATCACGGAAAGAATCAACTGATTTACTGCAAATGCTCTTCCTTTCAATAAAAGTAACTCTAGTATTCTTTGTTTTAAACAATTGGTGACAGAGGGGTAAATGTGTGAAACAGTGATAAGGGAGGAGAAGTGATAAAGTTCCTTGTACTTTATCACCAGCCAATCAGCTCTTGACTGTTAAGTTACAGACTGGGTTTAAAAAGGAACATCAAAACAGTATGGTCTATCACTCCTTCTCCGTGTGTCTCTGGGTATGTGTGATATATTTAGACACACAACCCTTCGGCACACAGAAAGTGTATCGCTCAAAAAATACCAAAATTATATTAATAATAATTGACACTACTGTTCAGAGATCGCACATATGACATTCAAAAATTACTTCCAATTAAACACATTTAAATTTTATTAGTGCAATTAATATGTAACAGTCATAAAAATAAAGAATTAATATTTATAGCACATAAAATCACTAAAAAACAGTGGACAGAATTCCAACACCTATTAGTCCAATAATATGGTTTGTATTATGTTTGGAAGTATCCCGGTGTAACCTTATTGTAAGGTGCACTTAGCAACTTTGTGAAGCGAACATAAAGTACAGAGCTAGTAGTCCAGCTGGCTTATTGATATTGGGCTTTATAATAGTTGGAACTACACCAATGTCCGTATTCCAAGTGTATTGGTTTTAATAGACTGTACTCTCAGGGTGGAGAGACTTAGATGACCGACTCTCACCCACCGGAATATAATTGCGCAAAAAAGTAACAGTCTGTTGGTGTTATATTGGGTAAATACCTTTTATGAATGTTGCCTCCAAGTTCTTTGATGGTATAGATCTGGCGCGTACAATTGCGCTCTCAAGCACTGCAGATTACGGAAATTATTGCAGTTAAATTGAGTCTGGCTGGAGAAACCCGGATCTGTGGTGGGGAGTCGGGACTGCACTGGTTGGTGGTAAGTGACAGGGCAGGGCTGCCATTTAGTGCTGTGGTGGATATTTCTGGGGCAGGACAAACCTGTCCTGGTAAGTTTGTCCTAGCCCATAAAAACCCAAAACTCCTTTGGATAATACGAGTAAGCCTTACACCATTTTTGGTACTTGTGTAGTTCACGGTAGCAGGCTACACTACGTTTTCAGCATAGGCTAAGCTACTGTATGTTGTCAGCGCAGCCCAATGGCTGCCTAGCGTAGTCAGTGTAGTGACTCCGCTGCAGCCCTGCGTAGTCAGCCTAGTGTCCTGTCAGGCAGTGTAGTCACCGTACTGTCGCCGGGAGCTGCAGCTCTGTCCCCGGCATCCCTGGCAAGCCTAGTGAGCATCTCTCACACAGCACCATAACCGCCAGATCCCCTGCGCTGATGGATGCTGTCGGAGAGGGGATCATGCGGGTGCCGGCGGAGGGGTGCTCCATCGGTCTGAGACGCAGGAGCATCTCGGACGCTTGTGCGTCTCAGTAATTATTGCAGCAGGGTACGGCAACCCAGCCTGTGTCCACTTAAGAGAGATGGACAGGGTTAGGGGTTTGGTAGCGCGTTCGTCCTGCACAAAGGGCGTGCCCATTTCAAACACCCAACTATCCACACCAGCTTCAAGCATGGCGAGCGTAGCGATCCCCACGAGTGGACGCAATACGCATCCTCCCGACTTGTTGATACCCCCACTATCCACGTCGGCGTGAAGTTTATGTTATAAAGTGTGGCGGGCCCAAGCGTGGCGAGAGGACACGGATTACTTGACGTGTATTCCGCGTCCGCTCACCACACTTTATAAAATCGACTCCACACACATGGATAGTGGGGGTATGAACAGATCGGGAGGACATGGACCACGTGCGTTCGCCACGCTTCGGGCTGGTATGTAACTATGCAGTAGTGCCCACTTTTCTATGCACCAATTTGTATTAAATTCCAATTTATCTATTGAAACATTTGAGGAAGTTTATCATAATAAGCACATTTCCTCTATAAATAGGTGGTGGATTAAATATACACCCCATTGAAATTATAATCAGGGTGAACCACCCCCGCAAGTGGGATTTCTGTTACCTAATAACATCAAGGTATGTTCTATAATATATCTAAGGATAAAAAGTTACAATTAAATATATTCAGATCAACAATTATCATTATGTATTATTAATTATTCTATATGTGACTCTAATAGGTCAGGATCCTATTGTATAAAAGAGTCCTTGGTTTATCATTTTTTGGATGTCATATGAATCAGACTATTCATTTTTTCATGTCAATACAGACAGTTAAATCTTAAAGGTATGTACCTCCATTAAATCTATGTGTGTACATATACATATTCTAGATCAAATAATCTAAAATTAAAATATGTCAAAATGGACTGAATTATGTACTAAGAATACATTACCTGATTTTGAAGTAACTCCTGTGGACCCCCTGCATTCATTATTAAGAAACATTGTTTTATATATGTGCTTTTAGTCAAATTTTATGTATGTAATTTGTATATATGATATATGCGATGTCTTATAAATGTATACTGCTTTTTATAGAAAACCCCTGATGAAGTCTCCAAGAGAGACGAAACGCGTCGGGTACTGATTTAAAGCTCTTGAAAATAAAATAAAAATTTTCTTTAAAAAACAAGAAGCTACAAGTGTATCATTCTTTTATACATAAGCCTTATTCATTTTATTATAATTGAAAGTATTGTTGAAGACATCACACACTTTAGGGCGCTGACAACACTATTGTGGGTTTGTTTGTTTTTTTAGTTCCACACTAGTGGGGAACTAAGTGTCAACAGCGACTAAATAAGCTAGCTCAATTTTCGAGATTGTGTTTTGTGTATATATATATATATATATATATATATATATATATATATGTATATATATATATATATATATATATATAGCACTTACCCAGCCTCCTAGAAGGAAAGGAACGGACCAGCACTCACAGGTTTAAGTAGAAAAAGTTGTATTGAAAGTTACAGCATGGTATGATACAGCCTCCTAGAAGGAAAGGAACGGACCAGCACTCACAGGTTTAAGTAGAAAAAGTTGTATTGAAAGTTACAGCATGTTATGATACAAGCAGGCTGACCCAACAGCCGTTTCAACTGGATACCTATCATGATGAAGACTGGATAGGTATCCAGTTGAAACGGCTGTTGGGTCAGCCTGCTTGTATCATACCATGCTGTAACTTTCAATACAACTTTTTCTACTTAAACCTGTGAGTGCTGGTCCGTTCCTTTCCTTCTAGGAGGCTGGGTAAGTGCTATTAATTAATCTTTAAGGACCCTGCACCACCAACAAACATCCATACCCTTAACGGAGTGCCGTCTTGCATATCTCTCTCTCTCTCTCTCTCTATATATAGTGGTAGTGTTTTCAAGTAAATGAAGACTGGAGGCGGCACTCTCAAACAATGGCAAACTTGTATTTAAAACATGCAAAAAGTCAAAAAATCATGCAAAAAGTCACAGCAAAGGTGGTGTCAGCATTTAGAATGTCGACAGTTTCGAGGCTTGCGCCCCTTCCTCAGGACTGCTGACAGTGCAATATAGCAACACATAACATCAAAACTGAAGTGCAGTTATATATATCCTTCGCAGCAGTGGCACTCCGGTCTTACCCAAGAAATTGAGACAGGAACACAGGTTAAAGTGCAACGTTTCAACGTTTTATTTGCGTTTTTAGCAAGCCATGGCTTGATAAAAACGCAAATAAAGCGTTGAAACGTTGCACTTTAACCTGTGTTCCTGTCTCAATTTCTTGGGTAAGACCGGAGTGCCACTGCTGCGAAGGATATGCTAAGATATCAGCGTTCAAACTGATAAATCTTCAGGAGGCACACGGCAAGTTGACTACTGATTCCAGGAGTGCCGACACACGAAGTCTATATATATATATATATATATATATATATATATATATATATATATATACTGGTTGATATGCGGCGGCACTCGGAAAAACCAAACAGAGACCAAGGCCTTGGTCTCTGTTTGGTTTTTCCGAGTGCCGCCGCATCTCAACCAGTATACGTATCCAGGCAGTCCGGCTGGGCTGTCTGTGTCTTGGAGGGCACCGGGCTACTTTCACTGATTACAAGTCGACATTGGAGTGCCGCGTCTACACTATTATATATATATATATATATATATATATATATATATATATATATATATATATACGAATACAGCGAGGGTGGCACTCCAGAAATTAATACAGAAGTCAGGTGTAGTGAACCACCGTTTCAAATGTTATTCAACATTTTTCATCATATATAAAAAGGACAGTGACCCCAAGTGCGCCACAAGGGAGCAGCTACTCTATAAGTCACCCCTGTTAGTGGGAGATACTACACAATAAAATCCTCCACCTGATTGGAGTGCAGTGTTTCAAAGCATAGTCATATTCGATATAACTATATGTCATAAAACAAATACTTTTTACTAAAAAATGTGTTTTGTTGTATTCAATAATTTCTTTCAAGTTGCCGTGTTAACCATATATATATATATATATATATATATATATATATATATATATATATATTCCCCTATAATAACCCATTTACCATTGATCCTTTAAGAGCTTTGAGATTACCAGCCAGTTGTACGTTCTAGATCCCGCAAGAAATAGCAGCAGGTTTGTATGCACTATTCCATGTAAATTTTCTCTATTCTGTCGGCCCACCTCCAGTTGAAGAAAACATACAACTCTCTGATAATCCAGATGCCCTGGCTAGCATACTTACCCATGGACTTTACAGCAGTCTCCCAGAAACTTGGAGTTTGCATGTGCTCTCTTGGCACAATGTTCCTACCTTTGCTTTATAACATGTCCTTACATTTGAACTGGCCTCCTAGTTTATTTGAACTAGTCAGCGACAATATA
Source organism: Crinia signifera (assembly GCF_055691185.1). Taxonomy (NCBI): domain Eukaryota; kingdom Metazoa; phylum Chordata; class Amphibia; order Anura; family Myobatrachidae; genus Crinia; species Crinia signifera. The sequence goes on along the minus strand of NC_139217.1, from coordinate 443,148,480 downwards.
CATATGTGTGATCTACATTCAAGGCTTTTCTGCTATTATCGCCACTTGCTTTTTTCTGCTATTTTAGCGACTCTGTGGTCTTTAAGTTAATATTGCCGTTACTCTGTGTTTTGACAATGTAATGATAATAGGGAGAGGGCCACCCTGTCTAAAGTGACCCGGCACCCTGAAGGCTTAATCCGGCCCTGTGATAGGGAATATAGATTGTAAACTCCACTGGGGCAGGGACTGATGTGATTGTTCAAATATTCAATGTAAAGCGCTTCGGAATATGTATGCGCTATATAAGAAACTGGTAATAATAATGATAATATAACAATTTTTGGTATTTGTGTATTATCTGGGCACCCAATTTTTTCATTTTAGGGCATTGTACAACCAAAAATCGGTCGCATCGCATGCGATGTAATGCAATGCGATTGGGTCCAATTTTTTATTGTACAGGCGCCCAGATGCCTGATTCCTATGTTAAATGCCCCCCCAGACCCGATTTTTGATTGTACACCCACCCTGATGTGTAATGACTATGTTAAATGCCCCTCCATTGTTAATGCCACCCCACTATCAACACCAACCCGAAGCGTGGCGAGCGGTGGCGGTACGTGTCCTCCGACCTTTTCATACCACCACTATCCACGTCGGCGTGGAGTTGATTTTATATAGTGTGGTGAGAGCAGCGAGCCACCGAATCCGAAGCGTGGCGAGCGCAGCGAGCCCCACAAGGGGACGCAAATTACTTTACATATATTCTGCGTCCGCTCGCCACGCTTCGGGCTCGGTGGCTTGCTGCGCTCGCCACACTATATAAAATAAACTCCACGCCGACGTGGATAGTGGGGGTATGAAAAGGTCGGAGGACATGTACCACCGCCGCTCGCCACGTTCGGGTTGGCGTTGATAGTGGGGTGGCGTGATGGGCAACTCATTACCCATCAGGGTGGGTATACAATTAAAAATCGGGTCTGGGGGGCATGATCGCGTCGCGTCGCGTCGCATTGCATGCCATTATAATGGCATGCGTTGCGACGCGATATTAAAATTGTACAGAGGGGTTTTAAAACCCCTGAAATCGGGTGCCATCGCATCGCATGCCTTAATTAGTGGCATGCGATGCGATATATCGGGCGCCCAGATACTACACAAGTACCCAATTTTTTTCATCAAAATAACAGTTTCACTTGTTTTTACTTTAATAGGAAAAATTGGATCTCCTCATTAAGCCCAATGAAGAATATACAGTATTACATCATAATATGGCAACCTTTAATGATACCGAATAATGTTGCTAAACAGGTAAAGGTATTCTGCGTAGATTAACTGTTGGAGAAGAAATACAACAGCCGTCTTTAACGAGAACCCTTCTGTCTGTAGATAAGTTAAAGAACATTCTCCACATTTTTAGACAGTTAAAGCTTATCCTGAGTTTAGGAATCAATAAGAATTTTTGTATAAGCTGTGGGTATTACAAACAGAGATTAGTACTCTCTCACTTCAGAGCTGTCACTGTTAAAGTGACACATGCTATTAACATTCTATAATAAGTGGCCGGGATCCTCTTTTGGCATTCTTGTGACACAGCTAGTAAAGCCCTTTAAATGCTTATGTTTTCACTGTCGTAATCTCTTCCTTTATAAGTGATTACTTTGTAACATTCAACAAGTCATTATTCAATAAGTCTATATATTTTCACAGGCTTTGTAATGCATTATTTTGGGACAGATATTTTGATGGAATTAGCAAAATACAAAAAAAAAAAAAATCAATTGATCTATCTTCATCCAAAGCAAAGGATGAAATGTTGTGATTAGGAATGATGTGACAGGTCTCTTACCTGTATGTACCTGACTGGATTCATTGAGATTTCTTCTGTACAATGGGCCGACCATCAAATGACGATTTCACAAATAGAAGTCACCAGAAACTGACTGTTATTTGCCCAAGACGGGGCTGGTGGCTGGCGTCCTGTGTCTTCAGCTGGCCACCCATGGTAGTCATCGGTCCGCCCGCGTATCCATGGGAATGCCCAGAGTTTTGATGGAGACGCCCATAAATTGCTGGGTCTTCCCATGGGTGATCCCTGTCCCCGTCGCCATCAGCCCCCGGCCCGTCCTATGTTTGTGAACGGCTCAGCGACTAGGCAAGTCTCCAAAGCCATTCACAATTCATATTATTTATTAGCAGTTTCTTATATAGCGCACACATATTCCGCAGCGCTTTACAGAGAATATTTGAACATTCACATCAGTCCCTGCCCCAGTGGAGCTTACAATCTATATTCCCTAACACATATACACGCACACACAGACATTCTAGGGTTAATTTTGTTTGGCGCCAATTAGCCTACCAGTATATTTTTGGATTGTAGGAGGAAACCGGAGTACCCAGAGGAAACCCACGCAAGTACAGGGAGAATATACAAACTCCGCACAGTTATGGCCATGATGGGGATTGAACCCATGACCTCAGCGCTGTGAGGCAGTAATGCTAACCATTACACCATCCGTACTGCCCATGTGCATAGAAGAAGAAAAAATCAGGATGGGCTAAATTTGTATTCTTGCGAAACAAACAGAATCACCCCCTATAGTCTATCCATCTCCTGCTCACAGTAGAGATGACAAAATAAAGATCCAAGAGAATGAAGCTAATTAATTAGTCGAAGAAGCATCAGGAAAGGCAACCCATAAGCCATACCTCATGTCAGCATAAGATAGCACATGCTCAGATCTCCAAACTTATACATCAGTAGTGTGGGTGATCCTCTGAATCACCAACCCGCTGGAAGTGCCAATCTGTAGACACGACAGGATATGCTGATCGGTGAGCATGGATAATCGTGATCCATCGGTGGATAAGGGGAAATGATGCATGTTGAAATTGTCAGATTTCATGATCCCCACCGGAATCTGGGGGGAATGGGATTTTTACACATGTTTAATATCCCCGATCCCCCAAAACAATCATCATGGGATTGGAGGATTGTGCGGTACTCTTTACTTAGAAGGGCGCCCATCTCGGCCATCTCGGGCATTGAATGCACTAAAAAATCAGGTGCGATGCGACAGACGAGATGCCCGAGATTTCCCATAGGGAACAATGTTAAATGTCTCAATTGACCCGATTTTCCTGTTCAATGCCTCAATTGACCCAATTTTTCCATAGGAAACAATGTTAAATGGGCCACAGAGGCCAAATAGGCACCCTGAAGTGAATAATGGCCACCCGAATTGTTAACGCCACCCCACGATCAACGTCAACCCGAAGCGTGGCGAGCGCAGCGAGCCCGCGAGGGGCGCCGGTACGCGTCCTACGACCTTTTCATACCCCCACTATCCACGTCGGCGTGGAGTTGAGAATAGAAAGTGTGGCGAGCGCAGCGAGCCACCGAGCCCGAAGCATGGCGAGCGCAGCGAGCCCCGCGAGGGGACGCGGATACCTTCACAGGTATCCGCGTCCCCTCGCGGGCTTCACAGCTGTCCGCGTACCCTCGCGGGGCTCGCTGCGCTCGCCACGCTTCGGGCTCGGTGGCTCGCTGCGCTCGCCACACTTTCTATTCTCAACTCCACGCCGACGTGGATAGTGGGGGTATGAAAAGGTCGTAGGACGCGTACCGCCGCCCCTCGCGGGCTCGCTGCGCTCGTCACGCATCGGGTTGACGTTGATCGTGGGGTGGCGTTAACAATTCGGGTGGCCATTATACACTTCAGGGTGCCTATTTGGCCTCTGTGGCCCATTTAACAATGTTTCCTATGGAAAAATCGGGTCAATTGAGGCATTGAACAGGAAAATTGGGTCAATTGAGACATTTAACATTGTTCCCTATGGGAAATCTCGGGCATCTCGTCGGTTGATCGCACCCGATTTTTTAGTGCATTCAATGCCCGAGATGCCCGAGATTTTTTACTAACGATGCCCATGATCAAAATCGTGGGCGCCCTTCTAAGTAAAGAGTACCGATTGTGCCAATATATTGTAAATGTATGGACACCTTTAGACAAAGAGTAACAGGAGTTGGATGTTTGACAATATATATATGTAAGGCATCAGGACACGACTATATCATAGTGGCAGTATCAATAGCCCAGTCAGCACTGTTTTCAGAAAAATACATACAATAAAATATTGATTTTTCTGAAAATAGTGCTGAATGAATGATGAATGATCATGGTACATGGTGGATATTGCATTGGGAGGTATGATATGCCTGTTATATTTCTTTTTAGACTTTTTACATTAGGACATGGACCACAACAAGCATGGGACACTTGGGTTGGAATTGGGTTGTCTGATTCTGTGTGATGTTATTTCCAAAATTTCATGTATGTACTTCAAGGTGCATTATCCTCAAATGTGGCCAGCTGGTAAAAACAGCCCTTCTGTTTGGGAAGGGGCAATACCCAATGGATAAGAATTTATAGAACTTGATCATGTGCAACATACACTAAAAAAATGGGAGTACATCAGGGACGGCTCCAGAGGGGGGCTGCAGCACAGTTCAAAAATGGGAGGCCCAGCAAATGCCACCAACTGTCATTACATACTAACTCGATGGCAGTTAATGTTGCTCCCCTATTGGAATTTTGAACTGTGCTGCAGCCCCATCTCTGGAGCCACCACTGGTGTATATTCAGCCCGCTTGAGACACAAGCTCCTTCTTAAATGATAGGCTTCATTCTCATTGGTGTGGTATTAATGATGGTCAGTATACCGACATCGGAATCCCGACTACCAGTACTCCACTCGCCACAGGATCTATTCTCCCTCTATGAGGGTTGTGGACCCCCACGTGGGAGAATAGCCCATCAGTCAAGATCCCGACTGTCGGGCAGTTGAACAGTTGTGATTCCGATATCGGTATACTGACCGTTGGGATCCCGACTGTCGGGCAGTCATCCGGCATCCCATTCTCATGAATGCTAAGCCCAAAAAATGATTAACTCCATGATATGGGGATGATTATAAATGGATGGCATTCATTTATGGTGATCTTGGATACAAGTCTGCACTGAAAACTTCTGAGAACAATAACATACTGTAAGATGCTTTGTAGAGGAGAGATAACTATCCCCTAAACCCATGAATTATTTAATTATGTCGTTTTACAAGTATACCACATCTAATTACAAGTGTTTTTATGCCTGACATGTGACACTAATATATCAGAAATTGGAAGAATGCAATGTCACACAAGACAGGTTTCGGCAGTTTATTAATTGAGTAAAAAAAAAAAACAAAGACCAATTAGTAAAAATGTAATCTATACTTGGTGTTTCAATTAATTATATAACAAATTAAGCGTTATATTCATTGAGAATGTGGATTGCCAAAATATTAAAAATACAATACTTCTTACTATCGCATGTGGAAGCGTAATTTCTTCTAGGATATTGTTTGCACTGTAATAATGAAACTTCCGTTTAACTTTTATCTACAGCACTGTCTGAGCCACAATGAGACTCTTGTTGAGTTAATACTCATGTCTATAGTATTGCAATGACCACAACAACAGCGTAGACCTATGCTGCTAATACCAGCATATGTCTATGCTGTTTTTGTGGTCATGCGCAATACTGTACATGTGAGTACACGTCAGTTAAATCATACTTTCCATGAGGCCAGGACACTATTTTTTGGGAGCCTCTCAGCCATCCCGGAATAGAAGGGAAGTAACCAGTTAAACACAAGTGATGGCAATTCTAAATTATTGTGAAAGGGTTTTCCAGGAACAGAGCATTTTCACCCTCCTGGAATGGGTGATACTGGGATATATGGATGTGTAGTATGGTTCTCCAATATCGAAATCCACACATAGTTTGTGGATCCAATCCACAACAAATCCCGGTCAAGGTCTCCCGAGGAGATCTGAGCCAAGTCTGAGATTGGATCTTTCCCCTTTCATTGGCTGCTCTGCTGAGCAGTGAATAGATGTGCAGGACAATCTGAGAAGCTAACTTGTACATTGTAGTTAAAATAATCCTCCGCCATCCTGTTGATGGTTACTATGTCAGACTGTGATAGGGTGGAGACGTCAATAATTTGGCCAATTCTGATGTCATAATAATAATATTGGTTGATTTTGCAGCGCTGAGTTTTTTTTTATGGTAGCAGCCAGTATACAGGACCTTATTCTGGTTGACTCACAAGGCTACAAATTTTGCAGCCTTGTGAGTCCCCCAGAGGCCGCCCACATGGCCTCCTGCCCCCCCCCTCGCAGGCCCCAGTCCACCACACAGATGCAGATGGATTATTTGCATAATCAGCCATTCGCAGCCTTGGGTACGGGAAGAAATCTTTTGCTTGTCTGCAACCATCAAAGGATTTCTCCATTACTCGCAGATCTGAGACACCTCTGTGGGTTCTCAGATCTCCGAGCGTCCTGTGTGGGAAGTGGGCAGGCAGCTGACATCTGCTGACAATAGCTGACTGCCCCCCGATCCCTCATCAATGGGCCATTACCATGCGAACGCCCAGCGTTTTCATGGGAATGCGCATGAAACACTGGGTGTTCCCATGGGCTGTGCCCCCCCGCCGCCACCCCATGTCCCCCGCCCGCACTGCTAGGTGTGAGCAGGACGGCAAACATGCAGTTCACCGTGCCCACTCGTGAACATACAAGTGTCTGCATATGCGCAAAACTGTGCATGCGCAGATGCTAAAAATCGGTCTCCCGTGTGTGTGTGTGGGGAGGGTGGGGGCATTAAATCAGAATAACCCCCATAGTATATTGCAGTGTTAACTTTCCTCTGAAAAAAGGTGCAGGTTCACTTTAATGGCACCATAAAATTACTCTAAACACAGTGCATGAATACAAAAACAAATGTGCTCCTTGAAAAAATGGTAACTTCAACTGACGTTATATATTTTGCCTCACAGACAGCAGCACATAATTCCCTCACAGACAGCAGCAAATTACTCCCTCACAAACAGCATCAAATCACTCCCTCACAGACAGCAGCACATCCCTGCCTTACTGAGAGATGCACATCCCTGTCTCACTGACAGCAGCACATCCAAGCCTCACTTACAGCAGCAAATCACCACCTCACTGACAGAAGCACTTCACTGCCTCACTGACTGCAGCACATCACTGCATCACTGACAGAAGCACATCCATGCCTTACCGCCTGCAGCACATCACTGCCTCATTTACCTCAGCACATCGCTCCTTTACAGACAGCAGCACATCCCCACCTCACTGACAGCAACAAATCACTGCCTCATTGATAGCAGCACATCCCTGCCTCACTGACAGCAGCACATCCCTGCCACACTGACAGCAGCAAATCACTGCCTCACTGACAGCAGCACATCCATGCCTCACAGACAGCAGCACATCCATGCCTCACAGACAGCAGAACATCCCCACCTCACTTACAGTAACAAATCACTGCCTCACTGATAGCAGCACATCCATGCCTCACTGACATCAGCAAATCACTGCCTCACTGACAGCAGCACATCCATGCCTCACTGACAGCAGCACATCACTGCCCTACTAACAGCAGCATATCCCCGCCTCACTGACAGTAGCACATCCCTGCCTCACTGACAGCAGCACATCACTGCCTCACTGACATCAGCACATCACTGCCTCACTGACTGCAGCGCATCACTGCCTCAATGACAGCAGCACATTGCTCCTTCACAGACATCAGCACATCCCTGCATCATTGACAGCAGCACATCACTGCCCTACTAACAGTACCACATCCCCACCTCACTTACCGCAGCACATCACTGCCTCACTGACAGCAGCACATCACTGCCTCACTGACAGCAGCACATTACTGCCTCGCTGACTGCAGCACATCGCTCCTTTACAGACAGCAGCACATACCCACCTCACTGACAGCAGCAAATCACTGCCCCACTGACAGCAGCACATCCCGCCTCACTGACAGCAGCACATCATTCCTTCACAGACCGCAGCACATCTCCACCATACTGACAGCAGAAAAACACCACCACACTGACAGCAGCAGATCCTTGCCTCACTGACAGCAATACATTGCTACCTCACATACGCAGCAGATCACTGCTTTTAAGAAAGCAGCACATCAGATAACAGCACAATAAGGGTGGTACTTATCAAAGCAGGGAGAGAGATAGAGTAGAGAGAGATAAAGTACTCAGCTCCTACTGTAAATGGCATTTTTTTATCTCTCTAGACGATTGCATAAACTCCCTCATCTCTTCATATGACCATATGGGTGAGATTAATTAGGATGATAGATTCAGAAAGTGAGAGATTTGGTGAGAAATCTCCAGTTTTTTTAAAGTGGCAATCATTTACACTGCAAAACCAGTTTGATTTTGCAGTGTAAATGATTGCCGCTTTAAAAAAACTGGAGATTTCTCACCAAATCTCTCACTTTCTGAATCTCTCATCCTATTACATCTCACCCTATGTCTTGTTTGTATGTTGAATTTCATTCCCTGCAATATTTAGCATTTCAGGATTTATTGCTTGGTTTTAAATATGAATAGTTCTAACAGTACCACATGGTGCCCTCCCAGACACCTTATAGTCTAACACCATTACCAATCAGAGTTGAAGGAATGGATCTAAACAATTTACAATTTCAAACAATATCTTAGGAACTAGTATATAGTCCAATTTCTGAATGAATGAATTTCTAATCGCATGGAAATGCTTGGTAAAGGATTGGTAATTATAACATGACATACGTCTTTGATGTTGCTCCGAGTAAGCAGTAACAGCCAACAGTTCATGAAAGACTATAAACTATGGGGTGTTTCTTTTGCTGTTTGTTATGGAATTATGTAATAATGTATGATATACGTATTTATTACTGCCCAGTGTATTTCACTGTCATTTACATCAGAGCTGCCATGGTAAGTAGCGGTAACATTCAGAACTTCATTTGCCGTCATGCTTCATATATATTTGGAGTTTACATTATGACTTTTTTATCAGTCCGCTGAGTTTTATGCAAATGTCTATATGCTGTATATACAGTACCACTAAATTCATGTGGAATTAACTATGTACCCGTAACCTTCATTATAACCCATCTGTGCCAAACTCACCTATAAGAAGAAAATATGCATACTGTATAAGGGGAAGATGAATCAAAACTTGGAGAGAGATAAAAGGGGGCATTCAATCCGGGATTCATCGGAAATTCTTTGAGAGTCGGAATCCCAAGCCATTTTTGGTTCTATTGACAGTAACTCGACAGCCGTAATTCAATGTTCCGGCTGTTGAGTGTCTGAAAGTCCGTGGATTGTCGGAAAACGGTCATGGATTCAACAACCCATGGCCATTTCTGACAATACCGACTAGGCTGGTCTGTAGCAGATGAGTCACAGACAGGATGGCGATTCCCGTCTAGGATTGAATACCTTTATTGTCGATATTTCCACTGTCGGAATTATTGGCAGACATTAAGGGGAATATTCAATCCCGGGTCACCACTGTCAGGCTGGCCCAACTGCCGTGATCCTGTCCTGTTCTAGGCCGGCTCGATGAAGAATCAGCAGGCACCATTCAATGTCGCTCCTGCCGAATGCCGAAAAGGGGGCGTGGCTGCGAGATACGGCCATGGATCGTGAAGCTATGGCCGGGAGCTTGACAATCCACGGCCTGCTTCTAAAGTGGAGTCCGTTTGTCCGAGATCCCTGTTCAATGCTGTTGGGAAAGACGGCATTAAATAGGGCGCTGACGCTATTTCCCCCATTGGGAAAAATGGCGGGAGATTGAATACCCCCCTAAATATCCCCCAAAGTGTAGAGAGATATAATACTAAACAATCAGCATCTTAACTGTGTTTGAAAAATGACAGCTAGGAGTTGATTGGACGGTTCTTTACTTCTACTGGGTCAGACTGGTCCACAGGAGCACAAGAGAAATCCCTCATATGCTCTACCGCCTGTAGGCCCCCACCCCTCCTCTTAAGTCAGGTTTCAGTCTGTGCATTCATATTATAAACTAAAAGAAAACACTTCTATGTGGCGCTAGACAACACATACACAATGTAATTCAAAATAAATTAAATGTATTAAACAATATCACAATTATATTCCATAGGTAAAAATTAGAATTCAAAAACCAAGCAACAAAAGAAATAAATAGAAAATAATAAAAAATAAAAAAATAAAAATATGAAAAATAAAAGATAAAAATATATAAATAAAGAAACACAACAACAATAAACAGATACAAAAGCGCTCAGGGTTATTTAAAATAATGGAATAGCCTAGCACATTAATAGAAGTCCTTGGCTGATGCTGTATTTTGTTAGTAAAAAAAGTTCGCCGAGAGAATGAGCATAGACTTCTCTTCAAGTGCTCCCAATACTAGTAACTATACAATAGATGATTTATCAGAGGCCATATAGATTATGTGAGCAGTTGTGCGAATGGGCAAAATAAAAGTCGCTGTGCCAGTCTTTTTATTTTCAAAACACACAGTGGGGCTTTTTAGTTTGTCAGCCCATACCCATGTTTGTTTAAAGTCTCAAGGACTGACTCCAGACTCCCGATATCCTGAGGGTGTTTGAGGATTCTGATGCCTTTATCGTCTCGTATGCAGTTAATGGCGGGTGGCTTTTCCAGCTTGATGAACAGCAAGCTCAATAATGCTCAATAATGCTGGGTACTGTTTAGGCTGGGAATCCACGCGGTGGGCTCTCGCATTGTCTGCTGGCAGGCACTGATGCTGCGGTGACTAGTTGGTGTATGGCCATACTCATGATCAATGTGGCCACAATAGATCACGCGGTGGGCAGACAGCGGTAAGCGGCCTCCATGATGTCACATCTGCAGTTTCACCGCTCACAGGGTGGCTTTTTCATATTATACACTATTCCAGGGGTTCCCAAACACGGTTCTTAAAGGCACCACAATTGTCCATGTTTTAAGTATATCCAGAGCTCAGCAAAGATGGTTAAACCAAGGTAACCGGTACAAATTAATACAGATAACAAATAACCTGGATCAATCCTGGTTTGTTGCCAGGTTGACCTGGGTCAGTGTGCGATTTGAAAGGGCCATTTCGTATATCCCATGTCCAACATCCCAGCAATCCAACCTGGGATAAAATAAGTTTTATTTCTGGGTCAGACCCAGGTTGCTGGGCAGTGTGAACAGGTAACTTCTATGGAGGAGGCAGCAGAGTCAACTCAGTGCCGCCTTCTCCCCTGCCTGACGCGCCGCTGTTCTGCCACGTCCCCCGGATGACGTTCAGTGAACCGGCAATAAGCCGGGTCACTCTGAGCAGCAAACCACAAATGCCGGGTTGCTCTCGGGATGGACCCGTGTCCAAATTCTGGATGTGGCCTGCATTTGCGATGTGAAAGGGGTATACGTGACCTGTGGCTAAGCATGGATATACTTAAAACCTGGACCGTTGGGGTGACTTAAGGACTGCGTTTGGGAACCTTTGCACTACTGTATTAGAGAGTCAGAAAACTGTTGCAGCAGGAATATGGATGAGCATGTGTGCTTGGTTTGCCCTCCTGCCAATGAAATTTAGCGGTTGGGTTAAGATGGCCGTACATCTCCAGATTGGTTGTCAGATTGGGCTGGTTGGGATAAAACCCTGGTAATATTTGAGTGACAGGTTTTGGGAGTTTTCCAGCATTTCAAAGCAAATGGTCAACTGTCATTTGCTCTCATCCATTACCAGGTTTTTGTTGCAACCAGCCCAAACTGACAATCAATCTGTAGATGTATGGCCAGCTTTAGTATGGAGTAGACCATATATACAATGTATTCGCCTGTGTCCATGAAATTCGGCAGTTGCAGACTTCAGCCTACGTGGTTGTTCCAGATTGCAGTACTTGTATGTTCACTTTCAATATGTTTGCTGCCAAAAACATTTCAGTCATACTAAGACATTTTAAAGTATGTTCCAAATGCTGCCCGTCAGCGAAATTTTTTCTTTTCAGCAACCAACAGATCTCTGACTATTCCATCAATGATAGTTTAAATAGAATGCATAGCTTTTGTTACACTTTAATCAGCTTTCCCCCCCCCCTCCGAACACAACGATCCAGTTAATTACAGCATAACGTACTACGTTATTTATGAAGACCCATATCAAACCCATGACTTTGCCTGCCTCCCATGTGATTCTCAACATACATGTAGTATAATTCATACCCAAATGATACAACTTAAAATATTCATCAACAGGATTCTAAATTATGTACAAAACAGCTAGAACGTTGTTGTTGTCAGAAGCTGTCACACTTCTCATCCGGTAAATCTCCCAGAAGGTCCAATGATTTCAATTATATCTCACAAAGAGTTTTTCCACCACGTTTAAATAATTAATCTGCTGTCAGTATCTTGTAGAATATGCTGCAAGCCCAGTGATGGACTATAACTATATTATATATGTATATATATATATATATATATATATATATATATATATATATACTTTATATTGTATGTATTTTTATGTATATTTAATTCTTTACATATGTCATTTATACATTTTGCAAAAGTACACAAGTAAGTTGGCATTTAAGAGCTATTTGTTGGTACTTTATCTCTCTCCATTTTATCTCCCTCCAAGCTTTAATTAATCTACGCCACAGAGTCTGACTCAGATTTGGGAGCAAATTAAAAAAGTAGCAATGCAAGGTGTGCAAAAACATTCATGTTTTTTTTTTTTTTTGCATGCAGGCAAAATACAGGCTGCTTTTTCATGTATCTAACAAATACTGGGCAGTTTTGTGAGACCCCTCCTCCCCCCTTCCCATCTGTAAATGTTTCTTATTTTGGAGGATCCGGAGAGAACCATAACCCGGTCCAAATATTTTGAGGAGGTCACATTAAACTGCATAATCTTCCTGTGGTCTGAAGTTTGGGTTTAGAATTGCAAAAATTTTTGGTTTTAGCTGTAATTTTATTAAGCTTTGTGAATGAATTTAAAAAAAATCGATAAAAAATTGATAATGATTTTTTTACTTTTTTAATGATTTTTAACTGAACCAAAAACTGAATCTAAACTAAAATACTTGTGGGTGGTTTTGCCAAAGCCACTTCTAACACACTATAATGAATTATAACGTAAAACCAAACACACGGGGGACTGCACACTTCTCTACTTTAAGGATGTGATTTGTCACATGCAATGCCAATTTTCATGGAGTTAATGCTTTGTGCATAGGCCCTTAAAAACAGGTATAGTGCATGCACTGGCATAGCAATAGCTCCGCAGCCCCCCGCGGTGGCTTGGAGGTGCTTGGTAAGGGTGAGCGCCGGGGGTCTGTGGGAGCTATTGTTTCTCGGTTCCCGGGACCTACAGATCTTCTTCTGTGGTCCCGATGTTGCTCCTGTTGCGTTGCTATTAAAAAATGCACCTCACAGCAGACAGTTATTTAGGATGCTAGAGGAAGCAGAAGCATCCTAAACAACTGTCTGGTATGAGGCAGCAGCCATTTTGCAAGGGACTTCAGTAGCAAGAAGAGCATCGGGACTGCACTGCAGACAGGAAGATCTAAAGTCCCATCTACAGTACAGACCCGGCGGCAGGCAGTACAGTACGGAGGGGATGGGGGGGCGCCAAACTTTTAGTGGCGGGGGGGCGCTTTTTTTTTTGTTACCCTACTGAGTGCATGTATTACATTGTGCACGCACAAAGTTGCAATAAAGATTGAGATATATGGCGGTGTGTTAATTAAAGTGCTGTTTTTTTTAACAGTGGATCATAGCAAACGATCAGAGGTACTCATTTTTGTTAGCAGGCTATGATGAAAGCAATTGCTGAGGTCTGGCCACCTGTTTCTGACAACTAAAGATACTTTCACACCACCCTCCTGTGTCCACGCCACCCTCCTTTGTCCACGCCACCTTTTATTACCTACATTAAAGTTGCCTGAAGCATGGCAAGAGAAGGTTTGGTTGTACAATTAGCATTACTTGGACTCTATACTCTTGTTGACAGCTCTTCCAACAGACCCAGGAGGTAGCTGCCTGGTATCATCTGCCTGGTATCATCTGCCTGGTATCATCTGCCTGGTATCATTTGCCTGGTATCATCTAAAGTTCTCATCCAAATCTGTCCAGCGGATGGCCATGAACATGCTCTTCATACGCATGGTGTGCCCTCTGTGGTTGGCTCCCGGATCTCAGCACACCTGACACCTGTACTCTACCCCCTCTATGTTATGCAACTTGCCATATCTTGCTTCCATGACCCACTTTGTGTGGTGGGCAGACCCATTTTGGGGCCTCCAGGAACCCCATTGGGTCAGGATTGGAGGTTTTAGTGGCCGTGAACCTAATCTGGACTCAATCACACCTCCTCGCATTGAATTAGTCTAAATTAGTCCAACAGTGTACGAATGCATGAGGACGAATGCCCATGGTGTGCCCGGAATACACCTCTCTCTGGTCGGCTCCTGTATCTCACCACATTATTGTTCTTAAACCTCCTGTCCTTCCCCCCCTCTATGTTATGCAACGTTGCCATATCTTGCTTCCCTGACCCTCTTTGATTAGTGGCCGGACCCCTTTTTGGGACCCCAGGACCCCCACGGGTTCGGGATTGGGGGTCTTAGTGGCTGGGTATCTAATCTGCACCCAATCAAGCCAACCTCGAGGTGCTTTCATCCACATCAGTCTAACAGTATCTGAATGCATTCAGGACAAAGAGACAAATAACAGATGACAAATATGTAAGAGTCTTAATATACTGTAATGAGGATAAATTATCAGGGTGGTGGTAGACCATGCTATTTGGTGCTAATGAAGATGGTTTAGTAAGAGCAGGAAAAGAACATTAGAGAAGAAGGCCCTTCTTGTGAGAACTTACATTATAAAGAACACCTTTTAAAAGATATCCTTATAAAAATAGATTTTATAATATTTAACAATATGGTTTTTGCCATCTATATGTTTGAGTGAATATTGCCAGAACGAACAGGGTGCGAGATTGGATTAATTCGGGTGCAGTTTTCAACGTTTAAACGCATGAAAATGGCACCTGAGTGGCACCTCGCACCAGTGGCGTAAGTTTGTCCCAGTTGCCCGGAGGCAAGATGAATATTGGTGCCCCCCCCACACACACACACACACACACACACACACACACACACACACACACACACAAAACGTTATTCAAAATATATATAGCCTGTTATGAAATATATATTATATACTGTATGTATATACAGAAAGAGAGGGAGAACACATATATATTTCAGAACTCAGCCACAGAAGAGATTTTGATGGCTTTCAATAAATGGATTTAAACTGGCAGTGGTGGAGAGGTGCCCCCTTGAGGGCAGGAGCCCGGCGGCAGATGACTCCATTGCCTCCCAGAGTTCTGCCTCTGCCTCGCACCCTTCGGACCTAAAAAGATTGACCCCAAAGTGTCAGCAGGAAGCGGCGTCCTGCTCCCTGCTGCTTACCCTTTACAGTTGCTGTAGTGTAGCAGTGAATCCTCATGACTTCTCGTGTTCCGATGAGTTATTGAATGTCCTGAGTGGGGTGATGTAGTATGTAGCTCCAAACTTGTTTCAGCCTTGTGGCCTTTTTCAAGGTTGATACATTCATGTGGCATAAAGGGTTTTTGTTCATTATTGAGTGGGAACGTCCGCAAATCCTGGTGCAGTAATTGGTCAGCATTCTTTCAATCATCTCATAGGGGTATGTGCCCATGATTTTTTGTTTACACATGTTAAATTTTGGTGGAAGGGGGTTCCTCAACAGGCTAACATATATATATATATATATATCCACAGAAAGTCCGCACCTAATGACAATTCAGTCGTCGCTGTGGTGCTCACTCCAATGGATGCAATCCAATAAATAACAGAAGTAAAGCAGAGGGCACTCACCGTTTGGATGAAAAACTTAGCCACCTGGTGTGGCTGTAGTGAAAGGATCACTGTATATCTCCTGCTGATGTTTTGACAAAGATCCGTGCCAGGATCGAAACGTTAACAAACATGCCTGACTTCTAATAAACTCCTAAGTTTTTCATCCAAACGGTGAGTGCCCTCTGCTTTACTTCTGTTATATATATATATATATATATATATATATATAATCCAAATAATGCCTGGCACTCCGCACAACCAAATTCTAACTTCTGCGGTGTCCTGTCCTCCCAGAGGGAAAAATAAGGAACAAAGGATGCGGGACGGCACTCGCATTCACAACCAAAGCAGTCAGTCAAATAAGAGTCTACACACGGAGGTGCAGTCGACGTTTCGGGTCTCTGACCCTTTATCAAGACTCTGTCTTGATAAAGGGTCAGAGACCCGAAACGTCGACTGCACCTCCGTGTGTAGACTCTTATTTGACTGACTGCTTTGGTTGTGAATGCGAGTGCCGTCCAGCATCCTTTGTTCCTTATATATATATATATATATATATATATATTTTACTGTTAATATATGCGAGTGCCGTCCATGTGTTTGGAAATTATATATATATCAGCCAGTGAAGGAGCTTGGGACTTTACTACACTGTGGTGACTATTTGAGAGGTGATACTCTTATCTGGATCTCTTTTTCACTTGATCTATAAGGTCTATCCGTATGAATACGGCCCTGTGAGCCCAATATTCAAGGATCTCATCCTTACAGAAATTTTCTAGCACACTAAGCCGGATTGGCTTCCCCCAAATTTATCATCTTACTGATTTTACCTTGTCCTGAATTAAATATTAGTTGCCACACAAGTCTAATAATAAATTCTTTTGTCAAACCCCTGATGAAGTCGTTCTGACGAAACGAGTTGGGTTTTAATAAAGAGCTTTCATCTTGAACGAATCTCATGTATCATTCTGGAAGGGGACAAAGAATTGTCATATGAAATGTGATTGGTGTTTCATTCAGTAACTATTGTATGATTGACTAGGTGGTACTAAGTCTAGCACTCTCCGATATATTATTTTTCTTGTATCTTTGTTGTTAGACTCTCACTAACAGGGGAGCCTTATCGGAGCAGAAGCTAATAATATATCCTTTAGCGCAAGACGAAGGCCATATTGTATTTTTGTATATATATATATATATATATATATATATATATATAAGGGATTGGGTAACAGGGCGGCACTCCAATCATTTAAACAGTAGAATTCGGTGCCTGGTCCATAATAGTAATACAGTACACTTACCCCCCCACTGCGGAAGGAGTCCAAACCGGCACACGAATAGTGAAGAAAAAAGATGTGGTTTATTCCATAAGTACAAGAGTTATAACAGCGGTCCCGACAGCTGTTTCAACTGGGTCCTACCAGTCTTCATCAGGGGCCCCTGATGAAGACTGGTAGGACCCAATTGAAACAGCTGTCGGGACCGCTGTTATAACTCTTGTACTTATGGAATAAACCACATCTTTTTTCTTCACTATTCGTGTGCCGGTTTGGACTCCTTCCACAGTGGGGGGGTAAGTGTACTATATATATATATATATATATATATATATATATATATTAGCCTATTGATGAGAGTGCCAAACAAACCTACATCTATCTATCTATCTATATTTAAATACTGTCCACCATATGTCGGCACTCCGCATGAATAAGCAATTTTCCAGTGCACTGTCTGTTACCATCTGCATATCACTCCAAATTCAGAGGCACTCAGACATAAATAAAGTTTCCAACACGGTACTTTCACAACACCATAGCTGTATTTAAAAAGCCAAGTGCTTTTGAGGAATACACCTCTTCATCAGGGCACAGCATTGCTGTGCCCTGATGAAGAGGTGTATTCCTCGAAAACACTTAACATATAGGTATTATCTCTGAGCCAGAGCCGGCCCTAACCTAAATGATGCCCTAGACAAGATTTTGGTTGGTGCCCCCTAGCACCACTGCTAGTTCCGCCTCTGACCCTGCTCCCCTTTCCCAGCACCATCAACCCTCGGCATAGCAGTTATCATTTTGGTGCTCCTACCCGCAATATTTTAAATAGAAACAGTGCACACATTCGGTACGCAGCCCAAACAGGGGTGTGTTCTTTCTGGGAAGGGGCATGGCCACCCAATAGTACCCCCAATTCAAATTATGCCACACAGTAGTGCAACTTTATTCACATTATATCATGCGACGGTGTCCCTTATTTACATTACATCACAGAGTAGTACCACTTTACCTTATATTCATTACTCCTCACATTATTCACATTATATCCTTAGAAAAAAAATCCTGAGAAAATATTGTATTTTAAGCACCTCCATGGCCACACTGCAACCCAGCACAAAGCAGTGTGTGCTGGGCAGAGGAGAAGAGCTGCAGCTGCTGCTGTCACTTAAGGGGAGGGGGCCCCCACTGGGCCCTTCCATCAGACTTTGGCCTGGGTAATTTGTACCCCCTACCCCTTTCTCTCGGCACCCCTGATAATACCACGCAGGAATGCCCCTTACACATGACATACATTATTAATGTCCTTATAAACATAATGCCCCTTACACATTATGCCAACCTTTATTAATGCCCTTCATACACATAATTACACACATAATGCCGCTTACACATATGTTGCCAATTATTAATGCCGTTATACACATGACACACATAATGCCCATTACACATATTTTGCACATTATTAATGCCCTTATACACATGACACACATAATGCCTGTTACACATGTCGCACATTATTAATGCATTTATACATGACACACATAATGCCCATTACACATATGCCAAACACTATTGCACAACCAACCCATCCACAGACAGCACTCTTACAGCCGCTAACACTGTGACCTCTGCCTCTGCTTGGATACAGATGTTTCCTCATACATCTTGCCTCAATAGGCCATGCAGCTCCTGGGCAGTTCTGCTAATATTGGGTGCCTTTGCTGAAAATTCATCTTATTTGCATTGTTATGTGACCATCACACACAAGGAGCTTCCAATGATTAAAATGATATGCGGCATGCCTATATTCTGTGTGCGACTGTGGCTGTACCTGCATACGGAATGCTATGTTACAGTGATTTCCATGAATACACTATTTCATATGCAGATACAGCCTCACTCACACACAGAATATAGGCATGCTACATATCATTTTAATCAGCAGCAGCTGCTGGTGCCTCTAGGCATTCCAAACGCCCTAGGCATTTGCCTAGTTTGCCTATGCCTACTAGGCTCTGCTCTGAGCCTATGGCGGGGTCCAGCAGAATCAGGTGGCACTCAAACAGCTTTGGTGTCAACGTATATTGCATAGCACACAAATTACATATTATGTTGTTCTTTAATTCCTTAGGTTATTTTGGTCCGTCAGTACTAGCTGTTCCTATACTATTGCAATATTGTGATTGATGGAGAAAATATTTTTCAACAATTCATCCATTTAAAGATAAAAATTATGCCACATGCTTTTGAGGAAGGTGGTCGCTCCAACAAAACAGCTGTCGGGCAAATGGACAGGTAACATGATTACTTTGGCTGCTTTACATCATAAGGACTGTGAAAAGTAACGTTCATGAAACCCATCAGGCTTTCTGATTCCCTTACCTCCTTCAAGTGCTCCCTCAAAACCCACTTCTTCCAACTAGCCTATGCCTCCTCCTCCTAACCTCTTTCGCTCCTCCTATCCTGACTACCCTACTCCTCCATCCGTTCCCACTTATCCTATTGTTTTTCGTTCGTCCACCCACCTCCTTTTAGTCTGATAACTCAACCTACCTCTTTACCTCACCAGCGCTCCTGCCCTGTTCTTCCCTTCCTCTACTTCATCTTCAGTCTCCTCAACAATTCCGACACCTACTTCAGAACTGATGCTGATTTCAGTTCTACCCAGCTATACTTCTTTTTATGCTGTATTTTATCAACACACCCTGTACGTTACCTTGAAATTTGTTTTTTTTGTTTGCTATGTACGGCGCTGCGGACACTTTGTGGCGCCTTATAAATATACAAACTACTACTACTTCATGTTTTGAAAATTACTTTATAATATGCTGTTACCTCTTTGGATATTTTTCCCTTTGTAATGTCTTTCTGCCATTTCATCTTGGATGTCATCTTGCCACCTCAAACTCAACATTTCCAAAACAGAATTAATTATATTCCCACAAGCCAAGAGTAGTTACCAATGGCGCTACAGGTGTGAAATGGTATGTCCCTGTGTGTCCTTCTCCTTGAAAAAGACTGCAGCAGCAGTCTAAAATGCGTTTGGAGTGAGGATTGTTTTATGTGACTTGGACTTTACCTTGTATTCCAGATATCAGCGGTCCTATCCCGGGTATCACCTTTCTTTATCTGTGTTTACTGAGGACTGAAATTTTATTTCTAGTTCTCCACCATCCACGGTAACATGCCCTGTGGTTCACTCACTTTCCAGTTCTGTATGCTTTATTGTCTTATAAATGGTATCACACTATATGCAATTCTTAATTTCTTTTGGGGCACGCCATACAATTATCCATTATAGAGTGTGGTAGATCCTCCTGCATATTCCACATGAGACGGGGTATCCATCTGTTTGAAAGATTTGAGCTTTAAGGCAGAGAAGAGGAGCGTACTTTCACAAGGAAGGGCTTATGGTATTTACCCCACACTTTTGTTATTCTATGTTTGGGAGAAGAGGAACGCACCCCATCATACAGGTACGTACCATTTCACACCTGTAGCACCAGTGGAGGGAACAACCACCTGTATTTGTTTTCAATTTATTTCTCAGTGGTGCTGGGGTCTCCACATTTGGATGTACCCACCACAAGCAGCTACAAGCAGACCTTTACAATAGACTCTCTGTACCTTATTTCAAGAGTAGTAACCAACCCGATGTTTCTATCACTGTTGAGAACACAACAATCAATTCTACTCCACAAGCTCGCTGCCTAGGGGTCATCCTCGACTCTGAACTGTTCTTTATTCATCACATTCACATTCAATCTGTCTCTAAATCATGTTACTTGCATCTAAAAAACATATCCAAAATTCGTCCATACTTTACACAAGACACTGCAAAAACTCTAATCCATGCACTCATCACTCA
Source organism: Crinia signifera (assembly GCF_055691185.1). Taxonomy (NCBI): domain Eukaryota; kingdom Metazoa; phylum Chordata; class Amphibia; order Anura; family Myobatrachidae; genus Crinia; species Crinia signifera. Next base: position 443,127,529 of record NC_139217.1, on the reverse strand, counting down.
TTGCACATTGATTATTGCAATATCCTCGCAGAATGGGGTCGGTGAGTCTGTTCTTGGGAAGACCGGTAAGGTCTTCCCAAGAACAGACTCACTGACCCCATTCTGTGAGGATGATCTTCCTGGCTAGACATTCAACATCTGCTGATCCACTCTGTCAGTCCCTCCATTGGTTGCCTGTTTATTATCCTGTGGTGGAGGTGCTGTGTCAAGAAGTAAACTCAGAAGATGTGAGATGAGTCATTTGGAAGTTTAACACTTTTCCAAATGGGGAGTAACACAAGTTTGATAAAGATTTAAACATTAATGTTTCCAAATTGTTTATAAATAAAGATTTGCCTGAACACTTGTGCTATTAAAACTATAATGTTAATCTAGAATGTAAAAAAGCATATTACGGTCATCATCATCAACTATAAAATGTTTTTGCACTTCAGAAACTAGAGTTTTTCGCAGACCACTAGGTTTGTTTCCTAATAATAATTGTAGTATTGTCATTATGGTTTTGCCAAACCTATCCTTAAGTGTTTTGGTTTTGGTTTTGTATCTAAACTTGTTACAAATGTATAAAAACAGTTAAAAACATGTAATTTGGACCTGTTCTGTTCCCTCAGTCTCACATCCCTTACATTATTTCCAGTATTATGTGGCCCTTCAAATCACAACTACCATGCAATCCAACATATGTTTTTTAGATCTGAGACCTGTACTTGGCAGGATGGCCCTAACCAAGGCAACCTGTAACATAATGATATTCTGATGTGTAACCTGTGCACTAGGACTTAACGTATTTGGTCTCAGTCAGCTTCTCATTTGAAAACAAGGTTTGTTCTCCTTGTGTAATAAATCATATGGTTTTGGCTAATAGAGCTGTTAACCTCTATGTGTATTCTTATATGTGGTTATGGTCTGTGCATACTGTGTGTGTTTTTGTTTCTCTACTTGCATGCTGCAGAGAACACAATATCTGCTTTTTATAAATAGAATAATAATTTTATTTTATACAATATTGATTAAAGTTTGACAATATTCACAGTCCACACCCATTCACCCCCACCCTCGGGCACTCAGCACAACCTGGCATTTGCTGCTGATTGGGACCTGCCACTGACCACACCCCCCTGGATGCTCAGCGCAGCTGAGCACTCGCTGCTTCCCTGGACACTTAGCACAGCCTGGCACCTGAATGTGCTTGCTCCGCCACCCATACCTGCACACTGCACATAGGTGTGTGCCAGCGGAATTGGGCCCAACACTAAAAAGCACCCGCAATGTACCGCTGATGGGTCCTTATCCAACAGATTGAACCGGCAGTGGTTCAATCTGTAGGGTCCACCCAATGCACACAGGACCTTGCATCGGGTCGGAGGGGATGTCAAACACATCTAATTTGGGCTGATTTCTCAGCCCGATCCGTTGGGATCTGGTGAAAATATCCCAAATTGTACTAGTGTATTATAAAGATTTTGCTTTACAGTGCAGCTATAAGTTACACCTGGCAACAGTGAAGCATGGTAAGATTGATACATGGCCACTCCAATTGCTTATAATATTCTGCCTACGTCTTACCTACCAAGCACATCTTTGTACAGTAGTAGGTGGCCACAGGCAGCTAGCACAAAAATGATTGAAATTGCTTGAATCTGCCAGTACTCTAACTGTGACATGGAGCCAAACTGAATTGCGCAGGCAACTGTTTGCGGATATTTGGATCCCCCCAGGCGTTATTGGTGGATTTCTACAAAGTAGTAAGGGCAATAGTGTCACAGCTATTTAACTGACAATGGGCCAGATGTCTTGAAAATTGATACAGTGGCTAAACACCACCAACCAACAAGCTCCTAACTGACATTTTTCAAACACAGCCTGTGACATGCATTTAGGAGCTGATTGGCTGGTACTTTATCTCTCTCCACTTTCTCACTTTTCACTTTACATCCGGCTTAGTAAGTCTACACTTTTGACCTGCATCAGTTCCTTTTGTCCTAAAGATGTAGTAGGAATCTGTAGACTTTTAAAAGAATTGCAGTTCAAAAAGTCTCAATGGAATATTTAATTTCAGGGATTATATCGAGAAGTTAAATGGTTAAGTTTAGTGGTCTATAATAAAATAGATACGTATGTGCACTTGTACTCTTTAGGTTTAACACATCGCCCCCATTGTCTATTTTTGTGCTTTAAACAGCATCAGTGCATGCTTTTGGCAAAGCAATGTTTTAGCAGAGCACGAGCAACTGGAAAATAAATAGAATAGGGGCAAAGATGAAGATGTCCATTAATTTTTAAAACTCATATATTGTATTAATAATTAAATGATTTGCAAACATGTAATCCAGCCTTAGGGCACTGATGTCTTTAATGCTGTTAAGAAGTTTGTTAACAGTACTAAAAGCTCTTATTAATCTTCAGGTATGTATTTTTACTTGCACTTGTAACATGACTAGTCTACTGAAATCAAGCAAAAAAACTGAATTTCACAACGAGTTAATCAAAAAGTTTACCGTATCCCGAAAGTTTACTGTATTCTGAAATTTAACTTTATCCTTAAATTGTACTGTATCCAAAAAGTTTACTATAGATGTAGCAGCTCCCATTGGAGCTGCTCCTGGCGATAGAATCGCCATTTGCCAGCCGCTGCCAGCCGAAGGAAGGGGGCGCGCATGCACAAGACGCTCACGCGACCTCTGCAACACTGCCACAGCCCACCCCACTTGCCCCACAGCTCCCCCAATCCCTGCCGTCAGGGGCGGATTGGGAATGAAAACCAGCCCGGGAAATATCTTGAAGCAGCCCATATACGGGGCAAAGGAGGCAGTTGCGCGCCGCAGGCGCGCCCAAATTTTTTTGGGGTGTGGCCTAGCGGCAAGGGGGTGTGGCCTATTTCAACAAGGTCACGCCCCATTTTCGCTGCTGTGGGGGCATGGCTAGTGGCTCTCTGAGCTGCTGGCTATGTCCCCAGCCCCTCAGGCTGCAGAATAGGCGCATGCGCACAGCGTCTATTCTGTAGCCTGAGGGGCTGTGGAGAAAGAGACGGGGGGGGGGTGACAGGGGGTCTCCCAACTGTCCCCCCCCCTGCCGTGGGACACTAAGTATGGGCCACCTCCCTTAAACACATTATGCACCATAACAACAGGGCCCTTTTTTCTATCGAAAAACATGTACACCTTATGCCACACAGTATGAGCCAATATTCACATTATGACACATGGAATGATCCAAAATTCACAAAATGCCACACAGAATGAGTTAAAAAAATAACATTATGCAGCACCCTATGAGACAAAAATCACATTATGCCAAACAGTATGAGCTAAAGTTCACATTATGCAATGGAATGAGAAGACACAGGGTGAGACGGGGTTGGTGATGAAGGGTGAGAAGGGGGTGACGAGGGGTGAGAGTAGAATGGCAGGTTGAAGAGGATGCAGGGAGGGAGGGGGGACGGAGGGTGGCGTACAGTGCTGGGAGGGGAGATGGCTGAGGACGAAGGGAGGGAGGACCTACGCAGAGTGGCACAGGACGCAGAGTGTGAGGGGGGCATGGTGGCACAGAATGCAGAGTAGGAGGGGGAACGTAGAGGATGCAGGGAGGGGAGTCTCAAAGTGGTGGAGGATGCAGGGAGGGGAGACGCAGAGTGGCGTAGGTTGCATGATGGCAGAAGATACAGGGAGGGGGGACGCAGGGTGGCGTAGAATGTGGGGTGGTGGAGGATTCAGGTAGGATGGGGGGAAGCAGGGTGGCGGGGGAAGCAGGGTGGCGTATATATATATATATATATATATATATATATATATACACATACACACACATATATAGAGACAGAACAATTAGTGGCACACACTCGGACTTCCACAGCACAGCATGAAACACAAGGAGTTAACCAACGTCTCAGAGGTTAATCCATTGTCAAGGTGAGAACAATGCATATCACAAAAGCACTTACATTTATACCAGTGGACCGGAACCGAGTCTCGCTCTGTTTGTCTTTGTGTTTCTCTCTTTGCATGTCTCTGAACAGTACTTCCTGGTTGGTCACGTGGTGCTGCCGTGGCAGCTGAACTCACACGCAACTCCATTGGAGAATCCTGTTGCTAGGCGACAGCGGGGTTAGGGTAACTACAGACGCTAGAGCAGGACCCGGAGAGAATCACCTACAATCAAAATACCAATAAGTTATGAGGTCCAGAATTAATCTGTCAACGTTTCAAAGATTTAATGGATATGCTTCTTCATCAGGACGTAAAAACATACATACATACATACATACATACATACATACAACATATTTATACATACCCTCCAGTGCAAATCCCTGACTCCCGCATGCGCACCACGGACCAGGCGGGTGAAGTCAATAGCACGCGCCTGTGCGTTCACCTGACCCGCCGTGACCACGCCGTTGCTATGGAGATACCTATTAAGAGCACTTTACTCCCGTGTAACAGGCTGAAGCAAATAACATAAAAAAGCACCATTTACGTGTCAGCAATATTCATCTCTCATAGTGCTCTTCTGCCAGCAATCACATTAGTCATATTATACACAAGGCTGAACATAATTCCAACGTACAATTTCTCTTGTCAATGTTTTAGCACTCTCCACTTTATCTCAATGTGTGTACTCGTTGCAATACAAAGCTCCTCATGCAGGGAAGATCACATTTAAAGAACCCTCAAAGGCTCCATACTAAAAAGCATACCTTCTAATATATAGCAAATACATCTGTTGAATGAACAGTTCCCACATAAAAAAAAATGAATCACATATACCCTAGACCTATATCAACAGGCAATAAGGCAAATAACCACACAACGGCGGTAATCCGTTATCAACGTTTAAAATGTATTGCATTTTTCTTCAGGATATACAAAGAACAAAAACTTACATACCTTTATAGATAAGTACATACTTATTCGCCGAGGAGGTGACGTCATCACCTCCTCGGCGAATGGGCGGATACACAGTTCCGTTCCCAGCACGCTGAACCCCCTGTATGTACTTATCTATAAAGGTATGTAAGTTTTTGTTCTTTGTATATCCTGAAGAGAAATGCAATACATTTCAAACATTGATAATGGATTACCGCCGTTGTGTGGTCGTCTGAGTACCGCACCTATTGCCTGTATTATACCCCCTTGTGAAGGCACCAGCTGCAAGCCGCAATTTGTTTTTGGGAGTGCCGAGCCTCTGCACTATATATATATATACATATACACATATATATATATATACACACATATATATATATATATATATATATATATATATATATATACACACATATATATATATATATATATATATATATATATATATATATACACACACACATATATATATATATACACATATATATATATATATATATACACACTATATATATATATATATATATATATATATATTACATACATACATACACTAGTCTACTTCACTGAGGGCTGTGGCCACACATTATTTCTTCCATTTCTTGCATATTTAATTACCCTCCTGGAGTGGCCGCCCCCTCATCTGCTGACTGACATCTGCTGACTGACTTTGCTGCCAGCCTGGCTGCCTGCTTCTTCCGCCGCCGCCTTCTATCGGATCCAGCCCAGCGGCGCAAACTAGTCCTGCGCGCTGCTGCTGGATCACGTGGGCAGCGTCAGCACAGCCATATCACCCGGACCGCGGGAGCAGCTGCGTGCGCGCGCATGCGCACCAGCCCTCCCGCGGCCATTTCAACTGTGGTAGCACTCGAGGCCGGCCGCGGCCATCTTGGATCAGGGCAAAATGCACGAAGATGCCGCGGCCGGCCCTGTAAAGGAGGGAGGGCGGCCTTTTACCCTCCAAATATGCCGGCCCACCGGGAAACAGCCCGGTTTCCCGGTAGGCCAATCCGCCCCTGCCTGCCGTCGTTCTGATGGGAACGCGCATGCGTGTGAGACGCTCGTGCATCCACCTCAGATGGAGCACCTGTCCGCCAGCCTGTGCCAGCTCAGGAGATCTGGTGATTCCTCAGGCTGGCTGGGAGGTGCTCCATCTGTATATACCATCGGTATTGGAAGCACACATACCCATGGTAATCCAAAAATGTAATTTCATTGCATTTCTCAATATAATCATCAACAAAATCAGTAAAGAATATATCAATAAAATAAAGTACTCATTTGGTTTCGGATGCTTAAGAAAAATGTTGATAAAGCGTGATCAAACATAACTGTAGTGGTAAGAAAGACATTCTTACGTGTGCGTCTCTTCTTTAGGTTGTCAGCTATGAACCATACAAAACCTACTCTTGCAAATGTTCGAAGGCTATTACAAGCGGTGACCTACATATCAAGACAACATCTACACTAAAAGCTTGTATCTGATCCTCTAGGGTTTTCAAACACAACAAAGCACAGCCAGGATTCTAGAGGGCTTAATGCAAGGTATTACTGGCAGAGCAGTCCTGAGCCGCACTTATAACTCTAATTACAATTAGTAGTATATAAGTATTTGCTCATTTCCTGTCTATAGGTTCAAAAGATCTAACTTTTAACAAGTCTATCTTTGTATCTCTGCGAGGCCACCACACACTGCTAAATTCTCAGGACTTTACAAGTAACCCGACACCTCATGTTACAATCATTTCCGCAGAGCAATTGTTTTATTTCTGAAATAAGCCCGAGCCCGGTCCTTGATCCATGAAACATTTGATAATGCCGTTTTACCCTTCTCCACCTGTTTAATGTTTCTCCTCCTCCCTCCGTCTACCTTTTCCACACAACAAGACAATTCTGAGTGTGTGCCATTTAGGTGACACCAAGTCTGTGAATCTTAAAGAGTAGAGCCAATTAACATAAAACGAAATCAACAGAGTCTCTATGGAGTCGTGTTTCCCCCTCGCACAGAAAGCCAAGCACGGAGAATAGCTAGCTTTAGAACGAGCATTTGAATGAGGACACTTTGTCTGTGAATAGAAACCCTACATTCTTTGTTATTTTAACAAGCTGTGTCTGTTCTCCCTGATAGAAATTGTATGGAAGAAGATTAAATTAAGTAGTTTTTATGTTATTTCAAAGCAGTTGTGCATTTTTCAAAAGATCACCTTACTTGGCCATGTAATAAACTCTTGTTTTACTATAATACTGCAGTATATTGTATCAGCACCAGCGGCTAACAGTAGAGTTAAGGACGCGGAGGAGTTTTATTGTTCTTCGGAAGAGGGGTTTACAACATTTTTCAAAAGGGAAAATAGTTTAAACTGATGGGTTTTCTCTTCATTATGAAAGAAAAACATAAAAAGTTCTATGGCCAAATGATATGAACGGAAGTTGCCATATGGCTAGTTTGATGGCACATGGTCCCTGGGTCGACAATGCCTAGGTTGTCAGACACTAAGTTGACCAATAATGGTTGACAGTGACTAGGTTGACACCTGGAGATGGTCGACATACCATAGGTTGGCATTAGCAGAAGGTCTACACAAGCTTAAGCTCGACATGGTCATGGTTGACACTCAAAAGGTTGACACAAGTTTTTCCACTTTTTTTGTGTCGGCCAACTTGGTTCATACTTTACTATAAACTATACAAAAGAGACTATACACTATACAGGCTTACCATGAAAATATATATGTGTTGTAAATAGCTATTTAAGATATATTTAATAAGCAGATGTCCCTGAATCATTTTAAAAGTGGTCCATGCAAAAATTTAATGGTATTAGATCACAATAATAAATCACTAATGCTATAGATATATCACCCACCAAGGGATCTCTATGGGAGTTAGGAAATGATCATATATTCAGCGTAATTACTATGATATGGTAAAACTGTATTGCAGATGTCAAAGTCATAGGTCAGCCTGGAGTTAGTTCATGTTCCGGCACTTACAACTTCCTTGAGGCACCATCACCAGACTAGCGGGGCGCCGTAGTCACATCAGACATTTGTCCCCATTACTAACACCACCGGGACCTCCAAGTATACCCAGTCCAACGATCTACACTTTCTCTCTTCCCCCTATTCATGAATATTTGATAGTACAGCTACAGTATGATTGTAATTGACTCTGCTACATCATTATATTTGTGTAACTTATTAAGTGAAGTGTTTGATTATATCACTGACTGACAGTCATTTTCCAAGGGATTCAGACACATTGTAACTGATGATCTTCACTACACATGTCTGCAGATACAAGGAGTAGAGCATAGCACCATTATCTATCTAACAATCCTGACCATTACCCATTGGGTTGGTAGTACACTCGGCACACAGCAGCCAACCCGCTTCTAGCTAGAGGGCCGGTCATCAACTTCATCATCATTGTCATAATGCTGCCATGATGATAGGCCTAGTTTTATGTGCAGGCCTGGGGTTGTAGTATCACCTGCCCTATCATTAATTTGCCTTTGGTAGTCAAATGAAGTTTAATTGAACAGTGCCTTCCTTGGCCAAGTATAAAGGCCTTTATCATGTAGTAAAGTAGATGGACAAAAAAACAAAAACAAAAAACAAGGACCACCTACAGATGTAGGCATGCTCTTCCATCCATCAAATGAATCCCCCTGACTGCACCTTGTTTCCTCCCACCTGTATGGTTTCCATATTGTAACCTACTGAAATGTTAGCCAAGTGGTTAGTGATAGGAAATATGGTCAAATCAGGCCAACTTTCCAGTCATGCACATCTTCAGCACATGCCGGGGACCATTTTTGCACTGGGTGTCACTTACTGCTAATACAGATAGATGAAATGCATGTGTTTGTTATAGAATAATGGCTACACACTGCCCATTGGCTACTTGAGAAGAAACAGTAACATAACATAGTAGCTGAGGTTGAAAAAATACATATCTCCCATCAAGTTCAACCTTTTTTTGTTGTTTCAGATCTAACTAAGGTGTATATAGCCTAGCTGTGATACCCCCCTGTAGTGTACAGTAATCTACCTATTCTAGCTTTGGACTAAATACAGATTATGGGTTGTACCTGTCAGTATTCAGAGACTTACCTCCGTTTTTGGTTTCGGTGGTCTCCCCGCCAGGCATGTGCTGTCCTTGTGACGCCGGAGTACAGTGGCAGCTAGGAAGCAGAGTCCGGGTACTGGGTCATGGCATGTTGCAGCCACTATTGAGAAGTCCGGCATAGCAGGTGCACGCTACGCCGGGAGGCTGGGTAGTTCATGGATGTGTCCTGGTTCCACATGTGTCTCCTGTACAGGGAGACGCCATGTTGGAGACGAAGATTGCCCAATTGCTGCTCAGGGCAATTGGTGCAGTCTCCCTTTTAAAAAGGGTTCAGCCCTCAGGCACCTTGCCAGTGCTTCAGGTTTTAAAATGGATCTGGCAGTGCTTCACCTTCCTGAGCCTGCAGTCTTCACCACCACGGTTCCTGAGTCTACAGCCTTAAAGTCGAAGTATCCTTATATTGCCTTAAAGCTGTAGTCCTGTGGTAACAGCCTTCAAGACACAGTTTTACTACAGACTTCATAGCCACAGTTCTTAAGTCTATAGTTAAAGCCACAATGTTCTTCTACAGTTAAAGATGCAGTGTTCTTTTACAGTTAAAGCCGCAGTGTTCTTCTAAAGTTAAAGCTGCAGTGTTCTTCTACAGTTAAAGCCACAGTGTTATTCTACAGTTAAAGATGCAGTGTTCTTTTACAGTTAAAGCTGCAGTGTTCTTTTAAAGTTAAAGTCACAGTGTTCTTCTACAGTTAAAGATGCAGTGTTTAGTTACAGTTAAAGCCGCAGTGTTATTCTACAGTTAAAGATGCAGTGTTCTTTTACAGTTAAAGCCGCAGTGTTATTCTAAAGTTAAAGCTGCAGTGTTCTTCTACAGTTAAAGATGCAGTGTTCTTCTACAGTTTAAAGCCACAATGATCTTCTACAGTTAAAGCCGAATGATCTTCTACAGTTAAAGCCACAGTGTTCTGCTACAGGTAAAGCTGCAGTGTTTAGTTACAGTTAAAGCCACAGTGTTCTTCTACAATCTTCAAACCACAGTCTTTATTATTATTACTACAGTCTTCAAAGCTACAGTTCTCGAGTCTACAGCTTAAAGTCACAGTTCTGGTTTTACAATCTTCAAGCCCCAGTTGTTATTGTTACTACCTTTAAGCTACAGTTTTTTGTTTCTTCAACTCCACAGCTACTGTCTTGGGTCCTATAATATTTAATCACAGTCTTCCTTTCCTCAGCATCAAAGTCATTGTCTTCAGCTACAGTCTTCTACAGTTTCTCGAGTCTTCTTCAGTCACTTCAGTAAAATACTGTATTTTACAGTTTGGGACTTCATCTAATACTTACAAGTCTTAACAGTTACCAAGTGCTTTTATTTATCCCATATATCCTATATGCTTTATCTCATATTGCACTCTTTGAATGAACTGTATTGTAAAATCTTCATTAAATCTACTGAATAGTTTATTTAGTGTTCTCCATCTTCTTACAAGTGATACATCCTCTGGGATACTTCATTCTAAGGGTGCATACACACTGTACAATTTTTTTGACCAATTTGGTTGAAAGACATTTCCAGTGTCCTGGAATAAAGATTTTGACAAAATATATTGACGACAGACGAAAGAAGAAAGATCTAGCTACAGTTTATAGGCTCTTTTTGAAAGATATTCTAATTGAGCTGCACGCACAGTTGACGAACAATCTTGATGAACATTTGGCGGGTATGCACATCATCATTCATTGTTTGTTTGTTGACAATATCTTTTGTCAACATCTTTCCTCCAGGACACTGGGTTCAATGGAAATGTCTTTCAATCAAATTGGTCAAAAAAATTGTACAGTGTGTATGCACCTTAACACTCCATGAGAAATCATTATACACAGTCACCCAGCTTCCAGCATAGTTTGGATATCGCTCCCTAGCGACACACCATTTGCCAGTTCCCCTACCCAAGCCTAGCTTGATAGTACCCCTGGATGTTTTTGTTTTTCCAGTAAATGTTTGTCCAACCTTATTTTGAATGTATTTAATGTGTCTACACATACTGCCTCCTCCGCAAGGGAGTTCCATACCCTTACTGCCCTAACCATAAAGAAGCCTTTCCTCCTAATGGTACAGAATCTATTTCCCTCCAGTCTAAATAATTGTCCCTGTGTGTTGTAGCCTTGGAAGCCCAACATCGATCAAGATTGATTCTTTCTGTGTTTTTTTTTTTTGTAACATCTAAATATGCCCCAAAGTGTTTGGGAATCGGTTGAAAGGTGTACAGTGTCTAGGTAGACAGTCAATAGGTCAACACCAAAAGGTCAATAGGTTGACACCAAAATGTCGACATGCAATAGGTCAACACAGACAAAAGGCTGACATGCAATATGTCGACATGGGCATTACACATAAAAAAGTCGACATGGGTTATTTAAAAAAAAATTGAGGACGTTTCTATACTTTACCATATATGTGAATTATAATTGGGAATGGTAAAGTGTGCAGAGGGAAGTGCCAGCAGAGCGAGGCACCAGGCCTGAAACATGGCAAGCAAAGTGAGCCATGCAAGGGTACACACTACACTAATTGGGGGTCCATGTCAACAGGTGTTGTCATTGACTCAAAAACTGTGAAAAACTGAAGTCAACCATGTCGATCTTTTTCTTGTGTACCTTTTGTTGTCAACCTCTTGACTGTCTACCTAAACACTGTAGACCTTTCAATCCACACACATCGGGGTAAATTATTTAAGATGGGAGTTCTATTGAATATAGGATGCTGCCCATAGCAACCAATCAAATTCTACTTCTTATTTATGTAGCATCTTCACAGGCAAACGCGGAGGGGGGGGGGGGGGGAGTTATGGTTGCCCAGAATCCCCCCTTCTCTTGGCAAGTGCCTTGAATTATGACACTATCATTGGTATCTAATATGATCAGTAGAGCTGCCACCACATCATGCAGTGAGACAGAACAGAGCTTTTGCACATGCCCAGTGTACCAGCTTCTTCTACCACATTTACTGTACAGTATGTGTGGATCTGAGCCCTTAAACATCACAATGTACCAGAGAGTAGCTGCCAGGAGGAAGAGACTGGAGCCTTACCATGAGGTGGAAGATTGTGAGCTTAAAAAGTGCAGTACTGGTTCTATCATGTTTGTGTATTTATTTATTTATTATATGTTTAACCTTTCTCCTGACCACTTATCTTTTTAAAATGTTTGAATCAGCCTATACTATAGACCATCTGTACTGTTAAATATTAATACTCTATTTCAGCGGTTCTCAAACTGTGGGTCCTGACCCCAAAGTGGGTCCCAGCCTTCTAAGTACGGGGCCGTGTCTCCATGTTGCTGACCATCAGGCTGATGACTTTTCTAATCTCAGTCAGTGATTTAATGAGTCTGAGAAACCTGTTTGCTGGGGTCCTGTAAATTATTTTTATTGTCTGACGGGGTCCCAGAGCAAAATAGTTTGAGGACCCCTGCTCTATTCCATACAGTATCCAGTTTGCCACTGATCTTCTAGAAGACAAAAGATAGAATCTGAACGGTTGCTATGGGCAACATCCTAATCTTCAATAAAACTCCCTTCTTAGTAAATGTAGCCCACAGTGTTGCATGCCTCGGTGATGTCACTAGTTCCTATTAAATTGATATTCGATGTTCTAAGCCTATGCTCTGAATATTATTTAAGTACATAAAATGCCTCCACTATGGACCTTATTCTGATTGACTCGCAAGGCTGTGAATTTTGCCCCCCCCCCTCGCATGCAGGACCCCACACACTGCTGCGAATGGATATTTTACATTATCATCCATTCGCAGACGGGGAGAAATCATTCGATGGTCGGCAACCATCGACTGATTTCTCCAGCGCTCGCAGTTCAGATACATCTATATAGTGACTCTAAACTGCGGGCGGCCTGTGCAAGGACAAGGCGGGAAGCTGACATCCGGTGATGACAGCTGCTCACCCCCCGCATGTTTGTCACAGCCTCATTAGCCCGAGAACAGCCAGTGTTCCTCCATGAAATGCTGGGCATTTCTATATGCTAATGAGGCTCCACAGCACCCCTGCCTTCTCCGCCCCCCCCGGTGAACCGAATGCACCCGGTGAACCGAATGTTCACTGTGGGCGCACGCACCCTTTGTCTGCACATGCGATGAAACGCGCCCGCGCTATAGCAGATGAAAAACATCACACGGAGGACCGAAGAGATCAGAATAAGGTCCAAAGTGTACAGTAGCTGACGGATACAATGTAAGGAAAAAATGCATATTTTGCAAAACAGTAGCATTTAGTCCTATTTAAATAATATTTCCCCAAGCTGGAGATAATTGTCGGTATCATCTTTTCCCTAAATAGATGTCTGACTGTGGATTGCTGATTGTTGCTGCATATTAATTTGCTTCAAATGAAAACACATTTTAGAACCATAACAGCACTTGTGATTAGTACACGGGACATCTGCAAAGATAATTAAATATCTAGAGGTCGCCGGTAGCGCGTGCGGTAACATTTTCTGATATATTCTGTAAACAGCCGCCATTATTAGAATATTGGGGGTGGTATATTTAAGTTGTCAGAACAGGGGGAAAAAAATCTCCCGGTGTCAGCGTGTTGGGAGAGCTGAAAAGCAGGTGTCACATTATATTGGACGGGGAAAGCACAGAATTGGCTCCATTGTCTGTTTCGCAGGAGACAAAGAGGCCATCTTTAGGAAAGACAGGGAAGATTATAGTGTCATGTTATAAATGTAGAGTACGTGTTCTTTACCTTTGTTCAAGAACAAAATAGATGAAAATAATAAGACAGGATACTAAGGCACTGCAGAAAGTAGTGATGTTGACAATACATTACATATATATAGATATAGAAAGGTACAGAATATACTGTTTACATACTGTATTTATATTTAGTGTTTGTCTAGCTACGATCTACAGATTATCAGCTCAGAGGTAACTTTCGTCTCATTGTGAGCTTCACGCAATTCTCATGCCATGATGATTTTCCTTTTGACCGATTATTTGCAACTGCCGATGTGCAAAAGGTTTGAAGGGCCCCCTATTTAGCAACTGATGGTGATAAATGTATGTAAAACATATTACTTAAGCAGTAAAGATAGGCCCTCTTCTGCTCTGGGCCCCATAGCAGCTGCACCCGTTGCACTTATGTTAGTTACGCCCTTGTGAACACACCCTTGTTGCATGCAAATGGGGTCAAATGGTGTAAGAAATATGGTAGCACTGTTGGGCGGCAGGGCAAATGCCAGAAAGGCCCAGACATGTAGGACCAGTCTGGTCACACGGTGCTGGGTATCAGCACTTACTTTTTACTCTCTTTACACCTGCCTGTCAGTATTTGGCATACAGATAAATGGTGGCATGCTGAGGCCCCTTCTGCTATGGCTGTACCCCCCTAATCATGCACATGTGCACCTCCCTCACACATGTGGCTGTAATCTACCGCCCCCTTGGCCCCTGCTCCCCTTTCCTTGATAACTTTGCTGCGTGGCTTCCACACTTTCTTGCCTCTGACCTCCCCTCTATCATCCTCGGTGACTTTAACATTCCTATTGACATCAATAATGCTGCCTCCTCTAACCTTCTTGACCTTACCACCTCCTTTGGACTTTCTCAATGGACCTCCACCCCCACTCATAATCTCGGACACTCCCTTGACCTAGTCTTCACCCACCATTGTAATCTCTCTGATTTCTCTAATTCTTCCTTCCCACTCTCTGACCACAATCTGCTCTCTTTCACCCTCTCATCCTCCCCTCTCCCCTCATTGCCCAGACCCACAGTCACCAGACGTAACCTCGGATCTCTTGACCCCACTGTCCTGTCTTCCCTGGAGACTTTCCTCTCTCCTCTCTCAACCATGATTTGCCCCAACCAGGCTGCCTCTTTCTATTACTCTTCTCTCACCTCTGCTCTCGACTCTGTAGCCCCCCTCCACACTGCTCCCCTTCGACGCTCTAAACCACAACCCTGGCACAACAAAATAACTAGATTCTTGCAAAAATGTGCACGCTCTGCTGAACGCCTCTGGAGGAAATCTCACACTCTGGAAGACTTCCTCCATTTCAAGTTTATTCTCTCCTCCTACAGCGCTGCTCTCTCCTATACCAAACAATCTTTCTTCAAATCTCTCATCTCTTCCCATTCCTTCAATCTCCGACGTCTCTTTGATACTTTCAACACTCTACTTCGCCCTGCACCACCCCTCCTCCCTTCATCCCTCACTGCCACTGACTTTGCCTCCTTCTTCCTCTCTAAAATTGAGGTAATCCGACATGATATCTCCTTCCATACCCCCTCTGCTGCCCACCCACCCCAATCATCCTCCCCTACCAACTACCCCACTCTGTCATCCTTCTGCCCTACTACAGCTGAGGAAGTCCGCTCCCTCATCTCATCCTCCCCCCCCTCTACCTGTCCCTTGGACCCTCTCCCCTCCCGTCTCCTCAGTTCCCTCTCCCCCACTGGCTGCTCCCACCTTGCTCACCTCTTTAACCTATCTCTTTCTACTGGCATCTTTCCCTCACCCTTCAAACACGCTCTGGTCTCGCCTATTCTTAAAAACCTAACCTGGACCCTTTATCTCCCACAAGCTACCGCCCTATCTCTCTTCACCCATTTGCCTCTAAAATACTAGAACGGCTGGTTTACAGGCGTCTCACCAGCTACCTGTCTGACCACTCCATCCTAGATCCCCTTCAATCTGGCTTTCGCCCACTTCACTCCACTGAGACTGCCCTAGTGAAAGTCACCAATGACCTGCTGTCAGCCAAATCCAAGGGTCACTTCTCCCTGCTTATCCTTTTGGACCTATCTGCTGCCTTTGACACTGTGGATCACCCTCTCCTCCTCCACACACTCCAAAA
Source organism: Crinia signifera (assembly GCF_055691185.1). NCBI lineage: Eukaryota > Metazoa > Chordata > Amphibia > Anura > Myobatrachidae > Crinia > Crinia signifera. The sequence continues at coordinate 443,111,721 of NC_139217.1, read as the reverse complement.
CATTGGCCTCTCTGGCACAGTCTTCAACTGGTTTTCCTCTTACCTCTTCAACCGTTCCTTCTCAGTCTCTGCCTCTGGCTCTACCTCACCACCTTCTATCCTTCCTGTCGGGGTCCCTCAGGGTTCCGTCCTTGGCCCCATTCTGTTCTCTCTGTACACTTTCTCTCTGGGTGCACTCATTAACTCCTTTGGATTCCAATATCACCTCTATGCAGATGACACCCAAATCTACCTCTCCTCTCCTGATCTGTCCCCCACTGTTTTCTCTCAAGTTACCAACTGCCTCGCTGCCATCTCTATCTGGATGTCTGAGCGATTTCTGAAGCTGAATATGGACAAAACCGAACTTATTATCTTTCCCCCACCCAGAGCTATGCCCCCTACTAATATCTCTATCACTGTTAACAACACCATCATCTCCCCTGTTCCCCAACTCCGCTGCCTGGGTGTCACTCTTGACTCCTCCCTCTCCTTTGCACCCCACATCCAAGCCCTGGCCCATTCTTGCCGGTTCCAGTTACGCAACATTGCTCGCATCAGGCCCTTTCTCTCACAGAGTGCAACTAAGCTGATCATCCACTCATTAGTCATCTCACGGCTTGACTACTGTAATGCTCTTCTCACCGGCCTCGCTCAATCCCAACTAACTCCTCTCCAATATGTCCTCAATGCTGCAGCCAGGCTTATCTTCCTCTCCCGCCGCTCTAACTCTGCTACTCCCCTTCAACAAAATCTGCACTGGCTTCCATTCCCCTACAGAATCCTCTTCAAACACCTCACACTCACATACAGGGCCATCTCTAATTCCATTGCTCCATATATCTCTAACCTCATCTCCATTCATACACCCTCCCGCCCTCTACGGTCAGCTGATGACTGTCGTCTCTCCTCCACCCTGATCACTGCTTCCCATGCTAGAGTACAGGACTTTGCCCGTGCTGCACCCCTTCAGTGGAACGCACTCCCTCGCTCCATTAGACTCTCCCCGACCTTGCAAAGCTTCAAACGGGCACTGAAGACTCACCTATTCATCAAAGCGTACCCTTCCACTGCATAAACCAGCTGGTTCTCCGACCCCTTGCCTGTTTACATCCTGCTATCTAACCACCACCCCCTCGCTTGCACCTCTTGTAATCTGTCTGTCTCCCCTTCCTACTAGATTGTAAACTCCTCCGAGTAGGGCCCTCTTCCCTCCTGTTGTCAAAGCCCACTTCTCTTCACATTTCACTCACAGCTCTCCTTTACTCCAACACTCAGTGACCATCTTCATACTCATCTCCATCATTGGCCTCAAGCCTCTAGTTGTATGTTGATTGGGTCCTCACTACTTACATTTAAGCTGTAATGTGTATTGAACTGTGGTGCTCTTTATTTGTACTGTATTTTTGTTATTTATTCAATGTTATGCCAAGTTTTGTCTCCCTGTATTGTTCCTTTGTACGGCGCTGCGAAACACTTGTGGCGCCTTATAAATAAAATTATAATAATAATAATAACATGCATATGGATGCGCTAGAGCAACCTCATGGACCAAGATGACTGGGAGGGGGCTAGCAGTGAATGCAGAAATGGTCCGTTCAGTTTTGGTTGTAGTATGAGAATAGTCAATGATCTGGCCACTGCTAAGTCTAAAGGGCACTACTCACATCTGATTCTTCTAGATCTCTCTGCTGCCTTTGACTCTGTGGACCACTCTCTTCTCATGAAAACACTACAATCTTGGTTCTCATCCTTCAGTACCTATCTAATTGCTCTTCCACTGTTCGTTTCTCTGATTCTACATCCTCTTTACTAACTCTGTCAGTTGGAGTACCACAAGGCTCAGGCTTAAGTCCTCTGCTTTTCTTAATATATAACTCTTCTCTTGGCAAACTAATCAACTCTTTCTGGTGTTGGTATCATCTGTACACTGTTGATACTCCAATATATCTATTCTCCCCTGAATTGTCACCATCAGTATTACTCTGTGTCTCTAAATGCCTTTTCTGCCATTTCATCTTGGATGTCCTCTCACCACCTCAAACTGAACATTTCCAAAACAGAATTAATTATATTCCCACCAGCCAAGAGTAGTTACCAACCTGATATCTCTATCACTGTTGAAAACACAACAATCAATCCTACGCCACAAGCTCGCTGCCTAGGGGTCATCCTCGACTCTGAACTGTCCTTTATTCCTCACATTCTCTGTCTCTAAATCATGTTACATGCGTCTAAAAACATGTCCAAAATTCATCCGTGCCTTATACAAGACACTGCAAAAACTCTAATCCATGCACTCATTATCTCACGCATTGATTATTGCAATGGTCTCCTTATCCTAAGAAAAGACTCTCACCACTGCAAGGCTGATCTTCCTGGCTAGATGTTTGACCTCTGCTGATCCGCTCTGCCAGTCCCTCCATTGGTTGCCTGTATATTACCGCATTCAATATAAAATACTTCTATTCACATACAAGGCCATTACTCTGACTACACCAACTTATATCTGTTCACTTATCTAAAAATACATCCCCACTGACCTCTCCGCTCTGAACAAGATCTGCGTCTCTCATCCACACTCATTACCTATTCCCACTTACACTTGCAGGATTTTGTTGGACAGCACCCACCTTATGGAATGCCCTTCCACTGACATTAGGGGGGAAATTTACGAATACAAAAAATCGTATACGGATCTGTTTCAGCCGTATGCAAAGTCGTGTTCCGGAGGGGAATTTACAAAGTAGTCAAATACAACTGCTTTATACGGCCGATTATACAAATTCGTATAGCCAGTCTGCACAGATCAGTCAGATCCGTGCAGGCTGCAGTGTGTAAAAAAAAAATAGAAAAAATTTAAATAAAAAACCAGCGTGGGGTCCCCCTCACAGCCGTAACCAGCACCAGGCTGAAAGAGCCGGGGCCGGTAATAAAAAATCAGGAAATCCGACAAATAGGGGTTCCCCGATTTTTTTAAAACCAGCCCCAGGCTCCAGGTCCGGGGCTGGTTCCCAAAATATGGGGGACAAAATGAATAGGGGCCCCCCCGTATTTTAAGACCCAGCCCCAGGCCAAACCAGCCAGCAGGGTAATGTCACAGCTGGGGGACACTTATTATATAAGGTCCCGCGGCCAAAACATTAACCCTACCAACCAGTCAGCCTGGTCAGGGGTCCTGGGGGAGTGGGGACCCCCCCCCCCAATAAAGGGGTCCCCCCCTCCAGGACTTACCTGACCAGGCTGAAGCCTGGTGCTATCCTCGATGCCCCTGGGCAGTGGGCATCGAGCTGATTCAGTGTAAAAAAAAAAGAATAATCTATTGTTTAATACTGTGGAACTATGAGTCCCAGCAAGCCTCCCCCGCAAGCTGGGACTTGGAGAACCACAAGTCCCAGCATGCTGGGCATTACAGGGCCCGCTGACACTTGTAGTTTCACAGTGTAAAAAATAGTCAAATAAACACACTGACACATGAAAAATAAAACTTTAATACATCCAAAGCCCATACATATTGATACTTACCTATCTTGAGCCCGTCAGTAGGTCCCTGGGTCCGGGGTCCGGGGCTCCATGGTCCAGGGTCCGGTGCCTTGGTTCCTGGCACCAAGGCCCCGGACCCCGGACTCTGCAGCCCCGGACCCAGAAACCAAGGCACCGGACCCTGGACCATGGACCCCTATTCATTTTGTCCCCGTATTTTGGGAACCAGACCCCTATTTGTCGGATTTCCTGATTTTTTTTATTACCAGCCCAGGCTCTTTCAGCCTGGCGCTGGTTACGGCTGAGGGGGGGGACCCCATGCCGGTTTTTTCAATAGTTTTTTTTTTTTCATTTTAATTTTTTTTAACACTGAAGGCTGCAAATACGACAGGAAAATAAAGTGTATTGGTACTTGTGTATTATCTGGGCGCCCGATTTTTTTCATTGGGTCGGAAAAATCGTGTCGATCGCATCGCATACAACGAAATCGCATGCGATGCGATGCGATTGACGCGGTTTTTCCATAGGGATCAATGTTAAATGGTCCCAAATGGTCCCTGAGACCCGATTTCACATTAGGGTCAATGTTAAATGCCCGCCAGGCCCCCTCCTTGTTTGTATGCCGCCTCATTGTTAACGCCGCCCCACCATCAACGCCAACCCGAAGCGTGGCGAGCACAGCGAGCCCGCGAGGGGCGGCGGTACGCATCCTCCGACCTTTTCATACCCCCACTATCCACGTCGGCATGGAGTTGATTTTACATAGTTTGGCGAGCGCAGCGAGCCACCGAGCCCGAAGCGTGGCGAGCGGACGAGGAATACGAGCCTAAAGCATGGCGAAGGCACGCGAAATACATGTTAAGTAATCCGAGTGCGCTCTCCACAGTTCAGGCTCGTAGTCCGCGTCCACTCGCCAAGCTTTGGGCTCGGTGGCTCGCTACGCTCGCCACACTATAGAAAATCAACTTGGATAGTGGGGGTATGAAAACGTCAGAGGACGCGTACCGCCGCCCCTCACAGGCTCGCTGTGCTCGCCACGCTTTGGTTTGGCGTTGATGGTGGGGTGGCGTTAACAATGAGGGGGCATTTGGCCTAATACACCTAATGGGGGGGGGGGGCCTGGGGGGCATTTAACATTGCCCCTAATGTGAAATCAGGTCTCAGGGACCATTTGGGACCATTTAACATTGATTCCTATGGAAAAATCACGTCGGTCGCATCGCATTGCATGCCTTAAGTTAAGGCATGTAATTAACTATATCAGGCGCCCAGATAATACACAAGTACGGGTGTATTTTCCTGTCGTATTTGCCCAGCCATTCGGCCGCTTAGTAAATTAGATTCTTTTGAATGGTGATTTCTGTCTTATTCTATCGATGGTGTATTCATTCGTATTTGTAAATACGAATGTCCCATCAATACGAATACGAAAATTCTTATTTTTGGCATAGTAAATGCCAAAAATACGAATACGCCAAAAATCGTATATGAAATATGAAATATGAAAATACGATTTTTTTCCCCACTAATTTTTCTTAGTAAATTTCCCCCTAAGACTCTACTCTAGCCTCCAAGCTTTCAAGCTTTCCCTGAAAACTCACCTCTTCAGGCAGCTTATCATATTCCAGAACCCCCACACAACCTCCAGTAGCAGTCATATCTAATTGCATCCCATCAGGACTGTCTTGTATTCTGGTGGGACTGCCAGGCTATGGAATTCTATCCTTATGTATCCTTATGTATCCCTCCTATTATCCCTATAGATTGTAAGCTTGCGAGCAGGGCCCTCATACCTCTATGTCAGTTTGTTTCTACCCAGTTTGTTTAATCACTGTTGTTTCCAAAAGCCTAACGGAATATGCTGCGCTATATAAAAAAACTGTAAATAAATAAATAAACATGTTGATTGATTATGGGCCGGGACACCTTAACAATATAAAATGCCTTGTGTAAAGCTAGGCCCCTGTCCACTTAATCACAAAAATAAATAATAGAAAAAACATCTACCCATACTGTGGTCTTGTACAGTCTCTCCACATGCTTCAATACATAGAATGATTGTCAGCATTTTGATTGGTAGATAGCTCCAGCTATCCTCCAATCACCAAGCTGATAGGTATTCTGTGTATTGGTGCAGCCTGGAGGCTGGTAGAGAATGTTGCCTGTGAGCTCTGATATTAAAGATATATTTTTCTATGTGCTATTATCATGTAGCATAACACTACACAATGATATAAGTGTGTGCTTTTATCGTGTAGCGTTAGGGACCACCAGTATCAGAGTCTTGTTTAGTCCTGATGGCTTAAACCATATCTTTTCAAATATATGCAACTGATATCATTTCATTTTCTATTATCATGCAGCATTCAATGGGGTGTTTCGGTGTGCTGGGGGGAAAAACTTTTTTCCCAGAATCCTCTGTCTTTCTCCCAAGAAGCTCTGCTGGTACCAGGATGGGGTGAACTGGCTTAGCCTACTTCTGTTGAAAAGCCCTTAGAATCATGGGCCTTTGGCATCTGCCCGCTGTTTCTACACTGTACATTTAGATGACCCTGGTTATGGTGAAAATATCTTACAGCATGAGAAATAAATAAAGAATACAACAGTAAGGTTTACATCAGGCATTCCCAACCTCGGTACTTCAGTGATTTCCAGGGGGAAGTGACTTAATACTGTAAGTCCCTATTTAACCATCTGCGCTGAAGCTTGGATATCACTTAAACTTGCACTCTTTGTGTGCCTTGAGAACCAAGGTTGTGAATCACTGGTTTACACAGACATACAGTAACATCTGCAATATTCAGCTATTCCATAAAATACCATAATTAAAAAATGACTGACATGACTTTCACTATTTTTTTATGAAAAATATAAGAAATTCACAAGCAAAAATTATAATTGGAAATCGTACAATTTGCTTTTAAATACAGGATCAGAAATGCAATTGTCCTTCCAATGTACAGTAAAATTGATTCTGTTTCTTCATATATTTCTGTTGAAAGTCATTTAAATGGTTTAAACTGACACCCCTAAAGTGGTGTATACCAAACAGGTGTGTACCAAGATTTTAGCAACACTGAGATATTAACTTGGCTAAATGGAAGAGGGTACTCTTTACCTAGAACGGCGCCCATCGCGGTGATCGCGACATCGCGGGCAGTACATAAACGGCCGCGACGCGATGCCCGCGATCACCGCGATTTTCCCATAGGGAACAATGTTAAAAAGCCAGATTGACCGCGATTTTGCATTCAATGCCTCAATGCCCGCGATTTTCACATAGGAATCAATGTTAAATGGGCTACAGAGCCCAAATAGGCAGAATTAACCCTTAAATGTCCCCCCAATTTTTGTACGCCACCCCACGATCCACGCAAACCCGAAGCGTGGCGAGCGCAGCGAGCCCGCGAGGGGCGGCGGTACGCGTCCTCCGACCTTTTCATGCCCTACTATCCACGTCGGCGTGGAGTTGAGAATAGAATAGTGTGGCGAGCGCAGCGAGCCACCGAGCCCGAAGCGTGGCGAGCGCAGCGAGCCCCGCGAGGGGACGCGGATACCTTCACAGGTAAACGCGTCCCCTCGCGGGCTTCACAGGTGTCCGCTTTTCGCCACGGATACCTGTGAAGCCCGCGAGGGGACGCGTATAACTGTGAAGGTATCCACGTCCCCTCGCGGGGCTCGCTGCGCTCGCCACGCTTCGGGCTCGGTGGCTCGCTGCGCTCGCCACACTATTCTATTCTCAACTCCACGCCGACGTGGATAGTAGGGCATGAAAAGGTCGGAGGACGCGTACCGCCGCCCCTCGCGGGCTCGCTGCGCTCGCCACGCTTCGGGTTGGCGTGGATCGTGGGGTGGCGTACAAAAATTGGGGTGACATTTAAGGGTTAATTGTGACTATTTGGGCTCTGTAGCCCATTTAACATTGATTCCTATGTGAAAATCGCGGGCATTGAGGCATTTTAAAGTAAAATCGCGGTCAATCAGGCTTTTTAACATTGTTCCCTATGGGAAAATCGCGGTGATCGCGGGTACACGATTTTTATGTACCCGCGATTTACCCCCGACGCCCGCGATTCTAATCGCGGGCGCCGTTCTAGGTAAAGAGTACCTGGAAGAGTTTTACAAAAGATATCTCTTGGATTGGAGGAAGGATGGGGTGGCAGGGGCAGCAGCTGATAGTCCTGCAGGTTGAATATTTTTCATATTTTAATGAAGTATCTTGAGGACGAGACCATGTGTGAACACAAAATGCATTTATGTTGTATAAACACATAAAACACATGACATAAACACAAATATATTTTATTTGGGTATGAAATAAGGTTTGTGTACTATATCATGCACTGAAGTGCAATGCTAAGCAATAATTTTCTTAAATTTAGTGGCAGTTACATATTATATCCCTAGTAGTGCCTGTTGCGTATCATGTCCCCAGTACAGCCAGTTACAGATGTCCCCAGTAGTGTCAGATGCATGTCTCCAGCAGTGCCAGTTACATATCATGTCCCCAGCAGTGCCAGTAATGTATCATGTCCCCAGTAATGCCAGTTACAGATGTCCCCAGTAGTGTCAGATACATATGTCTCCAGCAGTGCCGGGTACATATCATGTCCCCAGCAGTGCCAGTTACATCTCATGTCCCCATTAATGCCAGTTACATCTCATGTCCCCAGTAATGCTAGTTACATCTCATGTCCCCAGTAATGCCAGTTACATCTCATGTCCCCAGTAATTCCAGTTACATCTCATGTCCCCAGTAATGCCAGTTACATATCATGTCCCCAGCAGTGCCAGTAATATATCATGCCCCCAGTAATGCCAGTTATATCTCATGTCCCCAGTAGATCCAGTTACAGATGTCCCCAGTAGTGCCAGTTACAGATGTCCCCGGCAATGCTTTTTAGCAGCAAAAAAAAGGTAAATTCCGGAATATATGGTTTTCAGATTAATTTGAATAAAATGTATCTGGATAAGAGATACTTAACCTAAATATCATCTCAACTCCCCCTCTAGTATCCTTACCTCATGTGTCTTCCCTCAACCTGTTTTTCTGTCATTACTCCGGTTTAACAAAAATTGTTATAGATGTCTAATTGTTATAAATCATAATATCATATAACGTCTTATTGAGATGTATCTCTCTATTTATACTGTATTGTACTTTATTTAAATGGTAAATTGCTAGACATGTCAACGAACTGAATGCTGGAGTTTTGTTGATTGTTATGTTCTGAAAAATTGTAACTTTTTGAAAACTCAATAAATAAAGAATTTATAAAAAAAAGAGATACTTAACCTATATTTAGCAGATTGTTTAAATACATCTACATAAATGCATAGGCTCCTACTGTGACCCAGGCATCTAGACCACCATGTTTCATTTGGTCTATGGATATTTGTTCAACATACCACCTTCATAGTTGAAAACATGATCGCAGGGCTTACAATTCATGAAAAAGCTCTGACACCCCCATCCAAAAAAAGTGATCAGGGATCAACATTGCCAAAAGGATTATCTAGATTTATGATCAAAGACTACTTACAAAATGGTTAAAAAGATATGACTAACTTATCACACGAGTCATTATTTACCTAATTGTGGCTAAAGATATTGAAAGTGATTTGCCCCTTAGACCAGATATGGACACTGAACTTTCAAATGAACAGTGTCAGCCCAAGATTCTTTAGTTTGTCGTGCAGGGAACTTCATCGGAGCAACTAATCGGTTAAGTAAACCAACCATGCATTAAAGTTTAGTTTTCAACTGATTGAATTGATGATAAAGATACAAAATATAAATTTGCACTTCAAAACGACTTCTGGAGTAACTCAGGATTATCAGCAGATATATTGCTAAGTGCATTTATGAGTTTGTGTGGAGTATTTCACAATTACAATTCATGATGTGCTAATAATTTACAAGTTGATCAGTTGCGAGAAAAAAAATTCTGTTTCATTACAATAACTGCAAGAGGCAAGTAGAAATAGTATCATGCACAGGACAATACAAAAATTAGAAATAGTTAAAGAACCAACTGAAAAGACTGTATAGTTGATGACATACAACAGTTGTAACGTTGGAGGTGCCTCCAGGAATCAAGTACTAGTATACTTAAAGAGAAGAGAAACGGTGGTCCACAAAGAGTGGGCAGCCGTTCGCAGAAAGGATTCCTTTTTGGAGGCACACTAATTAAAAGTGTGCCTCCAAAAAGGAATCCTTTCTGCGAACGGCTGCCCACTCTTTGTGGACCACCGTTTCTCTTCATTACAATAACTAAAAACTCACATTGATTTGATAGTATTCCATTTTGTATATATTTTTTTTCCAAATTCTACTTTATTGAAAGCAGCTTCTGAACTAGAAATCAATCAGAAGCCTAGTCCAGTATATACATATTTAGGGTCTGATTCAGGTTGGACCGCTAGGCAGTGCACATTCGCTGCCTAGCGAGCCCATAAATGCCGCCCACCACCTGGCCGAATCCCCACCCTCCTCCGCCACCGAATCCCCTCAGTACCATGTGAGGGGATGTGTATGCTAACACACACCCTCGCATGCAGCCGAAGGGGAGAGAAATCATTCAATAGTTGCTGACCATCGGATGATTTCTCTCCTCTTCGGTAATAAAAATCAGTCTACACTGATTTTTATTTCCATCGCTGTTTGCTGAAGAAGGGGCAGGAGCTGACATCATGTGACATCAGCCACCCACACCTAACAGGCATCGGCCCACCTCGGCATCAGCACCGAGCAGGCACCAGCCCGTGAGTGTGTAACTCACCAAAGCAATTTTGCCGAGGTTTGTACATGCACAGAAATGCACATGCGCAAACCCTGGCCTGAGCGGTCCTGAATTGGCCCTTAATGTGCAAATGTGTCCAACAGATCTTTAATTCACTTTTTGATTCATTTGTCACAGATATATTTTTCATTTACTTGTTGGAACCTCTTAATTATTATTTATCTCTCAATACATGGAGATGAACAACCTTCATTTCAAGTGGAACTATTTTAGAAATGTTAATTACATTGTGCATTCAGCCTTGTTGTTGTTGGTGTTGGTATTGTATGCCGAATAGTCAATGCCGAATTATGGCTGCACTATGGATAGTTGCCTTGAACAAATTTCAATCTTCATTCGAGATGTGCCTTAACAATGCAAATTTCATACTAATGAAATAATTGGTTGATGACTAATTCTTGCTCTTTCCAAACTATTTAAAAAAAAGTGGTAATGTTATTATTGTCATTTATTTAAGTACCACCATTAAGCTAATACAATTCTGATCCAAACACTCTCTTAAACTATAGTCCCATCTCACAGCCCACATTCACCTTCAAGTTATTTGAGAGACATGCCAACACTCGCCTCAGACACTCCCTTAACTCTTACAACAAAGTAGTGAATGATCTCGTCACTTCTAAGTCTCAAGGCCACTACTCACTGCTTATTCTTCTAGATCTCTCTGCTGCTTTTGACACAGTTGACCATTCTCTTCTCATACAGTACAAACACTACAATCCCTAGGTCATGGGTAGTCAACTCCTGTCCTCGAGAGCTACCAACAGTGCGTGTTTTCCAGGTTTCCTCATAGAATCACAAATGAAGTTATTAGCTCCACCTGTGGATGCCTTGAAAAAGAAACCTTTAGGGTTTTGAAACACGTTGGCCGTGGAGGGAGAGGGCAGACTACACTGGACTCAGCTGAGAAATGCTTCAGGGACACCTGTTTTACTATACTATCTGCCTTATTTGTCTACATATCTTTTGTGGACAACTACACTCGCTTCATTCTTTTTCATGCACTACAAGAGGAATCTGAAACAGTGGTTATTCAAAGGTGACATTACTGCTCCCTAATAAGTGAATTACATCTACCCTAATAAGTAGAACACCATACAGGGTACGAGTCCCATTCACTTCAGAATATCCAAAGAAAAAAAATTATATTGTTGTTTGTAAAAAAGGATATAGTATTACACTATTTTGGTTTTTCTATCTCTTTATTTTGGGTACTAACCAAATGAAAACAAGTGAAAAATCCATGTCAGCACCAAGGAACTGTCGGTATTTCTTGTATTGTGTTCATATTTTTGTATGTTAGGTGATTCATACAACCAGACAAAGTTCCAGGCAGCGACAAGCGCAAGGCCAATCCCAAAAATTATTTCTACCCCTGCCCTAGGTCTTCAAGACACAGCCCTTGGTTCTAATCCTACCTATCTAATTTCTATTTTAGTGTTATTTTCTGAAACCACTCCCTCTTCTCTACCTATGTCAGTTGGATTACTTCAGTGATCAGCCTTACTATATACATCAGTCAGCCAGGCCCTCTCAGGCCACTCCACCTTCCACCCAACCTGTGTTGCTACCTCTATACATCTTCTTCTGGCTGCAAGTGTGACTGCAGTCACAGAGATGGAGCATGTTCACTAGTTTGTGTGCAGAGTTAATTTCAAATGTCCTCGAATTGTCTTCTAATGACTGTAAAGGTAACCCAAGACAAATGGGCCCACATGGACTTTGATGAAGGCCAACAAGATTTATGACATACTGTATAGAGGCATTATATTAGGAGGCTTTGGCACACAAGATAATGAGTGAGCTTTGGCACATGACATTGCGACAAATCCCTGTCGGCAATGATTGCCTTATACACTGGAATGATGTTAATAAAGGACAGAATGCACACTGCTTTGCTCTTCATTAATATGCCATGTCGCTAGAGTTGATGCACATTAATCCTAGCATCGTTACAAGCACTCAGGAGCACACATATCCTACATACACACTGAGGTATATGGGCAAAAAACTGGTATGACCATACAGCATATCGCTTAGTGTGTACCGAGCTTAAGAGAAAGCTATGTGTCACAGTTTTATAGAGGAGATGATATTCACAAGTGTCACCATTATTTTGCCACCGAGCCCGAAGCGTGGCGAGCGCATCGAGTCCCGCTAGGGGCCGCGGATTACTTAAAATGTATTGGACCCATTGTAAAATCGGGTCTCAGGGACCATTTAACATTGAATCCAATAGAAAAATCGCATTGATCGCATCGATCTCATCGCATGCGATTTGGTTGCATGCGATCGACGCAATGTTTCCGAAAAAAATCGCGTCCATCGCATCTAATTGTATGCCTTAAGTTAAGGCATACAATCAAAGAAATTGGGCGCCCAGATATTACACAAGTACCAAAATAGAAAAGGGTAAAACCTTGAGACTCTATAGAAGACTCTATACAAGTACTTTGGTTAGCATATACAGTACACTGGGTCTCTAATATATACAAAACTTTGGTTAGCATATACAGTAGATCTCTAGTTTTAAGTACATATATGCAACCAGCAAATTAATATACAAAAGTAATTTGGTAAAAGCTATATAAAAATAATTGTGTGATTCCATGTGAATTCTTGGCTTGCGATCTCCTACCATCAAAAATTACGGCCAGGAGCATCTTTGTATTAATGGATGTAAAAAACTGAATAGAACAGAAGAAAAAATTTAAATAATATTGGTACGTCTACTGTAGGTTTGATGTTTAACCCTTTGAGTGCCAACATCTCTGTGAGAGATGCGCAAAATATCCATTAAAAATGCCGGCGTCGCTCACATTTGTTATATAAATTCAAAGAATAAATGTTTTGTTAAAAAAGATTATATTTCCTGTATAATGTAAACATTATAGGTCATTATGATGAATTAAAACGTTTGCTTGGCAATTTTCACACCTATTTTGTCAAATTCCCTTGGCACTCAAAGGGTTAAGAATGTATATCATATAATGCAACTGTGACATTGGGGTTAACACATTACAGACACTAATTATTGTATATTGTTTTTTTATGCTAGGGAAAGATTGTTTAAAAGTTTTTATTGTCACATTTCTGTATGATATATAACTATATTTATTTTTCTTCCTATGGAGTTTATATTGTATATCTATGAATTGTGGGAATATACGAGGTGTGGATGACCTTATTCAGATAAAAGAGGTGGTCTGGTTTTGGTCAAGGAAAGTAAGTAAATCTGAAGACAAAGCAAATATATTATACAGATAAAAATGTACTTCTACACTATATAGGGCTTCTTTCATACATTTTCACACATTTGGAATACTATAACTAATGCTTTCTTATATTGCTCTATTAAAAAAAAACTGCACTTTAAATATTTGGAAAATATCATTGTGAATTGTTGGGGGGTTGACTTACAGTAATTGTTTTTCAAAATATAAGCAGACTTTTAAAATCATTTTAGGCTTCCCATATTTCAGCTCAGTGTTGTATAGAAAATTTGCAGAATATGGTTTAGAAAGGCTTAGCTAATTGCTGCTTTATTCTTTTATGCTTAATATATGGAAAAAGTAATTCTGTAGAGAGCCTATCTATCGGCTTGATTCGTCAGAATTTTTTATTATTAGTGGGAACTGCTGCAGTACATTGCCTGCATGACTAATACATAACAAATAACACATTCTTATTACAAATAGTGAATTTAGGACACATAAAGTAATATCTTAACGAACTCTCAAAAAATCTAATAGTAAATGACTTTTGCAGTCAAGTCTTGCTACATAACAGACCTACAGTATTACACATTGTTTTTAACGCTTTTGATGTCATACGGCCTAATTAAGCTTAAGTTGTAATTTTGGGAAGTTTCACAAAATGACAACTCCTGGTGGCAGGCGGGGGGGGGGGAGGGGGGGGCGTGAGAATTTTTGTTTGTGCATCTCTATTGTGCAGGAGCAGACCAGCCCTGTTTGGGGTCGCAGCGGCTGTGTGTGATGTCAAGCAGCCACCGCTGGCCCTCTAAACGATCCAGACGTGCCTCATTGTCCAGACCGCTTGTACTGAAACTGAAAAGTTTAGGAATTGATCCTGACTCCTCCCCTTTATTCTAATTAATTCTCCCACATCCTTATCAGCCCCAACACCTCACATTCACCAGACAAAGGCAAATAAAACAAAGCCTTTATAATACATTCAATTTCTTTCTCTTTTCCATTCTTATATATTACATATTTATCTCTTTTATACATATAGATAGATAGATAGATAGATAGATAGATAGATAGATAGATAGATAGATAGATAGATAGATAGATAGATAGATAGATAGATAGGAATAGTTGTCTTTTATCTTTGTAGAATAACTTTTTATTCTTTGTGTTTAAGTTAAGAAATTAAGAAAATGCAGAATGACTCTTCATCATGTTTTACAATGTTTTCTTCATACTTTGGATCCAAAATCTAGGCTAGGCAGGAGTTGCTGGGATTTGTAAGTTCTGGTGATCTAATAAGACACATATGTACTTATCTTTCACAGACATAAGCACAGTGTCATACTTTTCAATACCACAAAAGATGGATACCGCCAAAGTGTTCTTAAAACGGGTTCATTAATTCTGAAAAAGATAAGGGTTTCATCGGGGATATACACAAGATACTGTTTATCTTTTTCACAAAGAAAGTTAATTAAATATTTCTTCATGTGTTTAGGGAAGCATTCAATCATTGATTAATTTGGTAAGCTTTTTAGATATAAAATAATTAATGGATTTAAACTAGTTTCAGATCTTTCAAAATATATTGCATAAGCCAAAACTCTTCTAAAAATATAGCACAATTTTGTATAAAATTGTGCTATATCTCAAATAAAGAAAAAATAATAATAATAATAAAAATAATTATTATTATTATTATTATTATTATTATTATTATTATTATTATTATTATTATTATTATTATAATACTATGATATAAAAGTAAAATAAATAATATAATTACATTATTATTTTTTACCTTTTGGAACCTATAGGAGGAAATGTAAAAAAAACTGGAGAAAGCTAAAGTGAGAGAGATAACATACCAACCAATCAGCTTCTGTAATTTTCTAAACATAGACTGTGAAATAAGCCTATTGGTTGGTACTGTATCACTCTCCATGTTATCTTCCTCCAAAGTTTAATATATTTCCCCTGTTGCCTCTTAGAACCCTGTTGCCTCTACACAGCTTAATCCTAATTACTGAGTAAGCGGGTTCTAATTTGGGCACATTTGGCAGATCTAGCCTTTAGAAGGCTTTGCAGACTACTGGGAGGTAGCAATAACCCATCACCCATTTATGGACATATCCAAAATGTATTCAATTAATTTTAATTTCATCAGTTAAAAAATGTTGGCCACTCACCAAGGAAAGTATAGCTGCCATATTTCTTAATGAAGGTGGTGTACTGATTTTCAAGAATTAGATAGTTTCTGTCTTTCCCACAGGTTAGATCAGGGGTAGCCAACTCCAGTCCTCGAGAGCTACCAACAGTACACATTTTCCAGGCCTCCGCACAGAATCACAAGTGAAGTATTTAGCTCCACCTGTGGGTCTTTTAAAAAGTGTCAATAGGTAATGAGTACAGCTGTACACCTGTGAGGTGAGCCGGAAAACGTGCACTGTAGTTCTCGAGGACTGGAGTTGGCTATCCCTGGGCTAGATGGTATCATATGGTATTACTGTCTGAACGTCTAAGGGGGATATTCATTGTCTGTCAATATTTATGACAGTGGAAACATCAGCAGTTAAGGTATTCAATCCTTGCTGGGACTCGCCATCTTGGACAGGACTTGCCTGCTACAGACTCGTCTCCCTATGGAGGTTGAGTCTGTATTGTCCGAAATGGCTATGGATTGTCAAATCCACAGCCATATTTTGACAAAATGGCTATGTTTTCACCAAACCATGGACTTTCCGACATTCGACAGCTGGAACTTTGAACTCCGGCTGTTGAGTTACAGACAGGAGAACCGAAAACGGACCGGGATTCTGACAGTCGGAATCCCAGAGTGAATACCCCCTTAAACCTCTATGATGCAAAAGGATCTAACTTTCTTCTACAAGCAACTTATTACTTAAGAATTTAGAAGGCCGTATGTCTAACATGTAAGGGAAGAACTGGGAAACTTCAGATTTGGACAAACAGTTAATGTTTTCATGGTCATCTGTGAATATCTTTCATTTATTAGTTGGTATTAAACATAGCCACCTGCCCTAGAGAAGGGTTTGACATGGTCAGCTCCAATACATTTTAGATAAATGACAGCTAGAAGCTGATTGAATGCTTTGGGCAGGGGTAAAAGTGAGGGGGAACAGGGTGGAACTGAGTTCCAGCACATATGAAGTTAGGAGGAACCAGTACAACCTCCACCTTGGTAATGCATAGTAATTGTAACAGAAATCATTACAGTTTTCAAAGGGGTTGCTAAACACCCTACCATTGCCCTTGCCTAATAGGGGGAGCAGAAGGGGGGATAATTAGGTGGCAGAGGGAAATGAGTTCCATCATCTCCCCAGGACTACTTTAAGCCCTGGCTTTGGGAACCTCTTCATTTTGTCCTTCTCCAAGGCTTGATATAATTCCCCTGTAGTCTTGTACACAGTTACAGAAGTTACTGTACCTTTTTTGTTCCATTCGATAGGAACTCGACCGTTGGAATTCTATGACTGTCGAGTATAAGAAAGTCCGCAGATTGTCGAAAAATGGATGAGAATTCGACAATCTACTGCCATTTCTGACAAAACAATCCAACTTGTTTTAAAGTCGGATATGTTTTGACAGAAACTGCCTTCAATTCTGTCGGAAATTGCAGAATTGAATAAGCGATGTCCACTATTTTCACCGGTGGAAATAGTGTCCGGAATTGAATAGCCGCCTATGTCTGTTTTACTTTTAAAAAGCTAAATTGTTTAGATATTTATTTAGTGCTTTTCTGTGATGGTATGACTTTTAATTCTTAGAACTGTAACTCTTATAGCTTTATACTGTATATCAAAAAGAAAAAAAAATAACCATGTGAATACTATCCAAAAGTATAGAAGCTAATATAAATCTTTTATCATTTTGTAATTTTAGGTGAGTACAGATGGCTTTTTTTCATAGAGAAAACATTGCTTATATTTACATATATTTTTTAAAATTAATAAATAAATATTCAATAAGATATTATGTTCTAAAGGAGTTTGTGAATGAATTTAAGAATACATTAATTTATTTATTTATTTATTTATTTACAGTTTCTTATATAGCGCAGCAGATTCCGTTGCGCTTTACAATAGTAGACAGTGATAAGACAAACTGGGTAACAACAGACAGACTTGGAGGTAGGAGGGCCCTGCTGCAAGCTTACAATCTATAGGGATATAGGGGGGAAACATAAGGACAGGCACCAGTAATAGCATAGCAGTTACAAGTCCAGAAGGGAAGCTATATAATACATAAGTGCCTCAGAGGGTTATGCATGTATAACTTAAATATGAAAACAGTAATAATATGTTTTAAGTTGATAAACTTTTGCCAAGTAGTGTGCTTAATTAAAAGCATTGTTAAAGTTTTTGCATTTGCCCACTGTATTTGTCTAAAATATTCACTGTTTCTATGATTGTGTTTGGCTGCTTGCAAAATTCACCTTAAGTAACATTCAGTGCAGTTCCGATATTTAGTGCCTGACTCAGACCCACTCGCTAAACGTGTTCTTTTGCTGCTTAGCAAGCTGGTAAATGCCAACCACCTATGAAGCAAACGCTTAGGTACTTTTGTAGTTTCACAAGCGTCACAAGTACCCAAGCGTTACAGTCAGTCAGCGTTACGCAGTTAGCATAGTCAGTCAGCGTTGTGTCACCGAGAGCAGCGTAGTCAGTCAGCGTACTGTCACCACGAGCTGAAGACTGTGACTTTGACTGCGACAGTGTTTTTTAGCACATAAGCTCCTTATTACATTGTGTGGGTTATGGCAGCCGAACCATTTGACAGTTAACACATGACATTATTACTGTTTCAGATGTATGACATAACAGGTGTGAATGTTTTCCTGAAACAACCCCACTTTCCACATCAGCCCGAAACGTGGAGAGCGCAGATAGCCCCGCGAGGCGCAGCTAGCCCCGCGACCTGTTCATACCCCCTCTATCCACGTTGGTGTGGAGTTGATATTATAAAGTGTGGTGAGGCGCAGTGACCCACCAAGTCTGTAGCGTGGCAAGCGGAAAACTAGCCCGAAGCATGGCGAGAGCAGCGAGCCCCACAATGGGATGCGGATTACTCTCCTTTATTGTGCATGAGACACACTGGCACTCGCATCCCCCCTTTGTGCATGAGATGCACGCACGACCAAACCCCTAACCCTGACTGTCTTGCCTACGCTGACAATGTAGCGTAACGTGGCGCCATGAAACTACACTTGCCAGGGACACCAGGGACAGAGCTGCAGCTCACAGGGACACGCTGTATGAGAGGCGCTCACTAGACTAGAGAACAGTGAACATGGAACTCAGGGGTAGGGGTCTAAGGTTATGAAGTGTGACCAGCCATCAGAGGGGGTGTGGCTAGACTCCACAGATGGACTTGGTCAACCATTAAAGAGGACATGCCTACAGCAGGGACATTTTATAGGAAAAGGGGCAGGGCTGTATCTGGAACAGCCACTTTGATTGGCATTAGAATAATCTTAGTGTAGTTTCTATATAAACAAACCAAGCACCCAAGTTCAATCATGATCCTTTTCCACCAAGTTACGAAGTTTCTAGAGTAGGTTTAAAATGTATAACTTGAGTGCATGATCTGGAACCTGACAACTAGAGTAGGAGATGCAACCTATTGGCAGTGGAGCCCACCATAGATTTCCCCTGTATACCTGTAAGCCAATTCTAATATACCTGAGCTAGTGTGTTCTCTGAAGATGAAATAGCTTTGGGGGTGTCATAATGTCTTCAGATATGTGTAACTCCACTAAAGATGAGAAACTATGTCACAGGCAAAATGGCTGGATCTGGAGATAACCACAAATATCAGAGATAGCACAAAGAGGCACATAGATGACCATGGCTGTACAGTGCTGCTTGGATATTCTGGATTTGGATAGTTTTAATAATATTGACATGGTGCAAAGCAGGCATGTCCAACGTTGGCCCTCCAGATGTTGTGAAACTACACATCCCAGCATGCTTTGCCACAGTTTTGCTATTAGAGAAAAACTATTGCAAAGCATGCTGGGATGTGTAGTTTCAAAACATCTGGAGGGTCAACATTATACATGCCTGGTGTAAAGTGTCTACAAACTCTGCTGCATGGTCATTACAATTCCATCTATCCATATGGAATAAGAGATGGAGTACAGTAGAATGTGAATGGTACAGGTGACTAAGAGGTATGTATGGGAAGGTATAACACAATGATGTACAAACACCCCTGACTGTGTGGAGTTTGTATATTCTCCCCTTGCTTGCATATGTTTCTCCCAGGTACTCCAGTTTCCTTTCACACTCCAAATATATAATTGTAAGTTAATTTGCTCCTGAAAAAATTAATTCCAGTGTGTGCGCACATGTGGAAAGTAATATAGATGATACTGTATGTAGACAAATATGCTTTCTCAGACTCTGGGAGCAGCACCAATCCTGTGAAAACTTTCGGGAAGGGAATTTTTGTCCCTTTCTGTATAATACATACGGTAGTCTCAATCTCTTTAAATTGTGTCCTTTTAAAATGCTAACTGAGGAATAAGTCTAGTGCAGTGACTCTCCCCGTTTCTGTTTTAGGGAATATCGGGGCAGATGTATCATTAAGCGTTTTACGTTTGTGAAATAACGAGTCACGCTTCTCCTGCATAACGAGGAGAAGCGGGCACTCGTTATGGGGAGATGTATTAACATCCCCCAAGCCGATAAGGAGAGCCGTTATGCCCAGCGTTAACGGCTCTCCTTATCGGCTCCCTCGCCGCCCCGCACATGCGCACTCCCCGTCGCCCCCCCTGCCCGGCTTACTGGGCATGCGCGAGATCTCGCAAAAACCGCGAGATCTCCAGCGCAGCCCAAGCCAGACGCAGGGCTAGTGTTGTCCCCATAGTGGGGGATAGGACAACGCTAGCCCTGAGCTGGCGAAGCGGCCGGGGCGAATTACCGCCTTGAAGGCTGTTAATACATCGCCCCGGCCGTTAATCCCTGGGGGGGATTGCAGGGACAGCCCCGCCGAGCGTAACTCGGCGGGCTGTCACTAGCGCACGTTAGGTGCGCTAGTAATACATTAGGGACAGACGTAATCCCCCCCAGTTAACCAGCGTTAAGTGCATTTTTGCACTTAACGCTGGTTAATACATCTGCCCCATAGATTGTAAGCTCCACTGGGTCCAAGACTTCCAAATATTCTCTGTAAAGCGCTGTGTAATATATTTGCACTGTATAAATAACTGGTAAAAAAAAAATGAAAATGAAAAGAAATAAACCTGGGTACACATTTATCGGGTGATCAGGCCAACAATTGATTTAGCCGATAAACAGCTTACAATTCTCCTGTAATGGTTGGGATCATGAGGTTGCATCTTTTGTGCTGTTTAATAATTTAGACACCAACATCTCTGTCCCGTAGAGTTCCGTGCACACTGTACAGTGCATATGAGTATACAGTACACAACTGTTTGGAGGCATTTACCCCAAAAAAGGACAAAACCATGTGCACTGCAGGTGGGGCAGATGTAACAGGTGCAGAGAGAGTTAGATTGGGGTGGGCTGTGTTCAAACTGAAATCTAAATTGCAGTGTTAGAATAAAGCAGCCAGTATTTACCCTGCACAGAAACAAAATAACTCCCCCAAATGTAACTATCTGCACATGCTACATCTTCCCCACCTGCAGTGCAGCATGGTTTTGTCCAATTGAGAAAGATTTTGTTTTGCGATCAGGTCTGAAACAGGCCCTATATCGAGCGTTTGATCATAAGCTACACATAGGGTTAACAGAAAAGTGTCCCTTTAAACTTGTGTGGCAGCCAAAGTGCATCTCATTTATAGGGTTACTTACATCTAGTAGATTTTCTGTTTTTCTAAAGTGGACAGGTCCCAAGAAGAGCTCAGACAGCTGCTGTCTGTAACCCATAATATAGAAGTTTAGTTCTTCGCTAGATAGCAATGCTATATACAACATTAAACATTTATGAGATGGGTTACTTGCTAGACACTCACATCTTTGAAAAAATAAAGGGTGTAGGACACTCTCCATTTGAGCTGAAATATGGGCGCTCAAGTATGGGTAGTGATTCAGCTTACACATTTTCCAACAAAGAAACATGACAAGTACAGTAAGCATTGCCTTAATGGGGTGTACACATGATGTGATGTGGCAGGGTTCTGGCTTCGGCTGGCAAAGAGGGAGGGATGGCGCGGTGGAGGGGGAGGGCAACGGGGCCCATGTCCCCATGGCCCTCGTTCCAAAAGTATTTCTACTTTCCATTCCAATGCTTCGTAACGATGAAATCGGGATCGGTGGGGGTGGAACATGGTGTGATTTGCCCTAACTTGCTATTGATTTTTGACTATATAAGCCCAAATCACACCGTGTGTGCGCAGCTTTACCCTGTGGTCTTAAATCTAGAAATGTCTTGCGAAAAAACACTGTTCTGTTTTAAACCAACAAGTGCTGATTTTTTGTATTGTAGATGATGATGGGGGAGATTTATCAAACATTGGAGGGTGATAAAGTGGAGAAAATGAATCATAGTCTGTAATATGGCAGTTAGAATAGCTGATTGTTTAGTTAGTACTTTATCTCTCCTCAATTTTTTTTACATCTCCACCTAAAAGAGTAAAATGGGTTTGTTTGTTTTTGCAGCCATTGTAAAATAAAGTGTAAAGGGACATGGACTTCAAACTTTTTGTTTCTTGACTTGTGTTTTGCACAGGAGAGTAATGTTGGGTACACAACAGGGTGATCTCAGTCTGATATGTAGTTTCTGGCCAAAATCGGCATATCGGCCTGATTGTTTAGTGTAATATGCGCGCGTTCACCACCATTAGCTATATCTTCTGCTTCATTGTGCTGTACAGAAAACAAAAAGATATTGCTAGTGATGCCGTTCTGCCACTCCACCATGGCTAGTGTGTATCCACTTGCTGTTGCATGGTCCCATCACCCACAATATTGCCTGGGTACACATTGCTCTAGATAATACGTGGCTTAAATGTCTTTATTATATTATCTATGTTTTGCTTAAATTTTTTTTTATAAAAGGCGGAGAGGGGAAGGGTAGAACTGTGTTCCACCACCTGTAATGATGAGGTGGAACTAGTTTCGACTCCACCTTGGCCCGGCACAGTATTTCTAACAGAGAAGCATTCTAATTTGCAGGGGGGTGTCAAAAACCCTATTACTGGCCTTGGCTCTGCCTAATTGGGGTGAGCGGATCCCACATGAGTCCTGGTGGGAAGACATGAAGCCCTCAAGTAGAGCTTCAGGTCTTCCCACCAGGCCTTCTGCACTGTCCACTTCTCTTCCTCTAATACAAATTAGTTCAGTTATAAAGTAAAGTGAATCTATCTGCAGCATAGAGAGGTGAAGTTATACTCACATATGCTTAGTTCTTGACTGGCGGCAGTACTAGTTTAAAGCCGATGGAGGCCCCTAGGCAGTATTTTTTGGGCTCCAGTAGCAAATGGTTTCCAAATATGTTAGATGTGAATCTGGTATCTATGGTTTATGCACTTTAAGTTATTAATGGGTAAATTGCATTAAGACAAAGTGCAGGGCCTATATGGTGGTGCATACTCTGGCTATTTGGTAATCCGGCACTGCCAGGGGGTATAAAGAGCAATGGAGGAGCTTCAAATGGGCTATGTGACACATACTGAATGCATTTAAAGTATAAATTAGTGGTTTGGTTTAGTTGAAAACCAAACATACCAGAACTTTGAGTTTTGAGTCAAACTGAGTACTGGTTTGGGTCACTACTGTGTGTGCTGTATTTAATGGTTTGAAAGTCCCTCCCCTATGATTTAAGAGCCATCTCACACTGAAAATAACTGGAAATTAATGTTATCGATGCTAATAAAAATGTAAGAGCAACAGGTTCCAAAAATTTCAGGTTTAGCCAGTAGCGTAAGTTCGTCCCAGTTGCCCGGAGGCAAGATAAATATTGGTGATCCCCCCACACACACATTCACACACCAACCTTATATAAATTCATGTATGCATGTGTGTTATGTATATTATGTTAAAAAATAAAGAAACTGTGACTTCTATGGTCCTGCTGGGAGGGGGAGTCAGCTACAGAAGTGATATCAATGACTTTCAATTAACTAATTCAAACTTGCAGGGGAGGAGAGGTGCCCCCTTGGGAGCCGGAGCCCGGTGGCAGATGACTCCATTGCCTCCCAGAGTTACGCCACTGGGTTTAGCTTTTAAAAATAAAATCACATTTAAAGGAATCCAAAACACTTGCGGGTGGGTTTGCCAAAACCAAACCAAGATCAAACATTCAACTAATTTAAAGCCGCTCTCT
This sequence comes from Crinia signifera, assembly GCF_055691185.1. Taxonomy (NCBI): domain Eukaryota; kingdom Metazoa; phylum Chordata; class Amphibia; order Anura; family Myobatrachidae; genus Crinia; species Crinia signifera. Next base: position 443,087,931 of record NC_139217.1, on the reverse strand, counting down.
GCAAATGTTTATATCAATATATTGACTTATTACTCCTTTAGAAAATAATATGGCTATGTTAGCATTCCTTTAATTGAATTATAAACTGATTTTACAAATGACTAAATTCTTTCCAAGTGACTGCTTCATTAATGGGAACCATTCTGCTACATACTGTATAGTAAGAAAGGGCAAATGCCTTCAGTTTTGTTAATGGTGATTTTTTGCTGTCACTGTTGGATTTTAAACGTCACTCTACAGAGTGGGTAAAATGCTGGTATGTTAAGTCACATGAATATTGTCCTGTCACCAGTAGCTTTGAAAGACATTAGTGTAATTATGTTTTACTTGAGTAACTTCAGTTATTGCATTTTTGTTGCCGTTTAATCCTTTAAATCCACAAGGATTTGTTCAATTGCAAATACAGTATATTTAGCTCTGTATGCAAATGTAGCAATTGACCATTTCATGATCTACTAAGGATATTATTTTGTTATATTCCTTTGCAATCATTTTATTTGCTGCTTTTTAAATATAAGCATTTATCAGAAAATTCTAGTATATAAACGACAAATAATGTTTAAATGAACATATTTTGAAACAATATCGGTTATTAGAGAATACATTTTAACAGCACCAGTGATATTATTCTGTTTTATAAAAATATTTTCTTTTATTACAGATTTCAATTGTCGGTAACTAATTATGCTGTATTTTTGTTTTAGCAGTTAGTTTTCATTTCCATACTGTATCTTAGATGTTTTCAGTAATGTCAATCTATCCATTTCCCTCAAGGTCATAGACTCAATACAAAAAGAGAGAATTTAATGTTAATTTTATTTATTTGCATATTTTAAATCTGACCTTGATAAAATGGTAATTGTGTTTTCTAACTTTCAGAATAATTTGAAAGACAACATTAGCTGTATAATAACTGATGAAATCATGACAATGGTATACATCTAGTACAGTATTTTCTCAAATATATTTATCCATTGACATGATTTCCTTTTTATCATCGACATTATATAAAATAGACATAAATGCTTCTCGGTGGAGAGCATCCAACTACACAGATGTTTTTCGAAGAAAGTGTTTACATTTAAATAAATGCACAACTCAGTCCAAACAACAGAAACAGCAAAAAACTACAGAAAAAATGGTAATTAGCAGTTACTGAACTACAGTACACTGAAAACAGATTAAAGTAATCAAATAGACAGCACCTAACTAAAAGACAAAATAACAAACAATGCCCGATCATATACAGTATATTACTTACAGCTACATTTAATTGATTAGTCCTATTAGATAACACTAACATTGTCATTAGTAGGCAATGGTATAATAAATAAAAATAGCAAAACAACAACAAAAAAGCAAACACGTAATTCATTTTAAAAATAGCAAAGTGCCTTTGTTGTGGTCTTTTTTTATACATTGTTTCAGCTGATGCATTCACTAAATCGCAGAACACCTTTGCAGGTTTACAGGCATAACAGCAGCAACAACAGCAATATACAACAGTAATAAAAAGGGCAATGCAATAAAGCAAAAACAAAAAGGATACACAGCATAAGAAAGAAAAAAACATATAGAAGTTATTTTCAAGACTGACTAGTTTGTTCTAGCTAAGTTTAGTTTTGCTCCAACTAATGAAGTCCTAATTAATGACACCACTTGTTAAATACAATGCAATTCTTTGTCAACGGTACATTTACCTGACATATCCCCTTCTCTCCAGCTCGGTCCCAACACAAATCTTCTTCCTTTCAGTTTTTTTTTTCTCTCTCCATCTTCTATGCTGCATGGAACAGTGATCCTGCATAATCCACAGCATAATGCAGCTCTTTTTCCTACAGAAGAACTGCTTTACCTCTTCCCTTATAAATCAGACTAATGGAACCTGTAGATTACATTGATCTTTTCACTATGTGGTTTTCTCAAGCATTTGACAGACTTTCTCACTGCTTATAAAACCCAGGCTTTTCTGAAGTGCCTTTAAAAAAATATATAAAAAAAGAATAAAAATTTGAACTTTTTTTTAAGCCTGATCCAATTTTTTTTTTTCTTTTTAATTTTAGCAATTGAGCATGTCCCATACAGGGAGTAAAGTGTCATTTCTCTCAGAACTCGCCTAGAAACAGGTCTGGTATTGAACACACTTTTGTCCGATTCAAAATCTCCCCTAACAAATCAGATGACATCTAACTGGATGTCACAAGAAGAGACTACAGTGACAGTTCACTTATCCTTTTGCAAATCAATTCTCCCACAATGCATCTGTCAGACAACTCTCACTCGGTGAAAGCAATTTTTCTTGCTGCCTGACACTGTAATTGCTCTGAAATTTTCAATGAACGTTTTACAAGATCTCCCCTGAACCACGATGAAAAACTTAACTTTGGCAGAGAGAGAGAGAAAAAATGATAGGCTGACAGGGGAAAAAAAGATAAAAGGCCCTTTCTTTCTTTTGCTAATTTTTTTTTTCAGTGCCATGCTGGCTGGAACAGGAATTCTTTCATATCATCAGCAAACTGTTAAACACAAGGATAGATTACGTCCATTTATTTCATCAATCAGATTAAAAGCTCTCCCTTGCAGTGTCCTTTACTTGAGAGCTGTCTCTCGGGCTCTGTGTGGCTCCACTGTGGTTTTGGATCACCTTAAACAGACAGGCAGGAAAACTATGTAAATGATAGACATTTAGTAATATTAGGACCACAGCACAGTGCTGGAACATAATATTTTATTGCCCTAAAATATATAGTCAGTATGGAAGATAAAAACCAGAATGAGAAACATATAATTTTTTGGATTTACTTCTGTAGTGTAAATTAACAACACTCAACTTTTTGGAATTTGTTTTAAATCTGTGTCTTCTCTCTTCACCCATCCCTCCTTACCCAGTGCCCATTTTCTGCTTCCTGATTTATGAATATTTATGGCCTCCCAAAAGGATGACAATAAGACGTAATGCATGTCACACGCTGTGAGTCATAACATGTCCAACTGAATGTTATTGAGTGGATAGTTCCATTATTAATATTATTATTGCGCATTTTGTTGGAGGAAGGTTCCTGTTTTGCATATGTAAAAGTTACTCAAGGCCGAAAAAAAACTGCTAGCAGTGATACCATGAGTTAGCAGTCAAATAGTATATACACACACACACAAAATACACAATGCACGCATATGCAATTGTTATAGAAATCACAAGTTTCATCTAAGGGGAACTTTTTGACATTGGGGGGCAAATATTTATCTTATTGTTATTTTCATTATTATTTTTAATGTTTTGTTTTGTTTTATATAGCACAGACATACTGTACTGTCAGTACTTGGCAACACTTATAATAATAAAAAAAACTGAATGGGTATTAACAAAACACGGCCTTATTCAGACGTGTTTACTAGGATGCATGTAATCGCAGCCTAGTGAACAGGCCCCTTAGCTGAACACCACCCCCCCCGGCACCTGAATCTCCTCGCTAGCATGCGAGGGGATGTGTACGAGAACACATCACGTTGCATTCGGCCAAACGGGAGAGAAACCATTCGATGGTCACTGACCACCAAAAAAAATTCTCCACTTAGTAATAAATGTCAGTCTAGAGCAGGCATGTCCAACATTGGCCCTCCAGATGTTGTGAAACTACACATTCCAGCATGCTTTGCCACAGTTTTACTATTAGACTCTAATAGCAAAACTGTGGCAAAGCATGCTGGAATGTGTAGTTTCACAACATCTGGAGGGCCAACGTTGGACATGCCGGGTCTAGAGTGACTTTTATTCCAGCTGCTATCCGCTGATTTTGGGGGGGGGGGGGCACGGATATCATGTGAAGTCAGCCACTGGCCCTGAGCAGACATCGCCATGCCTGTGTTCTCAGGGAAATGGCCAGTGTTTTTATGGGGACAGCAATAAAATGCTTGGCACTCCCCTGATTCCCCCCTGCCCATCCCCTTCCCTCCCCTCCTTGACGTGTGTGAAACTCGCCAAAGACGCTCACTCTGGGGTTTGCGCATGCACATATTAGCACATGCACATGCATGACCCCCCAAATATCGGGGATGAATTCCGACCCAAATGAATGGGTCAGAATTGTCCCCAAAGGCTCTTTTCAAATGATTATAATCTATATATTAACATTAGTTGAATGAACCTGTTTTACTGAGTAGATGTTGGGGTAAATGTAATAAGGTCCCAATTTGTAAAATTTTGAAGTTTAGTGCCATTACTCAAAGAAGGTCTTTAAAAAAATGCAATGGGCATGGTCTTGCAGGAAAAAAATTACCTTAGATTCCTGTTTTTGACCCTACGCCCAGCAGACATTGGCCACCATTTTCCTCCTTATAGTAATGGCCCTTACAAATTATGTTCCACACTATCATGCCCCTTACACAGCATGCCACACACTGTGATGACCCTTACACATTATGCCACACACTGAGAAACCCCTTGTAACATCCATTGCATTTTGCACTAATTGGGGAATAATGTTTAGTTGTTGTAAGTGCCTGGTGAAATGTACCTAGCGATGTCAGCTCACAACTTAATATATATTATATACTCGAGTATAAGTCGACCCGAATATAAGCCGAGGAACCTAATTAAAAAAAAAAAATGGGAAAACCTATTGACCCAAGTGGGACCCTCACCCGAGTATAAGCCCAGGGGGGCTTTTTCAGCATAAAAAATGTGCTGAAAAGGTAGGCTTATACTCAAGTATATATGGTACATCTTGCCATTTGTTTTGTTGGATTGCTGATCCCACCTCAGGAGGGAGCTAGCAGAAATCCTCTAGTCAGGGTGGCTAAGTGAATAGCTCCGGTCAGAGCTATTCTCTATGCTGCAAACCCACACACACAATTGAATTCCCCCCAATAATTATACTGTATTTTCTCCTTGCAATTACACATCATGGAAGCAGTGAGGAGCACTTGCAAATTCCAAATGTGGTAGAGTAATCCAGAGTGGAGATACTAACCAATCAGCTTCTAAATATAATGTATCAAATGCATTGTATAACATTAGCTAGATGCTTATTGGTTCATATGGACAACTTCTCCATCTGTCCTCTTTAAAATGTTTGATAAATCTCTCCCTTCCTGTTTAGAGTTTTTATGTCCCTTTGAATAGAGGGGAAGACATTTCTCTTTACTATAAAGAAGTTAAGGTAATGTGGTAACTGTTCATTCCAATGAATGTTGATTAAGGAGATTATTGAGTACTTGAAGATTTTACATAATATATACTATATACTATTGTATATAGTCCAAGTCAGGCAGTATTCCCATGTAAATATACTGTACAATTGCCCTAGTGCTTCTGTTGGTACCTCAGCCAGAGTCCAGCAATAATGCAGCAATGTCAGAAGTGTTCCGGTATGTAGTAAAGTCTCAGAGGCAGGTACAGATGGAGCCGGCTCCATCCATTGCCGGTGGCCGCCAGATTCTCTTCATTGCCGGCTACATCTGTATAAACACCAATGTTTTGATGCTCAGTTTCTTGCTTCGTCATCATGGTATAAACATTACAAAGCTTACACTAACCTGCACACAAATGATATCTCTTCAGGTAACTGTGTGAATGTTAAATGGCATAGGCCCAGCATTAAGGTGATGAATACAGCTGATACATATCAATTATAAATCTAATCTAATTCATATTCGATTATGAGTATTGGCAAAAGTATAGTATTTGAATAAAGTATTCCTGAGAATTGTACTGTCATGGCCCAGAACCCCATGTTGTACACCACTTATTGATGTACATAATTTATTAACAACATATTATTTTGGAATACATTAAAAGTAAAATTAACAACACCAATTGCAGCATCATTTGAATATGCCACATTGTTCAGAGCCGCCAGTAGATATATCAAGATCTGGAACTAAGGGGCTTTGGGGATGAGATGGTGCAATCTTTTTTTAAATTAAGATGTATGCCTTCAGATAATCGGCAACAAATTGGGAAACAACCAATCCATTTATATCCATGTTTGAGTCCATTTCCGATGACTTTCCTTCTTTGGAAGGCCCCTGCCTTCCAAAGAAGCAAAGGCGTAGGAACGAAAAGTAGGAACGAAAAGTTTCATGGAGGGCAAAAGGGCAAGGACTACTACAGAGCCAGAAGATCTATTTCCTTTCATTTGGTATCTTATTTTATGACAGTTATAACCATGACTGTGAGTATACAAAGACCCTTATTTATTAAATATTTATAAATGAAACACAGAGTTTTTATTTAAATAAACAAATCAATCGATTTCAATAAGAAATTTGGATACACATTAGACGACGATGCCAACAATAAAATATCGCTAACGATTTCTCTTGAACTGCATGGATCTCCTTGACAAATTATATATTATTTCACATTAAACAATATCATTACTGATATCATTCAGTGGCCACATCCGGAAGTATAGTTGTTATTGACAATATAGTCATGATTTTACTGCATGTACAGTAAGTAAGTAATGTACAGTAAGTGCATGTACAGTAAGTACAGTAAGAGGGGGTCAATGACGAACAACGGGAGCATGCATCTTTAATAATATAGTTTATATATATTACATATATCTTTATCGTGAACGATAATTGTCTAATGTGTACCCAGCTTCAGGCAATCTACATCAAAGATCAATTGATTAGTTATACTACGACAATCTATATTTTTAAAAAACTTTACAAGTTAAGAGCTGGCACCATGGCTTCAGAAAGTAGTATAAAGGACATGTTCCTCCATTTGACAAAAATACATTTCCTCTCTTCACTTCTGGTTACAAACTCTTTCAACTCGTCACACAAGTCCGGCCCACCATTTTCCAGAAGGAAATGTACGAATCAAGATGATAACTTTATTCTTGGTAAGCAGTAATGACAATAGATGGCAAGTTCAAATACATCTAATATCACTTTATCCCCATTTTAATTTCATTCATTCCTATTCACTTTTGTGTAGACATTTGTGCAGGGGAAAAATACAGTCTTTGCTCATCAACAGAAATCTGATTCCTCCACGCCCATGTTGGAAGGCTACATACAGTTTGGTAGACATTCCCAAATGCGGTCCTCCGCCAACAGTCCTGGTTTTAAATATACAGTATCTATGCTTGGCCACATTTAACTTAATAAGTACCTTAGTTAATATTATTTAACCATCTAGATATACTTAAAACCTAGACCACTGGGGTACCTTGAGTTCTTCATTTTGGAACCTCTTCAGTAGGACATACACTTGTTTTTGGGTAAATTAATATAATGAAACATCTACTAGTTCTTACAAACTAAATTGGTTCACATACCAAGTAGGCTGATTCCTCGAGTGCTAAAAGCATGCATGAATGTTCTCCAATTCAACTTTGTATCTATGAAGTCAGCATAATGAATTGATTGTGGAGAAGGTATATAGCATATTTTTTCAAGAGCATTAATATTTCAGGGCTGCGCTTTAGTGTCCAAACTTTTTTTTCCCCCATTCTCTGCGGAGAAATACTGTTTTATGAGAATGAGAAATAAGTGCAGGCTACTGCCATTTGTGCAGAGAGCAAAAATCAATAGGTGCTCTACAGCTGTTATTGATAGTTACATTAGGAGCACTATACATTATTACATTTATACGGCTCTCCACTTTACAAATGCTATCTCTAGAAAGCTGCATTTATTTATTGAGGTGGCTTTTTTTCATTCGTGACACAATATAATGTATGATAACTGATAATTCATTAAGGTAGCTCTGGCTTCCCCGGGTGCTTGAGGAGTTAAATTATATTAAAATGACATTTTCTCCTTTGGTATAAATAACGAAGAGGTTTTTTTTTATTAGAACGTCCCGTTCCCTTTTTAAAAATCTTTACTTAACCCTCAAAGTGCTAAGTGAATTTGTCAAAATAGGTGTAAGAATTGCCAAGCAAACCTTTTTATTCATCATACGATCTATATAGGAAATATAATCTATTTTTAGCCAACGTATTTTTATTTGAATTTATATAACAAATGTGAGCAACACTGGCATTTTTAGTGGATATTTTGATCATCTCTCACAGAGATCCAAGGGTAAATATTTTAAAATTTAAAAAAAAAAAGTTTGGCATCAACATGAATTGTAACAACTTTTGGTTTTGTAAGTTGAAAAAATGTTTTCAAAAACACTTTGTGATTATTAACATAAAAAAGGAGAAATGTTTTACATTTATCTAAATAATATTTTGTATGTTACAGGGAGCAGAAGAATGGTCTGCAATTTAATGTTCTGTGTGGCTGTCAAGTCAGGAATTCACGGACGTCATCAGATATAATGTAGGCTTGCAAACCCTAACATTTAATGATGCTTTGTGAACAGTTTTTAATATTGTTCTTTTTTTTTCATTTGTGTTAAAGCCTTACTATTCTGCCTACATTTCAGTTATGACCGGTAATAGTTTCTTGCATGAAAATAAGCCATTTATGCAATATTATTCTTAAAGGGCAATAAACCAAAACTTCAACTTTATCCATTAATTGGAATTTTTTTTAACAAAAATAAAAATGTTCACATTTAAATATATGTCTTTCAATATATTTACTGCCAGGAACAGATGACCAAAACATCAACTATTTTTAGGTTCCGCAGCACCTAAAAAAACATAAATGAGCAAAAAACAACGACTTATGGTACAAGATAATTTAAGACAAGTACAAATCTAATTGAGGAGATAGCACATGAGGACAGAGGGCCCTGCTTGTGAGAGCTTACTGTACATTCTAAAGGATTTTTTATTTTAAACAACTTGCAAAGTACATTTTTCTCTAAATGACAGAAATATGTTGCACTGCACGTGGGGCAGATGTAACATTTACTGAGAGAGTTAGATTTGAATGGGATGTGTTCAAACTGAAATTTGCAGTGTAAAAATAAAGCAGCTAGTATCTACCCTGCACAGAAACAAAATAACTCACCCAGATGTAACTCTCTCTGCACATGTTACATCTGCCTCACCTGCAGTGCAGCATGGTTTTGTCCATTCGAGAAAAATTATCTTTGTGATCAACTCTGAATCACATCCACTTCTCCTATCATTTTATAGAAGGTATTTGATAAACGCTTCCACTGAGCTGAAGTTTTGCTTTGGGTAACTCCTCCACTTGTCTACTTCTCCACTCCTCACTGCTTGATACATCAATGAGTTGGGGAATTAATAACATGGCTTGCCAGCTAAACTGTGAATGCGGTAGTTACTGCAGTTTGGTTTTATTCTGTTGGCAGATAGCGGTTTTAGATGGCGCTCAGTGCAAAAACACTACCACATTATAAGAAACAAAAAAACACTATAGAATTTTTAAACTACAATATGTGGGGCACCTAATGTGTGGGGGCCCGCGAATGGCCTCCCCTTTCTCCTGTCCCTTAATCCGGCCCTGCCACCAATTATGTTCATTTATTCTAACACATGATAAGTGCAAGCATCCCATTCTTACCGTATCGGGGTCAGAAGCCATGAAAAGTGATAAATCGGAGAGTGCTAAAGTATCAACCAATCAGCTCCCAACGGCCATGTTGCAGGCTGTGTTGAAAGTTAAGAGCTGGTTGGATGATAGTTTATCACTTTTCAAGGCTTAAGGTCCATACACACTTGGCGATTTTGACCAGCATGTATAGACAGCGATGACTTCTGTTATCGCTGGGGGGAAAGCCGCTCAGTGAATACACACTGAGCCGCTTTCCCCCTGCCTGGCGCTGTCAGCCAGGGGACGGACTGCTTTGCCTATTGCAGCGCTATGCAAAGCCGTCCTTAAAGCCGCTCATCTGCTGGTAATACCAGCAGATGAACAGCTTTCCCGGCGATGATGCGGGAGCGCGCAGCAGCGCTCACCGGGCATACACACTGGGCGGCTTTGAGCTGAAAGCCGCTCAAAGTTGGTGTTTTGAGCGTCTTTCAGCTCAAAATCGCCCAGTGTGTATGGGCCTTTAGTACATCTAGACCAGAATGCACAGACAGCCTTGCTTAAACAATCAACAAACCATTCTCCCAGAAATGTATTTATTACCATGTTTTGTTTTATATGGCTATATGTAAGGAACTACGGTAAATGTCATTAGAAAAAGACAATAAATGGAAGAAACCAAAATGAATTCATATGGTGCAGTCTATGCAGTAAAATATTCTTCTGTCTCTGCTTTGCAAAGATTAATCTATTACAGTGCAATATGGTTATATTACCAGACTCATTTATCAGACACTAAGATGTGGAACTGTAGAGAGAGGTTACGGTGTCACCAAGGGTATCTTCATCACTTCAATATCATTGCCTTAAAAGGCACTGACCAGAATAAGGAGATGACCTAATTTCAAAATTATTATAGTACCAAGAACTCAGTTTCAACATTATAATTCATTTTCTAGTGGTGTATTTCAAATTTATTATCAGTTTCCTGACGTATAATGGCTAATCGTTAAGGGTAGGCACTTTAACATAATATGAATACGCATTTCTCCATAGGTAATGCCACAGTTCCTGCATTAGCATTATTGACTAAGGTACATTAAACTTCTTCACTAATACTTAATGGAAGGTTAATGCAAAAGTCATACGATTAAATGGCTTTTACTTAAAAGAAGTATATTGATTAAAATAACTTAGTGGGGTTTTTAAAGCTGTTGAAATAAAAGGAGTCACACTTTTTATATCATTTTATCTGAGAGGAGTGCAAAATATTGGGCCAAGCTAGGCCAATATTACTGGAAGTTATTGTATTAATTGCACTCAATACTGTAATTATTCGGCATTTCTAACAAATTGATATTATAAATTGAGAGGGAACAAATTATTACAGCTGAGTTAACTTTAAAACCTGATAATTAGATGAATTACTAGAACGTCCTTCAAATTTTAATTTATTTTCTAGTGAATGGGGCTGTATCCGTTGCATTGTGCTGTTGAACAATGTGTTTTTTTTAAACAAATGGATTCCGTACAGTTATCTGTATAGTTGCTGGGTAAAATCGGGAAAAAGAAAACATATCCCACAAAATAATAGAATACATCTATAGCAAAGTTACAAGATTAAGGAGGAGAATTGTTGATGATATATTTTACAGCAATAAATTTCCCTGGTAATCGCAGCCTGATCAGCATTTGCAGCCGCTGGTATGTAAGGGTATTGGAAGGCAGGTATTGGCTAAAATTCCCCCCTCCTCCCCCCCTTATATTGTTTGAGAGGCCCACTGGGGTTCTGGCAAACAGTGACAGTGCATAATATTTTCTTTTCTCCTTTCTCCGAATGGCCACAGTCATGCCTCCCAGAATATGGCCACGCACCTGTCTTCAACCAGGCCTGCACAGTGTGTCAGCCGCCCTGCCACTAGGCATTTTTTTTAAATGCCAGTTGTACAGATATGTGCGTGCGTGGTCATAGCAATGTGCAACAGCAACTGATGACTAAAGGAAGGTTATCCAAAGGATCTGTCTCTGGTAAAATCTGCGTAATGCATCACTTGGGCAATACAACCTATTGGGACAGGGACAGATTACAGCCAGATTGCAGCCCCATACAAACCTATATGTGTCTCAAATATCTGCTGCGGATTGTAATAATACATATAAAGGATCCTAAAGTGATGGAGTAAAAAAAAAACTCTGTGCATTTTGCCTTGGCCATCTTCTGCCATGTGTATGATGAAAGAGCGGGGGGGTGCAGGTAATTGGAGTATTAATGCAAAGATACGTTGGGATATTCCTATATGCTATAAACACACAAGACATAGAAGTATGGAACTGTAATATTGCCTCTATAGACAGATGCTGGCAGTCAGTATAGTGCTGCTGGCTTCCCGAGTTGCGGACAGAAGACTGGCACTGGAATCCCGACATCGATTGCTGAGTATACTGATGCCGGAATCCTGATCATAAGTATACAGATCGGGTTAGCATTAGGCTGTGGGGTTGGGGTGTTAGGTTTAGACAGTAGGTGAGACTTAAGGTTAGGCTGCAGGGGGATAATAGGGTAAGACTGCATGGAGGGAGGGATAGGGTTAGGCACAGAGGAACAAGGGTTAGGTACTAGCAGGGTGGGTTATGGTTAAGATGTAGGGGGTGGGTTAGTGTTAGGCTGCGGGTGGAAGGGTTAGAGGGGGCAGGGGTAAGGTAAGTGTATGTACTGGACCCCTGTTGGAGTTGGTATTCTGACGGCAGGCATCCCAACCTCTGGTGATCCCTATATAGTCCCTTATCTTTTAAAAAACAAATCTGTGAAATAGAAGAATAGAGGACTGTCTAATACACAGGTTCTCCCTCTCGGTCCTCAGGACCCCACACAGTGCATGTTTTGCAGGTCTCCTCACAGAATCAAGTGAAATAATTAGCGCCACCATGTGGACCTTTTAAAATGTGTCAGTCAGTAATGAATGCACCTGTGCACCTGCTGGGTGATCTGGACTGTGGACCGAGTTTGAGAACCCCTGGTCTAATAGAGCAGTATCACAAAAATGGTGATTATTTAAGACAACAATAAAATGATAATACAGAAATCTTACTGATAGTGGTTTTCCTGTTCCTGAAGGTCTTCATAACTCCATGATCATAGACAATTGAAAAATAGAGGTGGATGCATATCCACTGTCAATGTTGGACACAACTGTCAATGTTGGACATCAATTCAGATCGATTGGATGAAAGCATTTCTTAAATGATAGGCTTGTAATTGAGAATTTTGATTCATATGTGATCTGTGTCACGCAGAAAATTTGGCCATTCACATCAGTCCCTGCCCCAATGGAGCTAACAATATATATCCCCTACCACATGTACACATAGACCTTCACACTTCGGTTTGGAGATAGTTAAGCTTCTAATACATTTTTGGATTGTCAGAGGAAAACAGAGGATGGAAGAGTATTCAGACCTGATCACTGGTGTGAGAATTCACATGCCGGACGAATATAGAATGACTGTGCATGTGTACGAATTGTACATGGCCAAACAGTGATTACAATCGGGCTAATTTTTTAGGGAGTTGACTAAGTCCCATGCGATTTTGCACAAGTGGTTAGAGGCTGAGAGGCTTGTGCTGAGCTCTGCTTGGTGGAGCTCATCATATGTTTCTCTGGCCCATGGTGGACAGCAGCAGTGGCCTCTTCATGGGATGGTTTTTAGAGGCAGCGTTGAGCCTATCAGGGCTCCTAAAGAGTAAGGTACAGAGAGACAAACAGGCTTTTCATGTGGTATTTTATACATATATATATATATATATATATATATATATCATATATTTAGCCAGATCTGTCACTCATCCCCTCTGTGTATAACGCTGGGTGGGGTTACAAGAGTGATTGACAGCGTTATACACATATAGGGCTACCCCCTGCAAGTGGGTCTGCCAGCAAACTCCCCCCCCCAGCGGGCCTGTACACACCACCCCCCCCCCGTGAGTGGGTCTGCCCGCAAACACCCCCCCGCGAGCGGGTCTGCCCGCACACCCACCAGTTGGGTCCACCCACACCGCCCATCTGCCCGCAGCCCGCCCCCCCCTCCACAAGCGTGTCTGCCCACAACCCCCCCATCAGCGGGTCTGCACCCCCCATCAACACCGCTGCCCGTCCCAGCTGTTCTGCCCGCACCCCACCCCCCTCTTCCATGCACCTACTACCCCCCCCCAAGGGTGTCTGTCCGCAAACCCCCCCCCCATCAGAGTAAGGTACAGAGAGACAAACAGGCTTTTCATGTGGTATTTTATACTCCTGCCGAAGTCATTGGATGATGAAACGTGTTGGGGAGTTTCCAGGACTGACGTTGACTGTGATCCTCTGGCGCTGCTGACGTCTTCTGATCTGTCCGGCTCCCGGTGTACCGGCTCAGTTACCTGCAGTTTATCATCTGCTGTCGCCTGGGTTATTATAATCTGCACATCTGCCATTTTAAACTTACATGTATGTGAGCATTATTATCAGTAAAGTGTTGATTACTATTTTGCTTACATGTGCGCTTCTCTGGTCTTTCTTCTACATATATATATATATATATATATATATATATATATATATATATCACAATCCACAGAACTGGCACTCAGACTCCCCCATGGTCCCGATGAAGGGGTGAATACCCCGAAACTGTAGTCCTAATAAACCTCACGGTTGTTTTTACCACTATACAAGCCTCAGAGTGCTGCTGTCCTTGGGTGGTTATATATATATATATATATATATATATATATATATATATATATAAAAGGTATCACTACACCTTGACAAAGGGGCGCATAATCCCCGAAACGTTGGCTTAATGCTGTGATTTTCTGAATACACTTTTTGAAAAGTTCCCATGTTAGTGCCGCTGTCTGTTATTCCAAGATCTATATATATATATATATATATATATATATATATATATATACAGTTCCACAAGAGAAAAGGCACACGGACACCAGTCAGCAGTTTCAAATAGATGTATTGGGCATAGCACTATCATTTAAGCAGTCTATGGTATATATCCTCGATGCTTTCAGTGTCTGTCAGAACCTCTGCAGATTCCTGAGCCAAAATAACATCAATCTGGTCTTGTGTGTAGCTGAACACATCGCCCAATGGGGTTGCTGCAGAACCAGGCAGACTCAATCCTCCAATCTGGCTTTGTTCCATAACTGCAAATCCAGATTGGAGGATTGAGTCTGCCTGGTTCTGCAGCAACCCCATTGGGCGATGTGTTCAGCTACACACAAGACCAGATTGATGTTATTTTGGCTCAGGAATCTGCAGAGGTTCTGACAGACACTGAAAGCATAGAGGATATATACCATAGACTGCTTAAATGATAGTGCTATGCCCAATACATCTATTTGAAACTGCTGACTGGTGTCCGTGTGCCTTTTCTCTTGTGGAACTGTATTGAATTTTTGGAGAGTGCACCGGATCAAGCTGTCTGGGAGTGCCGGCATATAAGGAGTGTATATATATATATATATATATATATATATACTGTACATCTTTTTTAGTCTTTCTGTTTTGTAAATCAGCCACATAGTGGCATGTGAAGAGCAAACTGTAATGTTCATTCAGTTTACTGTGGACAGAGATAAAATGTCCTGTTATTATATTCATTATCAGACTCTCTGAGAATAGTCAATAACGTTCAGCTCCAAGGAGAAAAGTCACACAGAGGTGATAATAACCTCTAACAATACTGTAGTCATTCATTCAGCAACTATTGCTTCCTTTAAGAAAATTCAATAAACATTATGGGTAATAAAGTAATTCAAAATAAGCACAGAAGGGATGCTGATGTTTACACTGCTTTGGTAATTGTTCATTGTTCCTCTCTGCACTTGGCTCATTTAGCCAATTTTTACATAGTCAATATGTTGCATTTTCCCTTTTTCCCCCCATTCCGCAGCTGAAACTGGAAGCCATCAATGAAATATAGAGTCATACATCTCAAAATGTAACAAAGACAACAAAATAAAGCTGCTATGAGTTAAAGAGTAAAATCTGATGGCTGAAACATTTGGTTTATTCATATTATTTATTATGTTAAGCTGCAGACTGTTCTACTTAATTGCATATTAACATCCCTGAATGGAGAATGAAGTGGATGAAATAATAATTAACTGTTTAGTTGAGTAAGTAGAGCAGACTTGACAGCAAAAGCTTTGTACTTGGCCCTAACAGAGGCACAGGGGGGGCTGAAATCATTACCCAGGGCTTCTTATAGGGTCACGTCAAGGGCCCAGGTCAACATACCCCCCCCCCCCCCCCCCCAAGTCCACATTATTCACCTTCCAATGAGCAGCAGCCTCTTTCTCTGGCACATAAGAAGTATTTTTGAAACTTATTTTTTAAATGGGGTATGGCCACACTTCCATGATTAGCCATGCCTCCTACCGGAAGCCATTGGGTCATCGGCATTAGACTCCAGGTGTTAGCTGTCAAGCTGTCAGAGGAGCATGCAACTGAGGAGACTGGACCATTGGATTAGGGTGTATTATGCAGGGAAGTGAAGGTTTGAACCAGTTGCCACAAAAAGATCAATTGAGTGGGAATAATCCCCCCTGATTACCCTACCGAATACTGTAATAACGGCTCACGTTTCCATCATCATGGGTGAAAGAATTATTGAATTCTAAATAAAGCTCATTGACTATAGCATACAAACAATAAACAAGAGGAAGGGAACCCTCAGAACATCATACACATATTATTACCTGAAAATTCGTTCCCATTAAATACCTATTGGGAGCGTAAGAAACATCTTTGGAAGCCATATCCCTGATGAAGTCCTATGTGACGAAACGCGTCAGGTTTTTTTGAATAAAGAATTATATATTTGATTGGAGTCTCCAACTTATTCTGAAGAACGGACAACAACTTTTCCTTGAAATCCTGATAATTGTGTCAGCTGAATGGACTAACTGTACAAATTGGCTAGTTGGTCCTTGTTTGAAGCGCACTCCGATAACCCCCATTTGTTTATATATATATATATATATATATATATATAGATAGATAGATAGATAGATAGATAGATAGATAGATAGATAGATAGATAATATATGTATAACTTTAATGGACACTCTGGGTTTGAATACTGGGAGGAGATGAACGTGAATGGAGATACATGAATAATAAATGGTTCTGACATTTAAATGATAGAAAAGTAAATAAATATGTTATTTTTCACGTACTTTTCTAGAAGTTGAGTGATGAGGAATAAATTCCTATAAATGGTAAGTGCTCTATATAGTTTGTCATTTCAAGGATGAATTTGGGAGCACGAGCCTCCTGGGTTGGTGTGGCCTTGGTGCTTTTGGGCCTCATATTATTACAATGCTGTAACACTTATATGGTACCGAGAGATTTCCACTCACAAGCAATTAGAAGAAGCCATCACAACAGAGAGTGGTGTGTAACAAGTATAGCCATTGCTAATGGTTATAGATTTTACATAGACAACATATACCCCTTTCACACTCGCAGAGCCGGGTCATACCCGGGAATGTGTTCCCGGATGCTTCCCGGGACACTACCCGGGAATGTACCCTTTCACACTGCACTCAGACCTGGGATCGACCCGGGACAGCCCCATTCACACTGATCCCGGGAAATCCTGCAAATACATATGCATGTCATTAGAAATGGACTCCAGGGCTCTGAAAGATGACATCACCATTTGTGAGCCCAAGGAAGATCCAATCAGCAGCTTTTTTCAAGTCCCAAGTACCCAATCCCGGGTACGGGACCATTCACACTGACCGCATCCCGGGTCGATTCCGGAATCTACCCAGGTTAGGACCTGGGTAGAAATCCCAGGATGTTCATCCCGGAATATTCTTTCAAGACCCTTTCACAATGAGCTAAATCCCGAATTGATGTGCGTTCATGTGCAAAAACCCGGGATATTTTTGCAAGTGTGAAAGGGGTAATAGTTGCCTACCCTACTGCATCCTGCATGAGGCTCCCATTTTTGTCAAAAAAAGTGCTATATTGCACTTAAAATCTTCAGATTCTGCCTGAGTTGCAGCTAATGAGTTTCTTTGCAAGGACCTGAACAGGAGATAGTGACAAAATCACATGACCCCACACAGGATATTTACAGTATTCTGTGCTGGTGTGCACTAACCTATAGCATGCTGCTGCTGCTGTTAGCTGTAAGGGTAAGAATTTTTGTTTGTAATCTTATTTAGATTTATATACACATTTTGTCTAATTAGATTATCTGGTAAAGTTAGTGTTCACAATAAAATAACATTTAATACACTGAAAACATTCTTAAATGCTTAGGGATGAATTCACACAAGGTCAAATAGCATCCGGAATTTATTGCATAGGCAGCACATTTATCATGTATAATGTGCTGAGTGAGAGGAAAGCAAATATCTTGCAACGATAAGCAATTAAGCATAGACCCAGCCATATATGGAGCTAGACACGCCCTGTGAGCAGTGCGTGAAACGCCCACTTGACGGCCCCTATTCCAGTTTTCAAAAGTAGCGGTTTTTATCTGTTATCCCTTAAGTGCAATAGAGGAAAGAATCAATTCTGTAGCTCTTTGTCTTTCAAGTGTAAAGTCTCCAATAATGAGAATCACATCTACCATATAAAACAAGAAGAGTGATACTGTGTCGTTCTCCGTGCATTTGGTAGATCTGTGCACACAATGACAACTACATCAGGAATAAAGGACAAGAGCAGCTGCCCATAAATACTGAACAACAGTCATACAGGATAAAAGAAGCTGCACTGTGCAGCAACAATAAAAGGAGAACTAACAGAAACTGGAACTTAGGGCCTTATTTTGGTTCATTCTTTCTGACAAAATCCTTCTTAGATGGACAAAACCATGTGCACTGCAGGGGGGACAGATCTAACATGTGCAGAGAGAATTAGATTTGGGTGAGTAATTTTGTTTCTGTGCAGGGAAAATACTGACTGCTTTATTTTTACACTGCAATATAGATCTCACTTTGAAGTAAAACCCCACCCAAATCTAATTCTCTCTGCACATGTTACATCTGCCCCACCTGCAGTGCACATGGTTTTGCCCATCTAAGAAGGATTTTGTCAGAAAGAATGAACCAAAATAAGGCCCTTAGTGATGCTGAGCAGCTGTCCATAGACACAATATAAGAATAGACGATTATTTATTATTTATTAACATGTATTTATTCAGTGCCAGAGACACTAGGGTCCCCAGGCAAAGCACTGCTTCAGAGCCTTCCTCTGCCCATCCTGACAAACTGGTGCCACCATCCACTAGACATGAAAACACATTTGTGTGATAAAATTAAATAAACTTTTTTTCAAAATTCAAAAAATGGAAAAATAATGAAACTGTAAATGTAACTGTCCAGTCCCCTGAATGGGTGTGGATTATTAGTAGACAGTGTCTACCTAGAAAGTCAATAGGTCTACCCAAAAGGTCGACATGAAATAGATGGACAGGGTCAAAAGGTTGACAGGGTCAAAATGTCGACCTTGGAAAAGTCGATTTAAAAAATAATCATGAAAAACTCATGTCAGACTTGCCATGTGTCCCCTGAATGGGTGTGGATAAATAGATAGACAGTGTCTACTTAGAAAGTCAATAGGTCTACCCAAAAGGTCGACATGAAATAGGGTGACAGGGTCAAACCGTCGACAGGGTCAAAATGTTGACCTTGGAAAGATCAATTTAAAAAAATCATGAAAAATTCCTGTCAAACTTGCCGTGTGTCTACCTTTTTAATGTTGACATTTTGACCCTGATGACCTTTCAAGTCTGTCGACCTATTTGGGTAAGACTTATTGACTGTCTATTGAGACACTGTAGATCTATCATCCGTAACGACCTCTGAATATGTGTGAACCAGCAAATTCAGATGCAGTGGCAGCAGCAGAAAGGGAGGGTGGCGGGAGAGGCGTGGCTACGGAGGGCAGGGAGTGAGATGCAGGTTGCTGCTCTCTCCTGCTCCAAGACAAGGCAAATATCCTGTTTGATCTCCCCAGTGAAGCCTGATTGCTGACGGGTAAAAGGAGGAGTTCTACCGCCATACTCAGCCTGGAGCAGTGATTGCCGTGTGGACCAGGTGACGCGCTCACTGAGCGACGGAGAGGTGGACGCCGGGAAGAGAGAGACACGTGCGGCTGGAGCGCAGAGCCTATTGGGGAAGCCAGAGCGGTGCACAGCGGGCCGGGTGAGAGCCGGAGCCGCTGAAAAACACAGAGAACCGCTCCCTGCAGACGCCGCAGCACCCCCGCCATTTGCTACCTCGGGCCGGGAGTAGGAACAGGGCAGCTGTGAGCCGGGTGAGAGCTGGAGCAGCTGCTGGAGGACACTTGGAGCCAGGAGAGAGTGAGCCGGAGGAGTCAGGAGTGGTGGATCGGCTGAGTCAGAGGACAGACGGCAGCGTGATAGAAGCGGCTGGTGGGGGGCACAGACTGGCAGGCCGGGAGACTGATACCTTCCCCAATTAAACAGAAGGAAGAAGGCAACTGGAGGAGGATTCTCCCCTGACCCCCTTGTGTGCGGTAAAGTTTGGTCTTGAGCTTTTAAGATCAGCATTAAATGTGAGTAACATCTCTCCTTCCTGATAAAAGTCATTCCAAATCCCTCAACCAAGCTGGTTTGTGCACTGTGAGAAAGACTGAGGGGGAGGAAAGGAAAGAATAAACAGAGGGAGAATATACAGTGTAATTAAGGAGTACTGGGACTGAGAAATACATCCACATATTAATAAATAGACACAGTATAATTGGTGTCCCCTGTTCCCGTGCCTTTCCCCCTGTCTATAAATTTAATTTCCCATTAAAAAGGAAAAATGGGGAAAACTGAAAAATCTGCCGCAGCCAACAAGCTTTCAAAATTTTCAAGGCAACCGGCCACCCCAACGCCCTCCACCAGAGAGGAGATTTCTCCCCCGGCCACCCCCCCTGACCTAGAGCCAAATGTATCCTCCATACAAAAAGTGCTCGATGCCCTGGCGGCAAGTGAGGGACGGTTAACTAACAAAATTGACAAAGTCCAGAAGGACCTGGACGTGATTCGCCAGTCGTTCCAAAGGGTTAAGGAGCGGGTTAAGGAGGTAGAACACCGCACCTCATCCTTGGAGGATACAGTCACCCCTCTGGTGACACAAATAGAGGACATGGCTACCCAAATAAAGCTGGTTAACATCAAGATGACCGATATGGAAGGGAGATTTCGGAGAAATAATCTAAGATTCGTAGGTTTACCTGAGAAGATGGAGGGGTCAAATCCCGAGATCTTCTTGGAAAACTGGTTAATAAAAGCATACGTCCAAGAGGCCTTCTCCAAATACTTCTCGGTAGAAAGAGCACACCGAGTCCCTATGAGAGCACCCCCCCCCCCCCCCCCCAGGAACACCAGCCCATACGTTTATTGCAAAAATATTGCACTTCTCAGACCGGGACACAATTTTGAAATTGAATAGAGCTAAAGGCCCATTGTTATGGGACAATACAAGGGTTTCAGTGTTCCCAGACTATGCTGTGGGAGTACAGAAGCAAAGAGCTCATTATGAAATTAAGAAATGTCTTAGAGAGCTGGAGATTCAGTACGCAGTCCTATTCCCAGCCAAACTTCGGGTGGTGCATGAAGGCAATACAAAATTCTTCTTAACATCAGAAGAGGCCGCAGCCTGGCTGGACTCTAAATTTCCAGGCAAACGTCCAATGGACACTAGCTAATATGCACGATAAGGAGTGAATAGATGGCCCAGCTTAGTTTGGCCAGTATATTTCAGTAATAATGTTAGAATAAAATCATAGGGATATGGATAACTATGCGATGCACATAGCAGCGCTGGGGGGAGGAGGGGAAGGGAATGGGGAAGAAAAAATGTTTTTTCTCCTCTGTGTTTTTTTTTTCTTTTTTGTTTCTCTTTTCTTTTGTTGTTATTGCTATGGCATCTGTTTGACAAGGGGTTATAGAAGGGGGTATAAGGGTCGAATGCTCTCACAGAAAGTGGGACATGTACATGTACCTATACTTGTATAATACAATGAAAAAACAAGTATTGGTAAAATATCTGGAGCCAAGCCCCTCCTATACCCCAGCCAGCAGAGAACATGGCTGGGTTAAAAATATCCAGCTGAACATATTACTGTCTTTTTTGATATGAGCCTGATATGGAACAAAGAGGCCAGAACTGTCTCATACTAGATGGTTAGGTGTAAAAAAAGTAAAAGTAATAATAGACCGGGGGAAGGAATTTATAAACAGGGGTGACCCTTTTTTCACCTCTTTATTCGAGCAGATGGCGTAATGAGGGACCCACTCGAGATTGACTCCTCCCAGATACAGTAAAATTTGAACAATCAGCTCATGGGGAGTATTTAATTATGATGGCTTCGGGAGCAGGAGGGAGCCCCCAGCTCGTAGCCATTATATCATATGCCTCATCGGTGGTTGATAGGGGTAGGGAAGAGGTTAGGGGGGGGGGTGGTAGGGAAGCATGTCATTTATAGAAGAGAGGGTGGGCATGCAGGGAGGGGGGAGAAGGGGAGAGGGGGAGGTTGGGGTGTCAGGTTAACAAAGTTAAAAACCAGTAGAATATTGTATTATGAATGTTTCATCGTGTGGGAATTATATGATGGTAATTGTAAACTTTGACATATGGTGGCAGTAAGGTATAGTCTCCTCACTTGGAACGTGAGGGGGCTATATGATAAAATCAAGCGCTCATTAGTTCTAAGGCAGTTCCGACAATATGCAGCTGACATAATTTGTCTCCAAGAAACACACTTAGTAGGAAATAAATTGCTCTCCCTAAAGAAAACATGGGTGGGCTGGGCTTTTCATTCTTCTTTCTCAAGTGCCTCTAGAGGTGTATCTAGAGGTCTTTATCAAATGCAAATTAGGCCCTCTGGAATTCTTGATTATGTCAGTATATATACCGCCCCCCTTTAATTACGAGGTCCTGAAAAAAGCTGCTGAGTTTATGGCCTTATCCCCTGTCACGCCCGTAGTGATAATGGGGGACTTTAATAACATACTAGACCCCGCATTAGATAGGAAGGGTATGACAAATAAATCTGTTGGAATTAGGGGTAATGGTTTCCCAAATTTGATCAATGAAATGGGGTTACTGGATGCATGCAGGACAAGACATCCAGGAGGACAGAAGTTCTCCTGCTTCTCTAGCTCTCATTCCTCATTCTCAAGGATAGATATGGCTCTCGTCACACGGGACTGGATGTCCCGAATACAGAGTGTGAAATACCTGACGAGAGGCATATCTGACCACTCCCCACTTGAGATTAGTGTTGATCTAGGGGAG
The DNA here is from genome assembly GCF_055691185.1 of Crinia signifera. Lineage (NCBI taxonomy): Eukaryota > Metazoa > Chordata > Amphibia > Anura > Myobatrachidae > Crinia > Crinia signifera. The sequence goes on along the minus strand of NC_139217.1, from coordinate 443,065,193 downwards.
GAGAGGGGTTTTAACCCCTGGAAACTAAATGCAAACTGGTTGATTCGTTTTAAAGTGGGGGACACAGCAGAACCTCAGTGGCAGAATTTTTTTGAAACCAATCAGGGCTCAGCACCAGTAGAGATCATCTGGGATACATTTAAAGCTAATCTCAGAGGCCTGTTTATAAAAGAGATAGCAAGATTAAAAATAAACCAAAAAACAAAGAAGAACAACAACTAGAACAACAATATCTGCAGGGGAAAACTCAGGCAGATAAGGAAGCATGGGTAAAAGCCCAAGAGGACTGGTGTAGGTGTTTAAGGGATAAGACAATGTATAGAGAGCTATTTGCAGGGCATACTAGATATGCAGAAGGAGACAGGCCAGGGAGCTATTTAGCCGGATTGGTAAAAGCAGAACGATCAAGGAGAACTATAACAGAGATTGAGGACACGGCGGGTGGATTAATTACACAAACACCTAAAATAGCTGAAAGGTTTAGGCAGTTCTTGAAAGAATTATATACAACACAACAGCACTATACCCCCGCTGAAACTCATACATATCTCAAAGAAATAGCGCACCCTACACTATCAAGCGAATCGAGAAATATGCTCGATGCCCCAATAACGCTGATAGAGGTAGAATTAGCAATAATGGACATCCCTGGGGGTAAAGCCCCGGGAATGGACTGAATTCCGCAGGAATTATATAAAAGACATAAGAATTTCTTCTCCCAAAAATTCCTGGAACTATATGCCGACCTATATGAGAGACAGACTTTGCCTGCCTCCATGTCAGAAGCACTGATTGAAGTCCTCCCAAAAAAGGATAAGGATCCAAGAAAGGTTGAGTCATACCGGCCCATTTCACTTTTGACAAACAATGTTAAGATTCTGGCCAAGATAATGGCCAAAAGACTTAACCAGGTAATAAATGAAATAATTCATTCGGACCAAACCAGCTTCATGCCGGGGAGGTCGACTACAACGAACTTAAGAAGGTTATATTACCATTTGCAAACTCCGCAAGAAAGCAAGGAAGATTCGGCGGTTATCTCCCTCGACGCTGCCAAGGCCTTTGATTCCATTGAGTGGGGATTTCTCTGGAAAGCTCTGGAATGGGCAGGGATAGGCCCAGTGTTTATCAACTGGATTAAGATGCTGTATATAGCTCCGGAGGCAAGGGTCTCTGTCAATGGCTTTACCTCACCCAGATTCAACATAGAGAGGGGCACAAGACAGGGATGCCCGTTGTCTCCGGGGCTATTTGCAATAGCCATAGAACGAATGGCATGCCTAATTAGGAATAGCTCAGCAATCCAGGGTCTAAAAATAGGGGTAAAAGAAGACCGAATTGCGCTTTATGCAGATTATATATTATTATTTATTCAGGATTATTATAAGACAATCCCAGAAGCTTTGGAAATAATTGATACATTTGGAGGCCACTCAGGCCTCAGTATTAATTGGGCCAAATCCTGTATTCTTCCTCTAAGCGGTATTTCTGCCCAGAGAAGGGCAATTCATGCCCCATTGAAATGGGTGGACGAATTTCAATATTTGGGTATTTGGGTCTCGAGGGAGATAACCAGGTTAATCTTAATTTAGTACCCCAAATCGAATATTGGGCAGGTTTCCCCTGACAATGACAGGCAGGGTTAACTTAGTCAAAATGATTCTCCAAGCTAAAATAGTGTATATAATTAAACATTCACCGGTATACCTCCCCCGAAGAATTTTTCAACTGATTGATATATCCACATTGATCTGGGGTAGTAAAAGAGCTTGGCTTAGAAAAAATGTTTTGACCAGACGAAAAGGGGAGGGCGGGTTGGCATTACCTGATTTTTGGATATATTATTTAGCATCCCATTTAATGCAAATTAAGAATTGAATTCAGAGGGGAGGGGAATATGAATTAGTGGAACAACTTGTGGGATTAGTGTCTCCGGGACACACCCCTACGCAACTACTTTTGAGTGGTAACTTAAAGCGTAGATGGCCACCAATAATAAGACAGGGAATTTTGATATGGAGGCAGGCAAAGGTGGTCCTGGGAAGCCAGGGCATGGACCCAGAAACACCCCTGTACAACGCTCACCCCCTCAGAGAATTAAAAGAACTGCAAGTGGAAAAAAGTTGGGAAAATAAAGGTATAATAGAAATAGAAATAGATACAGGGCTACACTCATTTCAATCATTAAAGACAGAATATGCATTACCCAATAAATTTTTGTTCAGATACATTCAACTAAGACATGGGTTGGAGAAGCAGTTTGATGGTGGACAGCCGGTTATACACAAATCAATGACAAAAAAACTAATAAAAAAAATTCCTGCGAAGTGAGGGGTGTGGCCACGGCGGTGCGTGAGTGAGGTTGTGTGCTAAAACCTCCCCATGGTCGGCTGCACGGAAAAATGAGCCTCGTCACCTGTGGCCAGCCAAGCCGGCAGAGTCGCTCCTAATAACTGCGGTCCAAGGCTGAGAGAGTCCCCGTATACAGAGCTAGAACGGGAGCCGGGCAGTGACCCTATTCATTGATGCGGGAGAGAGGCTGTCTGAGCCACAGTGGGAACCGCTACTGAGAGGTGCTGTTGCCGGGACCTGAATATCTGGCTGCACAGCCAAAGTCCGGAGCCTCGGAAGCTCCGTCTGACGCCATCAGCAGGAGACTTCACGCGCGTGTCATGCGGCGGCGGTGAGAGAGCCGGCTGCAGTCTCAATCAAAGGCAGAACAGTCGGGCGGACGGAGGAACGTGTACCCGGAGCAGCAGGGAACCCAGCGCACGCCCGGTAAAGTTACCTTGTTTCTGATGTCCCCTTCCCTTTCATACCTTTGAGAGAGGGTGAAATTGGGGGTTTATGTGGAGGAAATAAATTAAGCAAGTAAGGTCCCGGGTGAGAAACGTGGACTGTTGTTGTGCTGATTTGCTGGACATATAGAAACAAGTGTTCATGCTCTATGCACAGTACGTCCTGCATTTGCTGCTGCTGAGAAAGTAGGAAAGGTCAGCAAATCCCTTGGGGGGATATCAAACTCTTTGGCAGTTTTCTGTCCCTGGCTGGTAGATATCTGTTCTCTCTAAAGACATAATTGACTGTAAAGAGCGTCAAGTAACTGTCCCGGCCGTCTAGTTGAATCATGGGAAAAACAGGCCAAAATACTGCTGCGGCCAGGCTTGAAAAATACGCCCGGTCCCAGACTCAGTCCGGGAGTAGCTCCCAATCCAATACACCTATGACCACCCCAGTGAAGGGTGTCAATACTCAGCCTGCTTCCGAAGTCACCCTACAGCAAGTATTAGACGCAGTAAACAACTGCGAGGCCCGGCTGTTGGAACAGCTAGGAAAAGTTCAGTCAGACATTCTACTACTGAGAAATGACGCTCAAAAAATAAGAGAGAGAGTGACTGAGATGGAGACTCGGGTATCTTCCTTGGAAGATTCGGTTAGTCCCCTCAACGCTCAAGTTAAAACAATGTCGGGCCAAGTTGCAGAGATTCGCCAGAAATTAACGGATGTGGAGGGGAGACTTCGCCGAAACAATGTACGGTTCATTGGCTTCGATGAGCGGGTGGAGGGAAACGAACCGGAGAAATTTTTGGAGGAGTGGCTATCCCGCATGTTTGGCAGAGATGCCCTCTCAGCACAGTTTGCAGTGGAACGTGCCCATCGTATCCCTGGGCGACAGCCAGTGCCGGGGGCACCTTCTCGCACTATAATTGCCAAGCTTCTTCACTATAAAGATCGAGACAGCATATTGCGGTTGGCCAGAGATAAGACGGACTTCATGCATAATGGAAAAAAAATCTTAGCCTTCCCAGACTTTCCGATTGAGGTCCAACGTGACCGAGCCAAATTCAAGGACATTAAAAGTAGACTGCGGGACCTGGGCCTCAAGTACTCAATGTTGTACCCCTCCAACCTGAGAGTGGTGGGGGACGGTGGTACTAAATTCTTCTCTTCCCCAGATGACGCAGCCAATTGGCTGGACAAGTCATACCCTGGGAAGAAACAAGTATTGGCTAAATAAGCCTAATTATGATATCTAATCATTTGTGGAGTCTCAGCATGGGGGGGCTGGCTGCGGGTAGGATTAGTCTCATTATGTAATCTGAGGTGAAGTAGCATGCAAGTGCAGTTGGATCATGGGGAGGGGGAGGCAGCTCCCTCTGGTGGCAGACAATTTTAATAGCCCTAGAAAAGAAGAAAGGGGTGGGGGGGACTTAATTTTGGGATAAAAGTATGCCTAGGGGTTTAGGTTATACAGGGTGGGGGTGGGGGGACGGGTGTTTTTTCTTTAATTGTATGTGTCTGTCTTTAAATAAGTGTGTAAGTAAGTGTTTTTTCTGGCTCCTTCTGTTGGCACGTTTAAAAAGGCATCAAATGATAGCTCTTCTAAGATGTTGGGAACATGACCTGTGTATTAAATGGCAGTTAAAGTCTTAACATGGAACGTTAGGGGCTTAAATGAAAGAATCAAAAGATCCTTGGTTCTAAAACATTGCAAAAACCTTGAGGCTGATATTATTTGTTTACAAGAAACACACTTGATTGGCGATAAGCTGTTATCTTTAAGACGTCCTTGGATTGGACATGCCTATCATGCATCGTTTTCCTCTATGTCTCGGGGAGTTTCGATTTTAATTAGAAAATCTTTGGTGTTTGCTCCTGGTGTATGTAGAGTGGATTCTGCAGGTAGATATATATTTTTGGAGGGTTGTATTAATCAGACAAAGATTTGTATCCTGGCAGTTTATATCCCCCCGCCATTCTCCTACGGGGTTATTAAAGAAGCAGCAGAGTTCTCTGCTAGCTTCCCAGATCGCCAGGTAATATGTCTAGGGGATTTTAATAATGTATTGCATCCTAGTCTTGATAGATGGAAATCATCTGGGGAAATGTTTAAAGATAGTAATAGATTTAGGGAATTCATCAGTGAGATAGGCTGGAGGGATCCTTGGAGATTGAAATACCCTGAACGACAACAATATTCTTGTTATTCGCCCTCCCACAAAGTTTTTTCCAGAATTGATTTATGTCTAGTTTCTGAGGGGCTTGTTAATAAGATTTCTCATATAGAATACAAATCCCGCGGGATTTCGGACCACTCGCCTCTGGTAATACAGTTGGAGCTGAAGGGAGAGGAGGGTTTCAAGTATTGGAAACTCCAGCCCTTTTGGTTAACTCAAATGGGTGGCCAGGAGGAGGTGGAAGATTCAATTACTGAGTTTTTCAGGGAGAACACTGGCTCCTCCCACGCTACTCTAGTATGGGACACCTTCAAGGCCTTTATAAGAGGGGTTCTAATCAAAAGAATTGCTTTCCTTAAAAAAAAACATCGGGCCAGGGCCTCAGAGCTGGAGTCAAAGGCAGTTAACCTTGAGAATTTATATTTACAGTACAATCGAGATAAGGATAGGTTGGCTTGGGTAGAGGCCCAGAAGGAATGGGTCGACTACATGCATGATGTTACCTGTCATAGATTAACCCTTGGAGATCACCGTTGGTTCACGAATGCAGATAAGGCAGGGAAATGGTTAGCCCTTCTGGCAAAACAGGAGCGGCCCTCTAATATAATCTATAAAATCAGGAGTGAATCGGGTGAATTTATAGGCGATACTCCTGGTATTGTCTCTATTTTCGCGTCCTATTTCAGAAATGTTTATCAATCCCAAATAGACAAGAGTAAAGTTGAGATCAGAGACTATTTGGATGCCATAGCGCTGCCCCGTATATCCCCCGACTTAAAAGAATTCCTGGAGTCCCCAATAGAGTTAGAGGAGGTAGTCGCCGCTATTAAAGCCAGCCCAGCTAAAAAGGCCCCAGGGTTGGATGGGCTCCCAGGGGAGTTTTACCAGAAATATGTTGAAGAGGTGGCCCCACGGCTCCGAGATTTATTTCAGGAGATGGTGGAGGAGGAGAGGTTCCCTCCCTCGATGTCTACCGCCTCGATAATTCTGATCCCTAAAAATGGAAAAGACCCCCTACAGGTAGAATCGTATCGCCCTATTTCAATTATTTCGGCAGACGCAAAGATTTTTGCAAAGGTGCTGGCAAATCGTCTTGTTAAAGCGATTGACAGTATAGTGCATCCAGACCAAACTGGTTTTAGGGCAGGTAAATCCACAGCGATTAACCTGAGAAGGGTCTTTTCCTTTATACAGCTTGCTAGTCACAACAATGTCAGGGCCGCGTTGGCATCGTTTGATGCCAACAAAGCATTTGACTCATTAGAGTGGGAATACCTCTGGGGGGTTCTTAAAGCCTTTGGCTGTGGTGATCGCTTCATTAAGTGGGTTTCTTTAATGTATTTAAAGCCGGAAGCTAGAATTTCAATTAACGGATATACATCTCCCCTGTTTTCGCTTTCCCGTGGTACAAGACAGGGCTGCCCTCTTTCCCCGCTGCTCTTTGCTCTGGCCGTGGAGCCTTTGGCTTGTTTATTGAGACAACTTTTAGGGGTAAGAGGGTCAGCTCCAGAGCAGGGGGATAATCTGGTTTCGTTATACGCGGATGATTTGTTAGTAGGGATGACTAATCCAGAGAGAGATTTACCTGGCATAATGGAGTGTTTGAAGGAATTTGGGGAGTACTCTGGGATCACAATCAACTGGGGAAAGTCTAATCTAATGTATCTGGGGAATAATAATTTACATGGTTGTATGGGGCTACCATTTCACCCAGTTGAGAAGTTTAGATATCTAGGCATCACCGTGGCTAAGAGATCAGCGGACTATATTAGCGATAACTTAATACCATTAATCAAAGATATTAAGGTGAAGTGTCGAAGATGGGTTAAACTCCCACTATCACAGTTAGGCCGAGTGAACCTTATAAAGATGTCAGTGCTCCCCAGATTGTTATATGTTTTTCAGCACTCACCACTCTACATAAAAGACGATTATTTCAAAGAAATTAATGGCATCCTTACCTCTTTTGTGTGGCGTAATAAGCGCCCAAGAATAAAAATGGTCAACTTATGTAGAGATAGGGTTAAGGGGGGTCTGGCTGCTCCAAATATGAAGGCTTATTATATGGCAGCGCAGCTCACACACTTGTGTTCATGGGTCCGCGACAATGAAACAACGGCAGAGCTGATTAAATTAATTAAATCTGCTGATCCTGAGCTTTCCCCTCTCCAGTTTTTGCTGAAAGATGATATACGGGGGAACCTGCCCCCTATAATAACGCAAGCAGTGAAAATATGGAGATGGGTGGCTAGACTAACAAGCTGGGAGGGACTCGACCCTGATATGTCCATTTTTTCCCTGAAGGCTTTTAAGGGAATAAAAGCACAACAGGGAGGTGAAATTTGGGGGAAGTATGGGTTAACCTCGTTGGGCCAATTTTGTCACGAAGGACAGCTTAGATCATTTACTGAGCTACAACAGCTACACAATCTCCCCAATCACATGTTATATAGGTATTTACAGGTGAAAAGCGCTTTTCAGCAGGGGGCCGCTCAGGGTTTGTTCCAAATCTCTGACTCACCGAGTAAAAGGTTTCTTAAGCATTTGAGTATGGGGAAAAGACTCTCTAAATTGTATAGGTTTATACTTTCCTTTCTGCAGTCTGAGGAGATGGCGCAGTTAAAAAGCAAATGGGCTGAGGATGTTCCCCAGATTGCCCAATTGGCTTGGGGAGAGGTGTTGTCATCCCCGCGATCTGCCACCACCTCAATCCGCATTCAACAGGTGCAATTTAACATCTTACATAGAAGTTATATGACGCCAGAGAGGTTGAAAAAAATAGACAGCTCCCACTCCGACAGTTGCCCAAAGTGCAACGTCGAAGTGGGTTCGTTTTGGCACCTATTATGGAACTGTCGCGAGGTGAAAGCATTCTGGGATGAGATTGTTAAAATAATGCTGCGAGTGGGTGCCCCCCCCAGGGCTCTCACAGTGTCTACCATGATATTGGGCGTATGGGATGAGCGGGTAAAAGCTGCTGAATGGAAACACCTAGTTAAGAATATATCAGCCATAGCTAAGGTTATTGTGGCCAGACATTGGATGGCCCCTACTGTTCCAAATATCAGCGAATGGTTGAACCTGGTCAATAGTACATGTTCACATGAGAGATACGTATACGCTACAAGGGGGGTCGCTTCCAAATACTCCAAGATATGGGGCCTGTGGGTAAAATCGTGTTATTACTCTGTTTCACTCAGTCACGAACGTTAATTTGTGGCTATCACTGTTAATTGATTCACGTTATTCACTATTATATAGCGTATATTTAAAATCTATGACACGTAGGCAAAGGTCTATATCGTAATTGATTATTATAAGCATATTTATTACAGCACCTTTTATATATATATATATATTTATACCTTTTTTGTTTAGTTAGATTATAGAACTATAGGATTTTTTTTTTTTTTTTTAAGTACCTATCACATAGGATCACGATCAATATTTCACATGATTTTTGGGAGTCACGTGCAGTTACACTTTGACTTATTATCCGTGGGGATTCCTCTCAGGAGTAAAGTTAGAATGGAAGAGTTACAGGGAATTGTAATTTATGTTTACTGAAGAGCCTTGTACGAAGAGGGAATGTCAATTTATTTTGTATTTCTAGATTTATTTTAAGATTGGGGCCAGGAAGCATGTTTTTTGTCTTTTTTTTTTTTTTTTTTTTTTCTTGTATGTGTGAGGGATGGGGTGGGGTGGGCTGGGATTAAGGATTAATTGTAATTTGTCATTGAATCTGCTTTGTAAAGAAAATTCGTTTCCTCTTTATTGATTGTTCACTTTTGTATATAAATAAAGACTCAATTAAAAAAAAAAAAAAAAATTCCTGCGAGGCATGAACCCTCATATTGCTATAAAGCCTTTATGCAAATTAAACAGAGGGAGGTACTATTTGAGGTCAAAATTAAATAGAAAAATGACATGGGACCTATATCAGAACTAGGCTGGAGTAAAGCATTGGCTAGCGTAAAAATTGCCACTAATCAAGATAGGTTCCAACAAATCCAGCTGTACCTGGTACATAGGACATACATGACACCAGAACGCATGTATAAATTTGGTGGTAGAGTGAATGCGAACTGCCCTAAATGTAATGATCCTGCTGGGACCTTTTGGCATTTACTTTGGACGTGCCCAAAGGTGGCTGGATTCTGGGCAGGGGTCATTGGCATAATGATATCAAAGGGTATTCCCCGTAATAACTATACACCTAAAGCCTGTATTCTAGCAATAATAGAGGATGGCTCAATGAATAAATATGAAAGGCAGTTTTTTATCAACCTGTGCACCCTGGCCAAAATTTGTATTGCCAGGAAATGGATGGCAGAAGTGGGACCAGAGGTGGCCACATGGGGTGCACTGGTTGATGAAACAATAGCCCATGAGAGATATTTATATGTGACAAGGGGGATGGAAGGCAAACACCAATTAATATGGGACAAATGGTGAAACAATTTATGATATAAACCTGATACTGGATCATGACAAATAGTAGATACTATTTACATCTGATACATCAAGAAAATAGTTGTTAACCTTAGGGGGGGGGGGGGGGGAATATGGTAATAGAGGGGAATGCGTACATTGGTTGTAAAAATGTTGTGTCCGAGACCCTATGCTGCACAATGGCATCTGAACGTCTAAAAAAGGTGGGGAAGAGAATAAGAATATAGTAGAATGTAGAAGATGCTGCCGTATGGTAATTGCATGAATTTAACTCACTTTAGCAATAAGGTAAAACACTTCTTTCTTTCTCTTTTTTCTTTTGCACTTTAAGCACTTTATAAAGCAGTAAGCACTTTAGGAAGTAGACAAATATATACACGTCTTAAATAGACATTTAGATTATATAATTAAATAGCACCTCACAAAGGGTTGTTTTTTTTCAAAAAAAAAAAAACCCTTAGATAAGCACAAAAAGCAGAAAAAATTAGAAAGACAATGGCAGAGGCCACTGAGGCAGTGTCGGGGACCGGATAAAAAATGATAAAGATATAACGAACTGTACAACCAAGAAACAAAAATGTAAATCCTAGCTCTCCTCTATATGTTTTTATGTGTTTGTATATGTATGTATGATTAAATTTGAAATTTATAAATAAAAATTGAATTAAAAAAAAAGAAAGAGAGGGTGGCATCGCGTCCAGTGGCAGCCCCCCTCCTGCACTAAGTTAGGAGCCAATGCTGGCTATTTATATAATTCATAGCAATTAAGTTGCAAGTTTAACCTCCGGGCCATTACCAAAGTTGTGTTTGGCTCTCATTAGCTTTAATGGAATCTCCAGCATCACCAAGGCCAGCCCTCTGACAAAGTCTCTGACAAAACGCCAGTGTCAAATGCAGTATCTCTATAGGGGGGTTCCAAATGCAGTCCACAATCATCCACGCTGCGGAACATTGGAGCAAGAGCAGGAGTTTGGAGGAATAATAGAAGATCCAAGTAATTACCCTGGACTTTAATGTAATCATTTGTCTTTTTATACACTGGATAATGTATTAATATCTAAAACTAGACAATCTGTACTATAGGCTGTATGAAACATATAAATAATATAAATAAGTGTTAGGTTAAACATGCCATAATAAATCAATACACAAGCATAATAGAAACAATACTTCACTTTCTTTGCACACATTCTCCAGGCTCCTGTCTCTTCTTCCTGGTAGCTACTCTCTAGTCCAGTGCACCGATCAGGAATCAGATCCACACCACAACAAATTTGGTAGAAGAAGAATCTAACACTGGGCAAGTGCAACATCTCCTCTCTGTCCCTTAAATTGCAAGATGTGATAGTAGCTTTAGTAATTGTTTACCTTTTCGGTACTCTTTACCTAGAAGGGCGCCCACGACCAAAAAATCGCATGCGATGCGACCGACGCGATGACCACGATTTCCCATAGGGAACAATGTTAAATGTCCCAATTTACCCGATTTTCCATTAAATGGCCCAATTGACCCGATTTTCCATAGGGAACAATGTTAAATGGCCCACAGAGGCCAAATAGGCACCCTGAAGTGTGAAATGGCCCCCCCAATTGTTAACGCCACCCCACGATCAACGTCAACCCGAAACGTGGCGAGCGTAGCGAGCCCGCGAGGGGCAGCGGTACGCGTCCTACGACCTTTACATACCCCCACTATCCACGTCGGCGAGGAGTTGAGAATAGAAAGTGTGGCAAGCGCAGCGAGCCACCGAGCCCGAAGCGTGGCGAGCGGACGCGGACAGCTGTGAAGCCCGCGAGGGGACGCGTATACCTGTGAGGGTGTCCGCGTCCCCTCGCGGGGCTCGCTGCGCACACCACACTTTCTATTCTCAACTCCACGTGGATAGTGGGGGTATGAAAAGGTCGTAGGACGCGTACCGCCGCCTCCCGCAGGCTCGCTGCGCTCGCCATGTTTGGAAACCTTTCCTTTAGATTTAATAGTGTGAGCATGGTAGTGTGGTCTGAGTTAAGAAAGTGGTGTATCAGTCGCAGGCCCTGGTTGTGCCATCTCTCATATATCTGATCCAGGGTGCCCTCTTGAAAAGCTCTGTTACCAGTTAGGGTTGAGAATAAAGATCGTGTACAGCATAATTTGGACCGCTGTCTCCATGATCGCCAGGCTATATACGGAGTATACAACAAGGGGTTAGTTTTTATGGCCGTTTCCATAGTTCCCATTGGGGAGTGTAGGTGGGCAGCTAATGTGGAGTTAGGAAGAAATGCTTGGTCTATAGCTTGGTCAACATAGTGGTTGGTCCCTTGCACCCAGTCCAGGGCATACCTCATGTTGGATGCTAATGCATATTCCTGAATATTAGGGAGGTTGATACCACCCAGAGACAGGGGTTGCTGTAGCTTGAATAATGCAATTCTCGGGCGTTTGCCTGCCCATATAAATTTTGTGAGGGCTCTATTGATCAGCATGGCGTCTTGTTTATTTATAAGATATGGCAGCATCTGGACTGGGTACAAAAGGCGAGGAAAGGAGACCATTCTATATAGCTGACACCGTCCCAAGTATGAGAGGGGCAAATGTTGCCATTTTGCAAAGTCTGCCTTTAATTGGGAGATGGAGTGTGAACATGCGATTTTTTAGTACATGCGATGCCCGCGATGGCCGTGATGGGCGCCCTTCTAGGTAAAGAGTACCACCTTTTCTATTGTTGTCAACATTTGAGCCACTTGCCAAGAGGAAGGGGGTTGCCAGGCAACCACCCGCTGCATTTGCCTATGATATACGTTGGGCAGTGGCTTGTGATGCTTCTTTGACCTACTGATGAGGGCCAAGGTTCCAGACTGTGCACTTGAATTCTACTTTATACATATGAAGATTGTGCATTTCAAGTATACTTATGTAAACTGTGCTCCTGAATGATAGCTTTTACTGCCTAGTACATTTACATTGCTGTTCTTAATCTGGTACACATGCACTAGCTGTATTTGCTATATATTTATCAATGACCCCAGACCAGGCTCTCCCTACTGAGTAGCAAACCCTCTCTGGAGACTGGTCACACCCCTAAACATGGGCCCCTATCACTGCATTGTTCTGGTGGGTACTTCATGCCCAAGTTCGAAACTGGTAGACAACCTGTATGTAAGGATTGTTATATGCAGTGTCATGCTCTCTATGATAATATTTCTGGTACCTGTTCTGCTGTTTTATTGAAGTAACTTTTAAAATAGTGATAGATTGTTTCTTATATAGTGCAGCAAACTCTATACATACAGTAGGAGCAAGTTTCATCTTTGCTCCTTTGGCCATGGCTAGCCATGGCTATTCTATTGTTCTCAGCTGCAATACGTATTGTATTGCAGCTGAGAACAATAGATAGATAGATAGATAGATAGATAGTTACAGAAGTACCAACACACTCGCCATTGCTATGAATGGGGTGCAAACAGCACCCAATTCCCAGGATGGGGTGCATTGGCCTGTGACCACACACTCTAGTAAATACAAATACTCATTTTTTGTGTGGGTGTTGCCCTGCTCCAGCCCCCTGCCCACATATATATCAACCCAAATATATAGATACAGAAGTACCAACACACTCACCATTCCTACGAATGGGGTGCAAACAGCACCCACACTTCCCAGGTTGGGGTGCAGTGGCCTGTGACCATATGGTGCTTGTAGAACCGGCACTTCCTTGGTCCAGTGTAATAATTCCCAGGTGCCTCCAGATGGATGTAGTCAACAGAGAACAGAATTTATGAGGCACTGAAATGGTCTTATTCAAATATTTGTATTGGTGAAAAACAGAATCAATGCATATCCATGGAATAAATGTTCCCATGTAATCCATGGATATGCATTGATTTTGTTTTTCACCAATACAAATATTTGAAAAAGACCCTTTGAGTGCCTCATCAATTCTGTTCTCTCTCTCTCTCTCTCTCTCTCTCTCTCTCTCTCTCTCTCTCTCTCTCTCTATATATATATATATATATATATAGGGAAGACGGTCCGGCACTCCCAGTAACAGTACCTCTCAGCGATCGGTGCCTTCACTGCAGGGACTTGCTGTGATATACAAACGAAGGTGCGGCACTCACGATCAGTCAAACAATAAACGATATGCTGCCACAGAGGTTCGATCAACGTTTCAAAACTTTATTGTTTTGTCATCAGGATAAAGATAACATGTAACACTGACCTTAATATAGCAGAGAATACACACCATGTGGAAAATGCTGTTTCCTGTGGGCGGGGCTGGGTACCCGCCCCTCAGTCCAGCCTGAATGACATCACTCACTAGGGACGCACTCAGATGACATCACCATCACCATAACAACATGAATAAAAAACAAACACACAGGGAATGATCCAGCACTGTAAAGAACAAGAGATATATAATCAATAAGCAGCAAAAAATGAACAAAAAATGCACAGAACATGATGACCAAACATGTTTAACGAAATATTCCAAGAGGTAGCATTTCATTTAACCCCCGAGGGGACATCGTGTCTAACTGGTGAATCCACCAGGACTCTTTGCGTAACAGTGCTCTCGCACGGTCGCCTCCTCTTTTGGAAGCTGGAACACAATCTATGGCTCTATATTTGATACTTGATACAGACTGGCTGGACAGATTGAAAATCCAACTTGCCTCATATAAAAGAGACTTAATCCAGTACAAGCAAGAAAAATTGTTTAAGGTACAAGGCGATTATGAACGCCACACTGTCTACAAATGGCTGTCCGGGAATCCCGGTGAGGGACCAAAACGTCCCTTCTTCCGCCGCAGACAACGTGGAAAACCTACCTATAGCCAGTTTGAGACTGATTCCTCACAGGAGCTACAGAGTTCTAATAGCGACAATGACAGACGCAATGCCAATGCCGGCCCTTTAGGGCCACGACCCCGGCAACCCCCGATAAGAGGTGGACGCGGAAGAGGCGCTACACCCGGAGGGGAAAACAACACGAGAGGCGGCAGAAGGATGGGTCGTCCGTCGACAAGAACCTGATATTTAATCTTTCATCATACGATCTTTCTCCTAGTGAGTACAAATTACTAAATCATGGCCTTTCATATGTCCCGACTGTCCCTTACAACGACCTACAATGGAGAATTGAACAACATGATCTCCTCCAGGCTGGACTGAGGGGCGGGTACCCAGCCCCGCCCACAGGAAACAGCATTTTCCACATGGTGTGTATTCTCTGCTATATTAAGGTCAGTGTTACATGTTATCTTTATCCTGATGACAAAACAATAAAGTTTTGAAACGTTGATCGAACCTCTGTGGCAGCATATCGTTTATTGTTTGACTGATCGTGAGTGCCGCACCTTCGTTTGTATATCACAGCAAGTCCCTGCAGTGAAGGCACCGATCGCTGAGAGGTACTGTTACTGGGAGTGCCGGACCGTCTTCCCTATGTTTGGGAGTCTCATGCGCCCCATGTGACTCACCAGTCCTATTTGGCACCCAGCATTCGATTTTGACAGAATTTGTCACACCACAGGCTACCATCCCGGAGGTTAATCCAAATCTCCATTTTAATTCTCTGTTTTTGGTGATTGCACGGAGGTGTCTACACAGCGTGTCGACCAGCCATAAAGCTAGTGTGCTTCCTTTAGCACTAAAATGGCAGAAGATGAAGTACCAGACCTGTTTGACTTCCCCAGGGATAATACATATACGTTTTCAGATGTGGAAATCGGGTCCATCATTTTGAAATCCGGTATGGCCGAAGAAGCGGGCACTATGTCGGCAGACATTGTATACCGGGACCTCTTGCGCCTCAAAAAGAAGGAGGTGGACTACCACCTGCATGCAGTGTCCCTAAGTGACTATTTTAAGGCAAAGATGATCCCTAGAGGTTTCAGGGTGAGGAACTGTCCCACTATAGGCCGGTTTGATCCATCGTTTTGCAAGCGGTGGGTCGGCATCCTTAACCGCTGTTCGTTGGACTTAATGGTCCTAGTTGTGGAACAGTCCTCTAAAGAACTGGTAATCATTAAAGAAAAAATAACTAAATTTGAGGATGAACATCTGGCCACGTTGTCGACCGACCTTGATACAGACTGGCTGGACAGATTGAAAATCCAACTTGCCTCATATAAAAGAGACTTAATCCAGTACAAGCAAGAAAAATTGTTTAAGGTACAAGGCGATTATGAACGCCACACTGTCTACAAATGGCTGTCCGGGAATCCCGGTGAGGGACCAAAACGTCCCTTCTTCCGCCGCAGACAACGTGGAAAACCTACCTATAGCCAGTTTGAGACTGATTCCTCACAGGAGCTACAGAGTTCTAATAGCGACAATGACAGACGCAATGCCAATGCCGGCCCTTTAGGGCCACGACCCCGGCAACCCCCGATAAGAGGTGGACGCGGAAGAGGCGCTACACCCGGAGGGGAAAACAACACGAGAGGCGGCAGAAGGATGGGTCGTCCGTCGACAAGAACCTGATATTTAATCTTTCATCATACGATCTTTCTCCTAGTGAGTACAAATTACTAAATCATGGCCTTTCATATGTCCCGACTGTCCCTTACAACGACCTACAATGGAGAATTGAACAACATGATCTCCTCCGGAAAATTAAACTGAAAGAACATTTTCAAAATAATCCCGGGTATATCCCTGACCCACCTAACATCATTCCTGATTCCATTAAGAAATACCGACCACCATCGACATTTGAGCCGTATACCACTAATCCCTCCATCAGGACATTTGCCCAAATCATCCAACAGCAAACTGAGGATTCCATCCCGCATCTACCCCCTATTCACCCCAACTTATCAGCACAAGAAAGAGAAGCATTGCAGAGACTTCGATCCAACGATGCCTTAATAATCCGCCCGGCGGACAAAGGCGGCGCAATCGTGCTGCAAGACATCGCAGATTACGACAAAGAAGTCCAACGCCAGCTGTCAGACACCGCCACCTATCGAAGACTGACCAGCAATCCGACCCAGGTATGTAGGAGTCAACTGGCTTCTCTTCTAGAACTGGGGGTCACACAGGGCATTTTAACTAATAACATTAAAGACATCCTGTTACCGGTGCACCCTACGGTGCCTATATTTTATACTTTGCCCAAAGTGCATAAGGGGTTGGACCCTCCACCTGGGCGCCCCATTGTGGCCGCGCAAGGGTCTCTTCTACAACCGCTGGCAACTCTAATTGATGATTGGTTGCAACCCCTCATCAAAAAGCAACCTTCATTTATTCTGGATACCACGGACTTTTTGCTGTCCCTGGAACCGTTTTATAAATCCAAGGATATTGGTTGCCTAGCAACGATTGATGTGACGGGATTGTATACGGCCATACCACATGAGATGGGACTCACGGCCCTACATAGGTTCCTGGTCGCACAGAGTGACTTTGATGGGACCAAAATTGAATTTATTGTGGGTGCCATGGAATTTTTATTGAAAAACAATTTTTTTCTGTACAATGATGTGTTTTATTTGCAGCTATGTGGTGTTTCTATGGGGTCCTCAGTAGCCCCTTCTTTCGCAAACATTTTTATGTTTTCCATTGAAACAGATGTATTTTTTTCAAATGTCGTTTTTTCATCCAATTGTCTTTTGTTTAAACGTTTTATTGATGACCTGTTTATTTTGTGGAAGGGTACATCTCTTTCCCTCTCAGATCTCATTAATGGCCATAATAATACTTCCTGCCCTATAAAATTTACGTTTGATATAAACTGCACAAGGGTACATTTCCTGGATGTAGATATCACGTATAACACCGAGACATTGGAGACCAAAGTTTTTGTCAAAAGTACGGACCGCAACACCATGTTGCAACCCCAAAGTTGCCATCCGAGAAAACTTGTAGAAAGTCTGCCTTATTCGCAGATGTTGCGTTATAAGCGCATTAACAGCAACCATGAAACCTGCAAGACACAAATCAGTGAGTTTTGTGAAAAACTCGAACAAAGGGGTTATAACAGACAGAGGTTGAAAAAGTGTCAAGACAAGGTTCTTGATCTTGACAGGAAGTCACTCCTAGAAAAAAGAGCCGTAGATAATAAAAATATGGAGGGGATTCTTCCCATGGTCACCCGCTTCAACACCGCAGCACCTCTGATTGTGTCCACTGTAAAAAAGAACTGGCCTATTTTGGCCAGCGATAAAAGCCTTCCTTTTGACAAATTGAGAGTTATGCCCTGTTACACCAAGGGCAAAAATCTCAAACAACTCCTGGTCAAAACTGACATACATTTTAAACCTGATGCCACCAGTAGTAACTGGCTTGACAACGTCCGCACAGGTAATTTCAGATGCCCATGTGTCACCAGCCAGTTTTTACAGACAGGTGACACCTTTAATCACCCATATTCGGGTAAAACATATGTCATCAAACACCACTTTACCTGCAATTCTACACACATTGTGTATCTTATCACCTGCCCCTGCAGTATGTATTATGTGGGGAAAACAGAACGCAAACTGAAAGAACGCATGGCGATGCACAGGCACTCTATACGCAGTGCCCTGACAAGTGGGAAAAGCGATCAGCCGGTTGCGAGGCATTTCGCTGTTAAAAAACATCCCCTGTCCAGTCTCAAATATAGAGCCATAGATTGTGTTCCAGCTTCCAAAAGAGGAGGCGACCGTGCGAGAGCACTGTTACGCAAAGAGTCCTGGTGGATTCACCAGTTAGACACGATGTCCCCTCGGGGGTTAAATGAAATGCTACCTCTTGGAATATTTCGTTAAACATGTTTGGTCATCATGTTCTGTGCATTTTTTGTTCATTTTTTGCTGCTTATTGATTATATATCTCTTGTTCTTTACAGTGCTGGATCATTCCCTGTGTGTTTGTTTTTTATTCATGTTGTTATGGTGATGGTGATGTCATCTGAGTGCGTCCCTAGTGAGTGATGTCATTCAGGCTGGACTGAGGGGCGGGTACCCAGCCCCGCCCACAGGAAACAGCATTTTCCACATGGTGTGTATTCTCTGCTATATTAAGGTCAGTGTTACATGTTATCTTTATCCTGATGACAAAACAATAAAGTTTTGAAACGTTGATCGAACCTCTGTGGCAGCATATCGTTTATTGTTTGACTGATCGTGAGTGCCGCACCTTCGTTTGTATATATATATATATATATATATAAAACATATGTATATATTTATAGATAGATATGTTGTATATTATCTTCAATTTGAATTATGCCAACCTTTAAAATGTTTTCCCTCGAATCAATACAATGAAATAATATTTCTGCTTTTAGAAATGTCACTGTCTGTAGTACTTCACCTTAAAGTGAATTATCCTTCTCTTTATTATCAATTATTCTCATACAGAACAATTTAATGACACCGTGGCCATGCCACTATCATTTGTCCTTGGGTAGTTTGACCCTTTTAACTTAGAAGTTCTTTTCCTTCGCGCATTTCATAATAAATTTTCCTCCATATAAGCCAACTAATTGCACTCTTTATATGATTTCCCATCCAGAGCGTAGTCTATTACTTTACTTGTACCCCTATTCAGGCACACCTGTCATATGTAGTGATTTGCATTAAGTAACACTACCGGCACATGGTGCTTTTTTATTAAGATGTAAGTGGTTCGAAAGCATGCGTGAGGGCAAATTGCTTTCGAAACTGAGAACTAACATGCAAAAACAGTCATTAAGCCCCAAGAATTTGTCCTTACAGATAAAAGATCTGCAAATGAAGGACACTATTCAAATAAAAAAATAAAAATGAGCGACAGTACTCAACGGTGAGTTCTATAAAATAATCACGGCACATATTCACATCACAATGAGCAAGTACATTTGTTCTAATATATTCCGCAATTCTTCATTGTACATTTAGTCTTGTGTACATAAAATATGGAGTCTATATAATAAATGCTATATTGACAATAAACTTTTGTGCTACACAGTTAAATGTAAATGCATTCAGAAATTCGGCCAATGAAAGAGAGCTGCAAGACCAGTTGCCAGGCAGCTGAAAACATTATAGGGACAGAGCATCAGAACCTGCCGAACATCTAGTCTGACTTAAAGCAAAACTAATTTTATGGTACTGATACAGGTCGGGTCTCCCTTATCCTTGTATTCCAAAAACCGAAGTTTACGGAAAACCCTGTTTTTTTGTGGTTTTACCCCCCAGACCCTTTTTTCATACTTACCTGGTCCCCGATGTCCATGGTGGCCTCCTGGATACTCTTCAGCGGCATCTCTGGTCCCACGGTGCATTGTGCAAATGCACGGGCGCGCTGGTGACGTCACTTGCACAATGCACCCCTGGGACCGGAGATGCCTCTGAAGAAGATCCTGAAGGCCGCCGTGGATGCCGGGGGACACCATAGATGTCGGGGGACCATCGTGGTAACACGAGGGGACCATCGTGGCAACACGAGGGGACCAGGTAAATCTAGAAATTCCAAAATCTGAAAAAAGTCCCTTATACAAAATGCTCATGGTCCCGAGCATTTCGGATAAGGGATACTTGACCTGTAGAAAATACGATTTGGTTGGCTAATAAACAAGAACACAAGAGTCAAAACAATTAGTTCAACCCCCTTGTTGTAGACTTGCAGTGGGGAGCCCAAACTGTGGGGTCAATTCAGGTGCGAATTTGGCCCCATACCTGGGGGTCTGCGCATGCGCGGATATGAGCATATGCAAACCCCCTGTGTTAACGCCTTCAGCGGGTCTCACACTTACCTAGGTGTTCATTTAGTGGGCAGGGGGCTGGAGCAGGGCAACACCCAGCATTTTATGGGTGAGCTATGCAAATGCAGCCGCGATGATGCCTGCTACGGATGGGCGACTAACATCACATGATGCCAGCGCCCGCCCCGAATTCGGAGGATAGCGTGTAAATGAGAAGTCAGTCTAGGCTGACTTTTCATTAGGATGGGCAGAAAAATCATTTGATGGTGCGATATTACACACAGCCCAGCGAACAGGTCTGAATGAGACCCTGTATGCTTATGCACGCTGGGGTGCCTCGAGACACTTGCTGTGGTTCCTGGGGTTGGTGGTTCTGGACAAAAATGTATTATTTATTGTCAAAGTTAAAACATGTGTCGATAATTGAAACCACAGCTTAGTCCACCACCAGATAACTGGAAATAAATGTGACAAGTAAGCACAATTTACTTTTTTTTTTAAAGAATAATTATCAATATATCTTGGGCTGCTAAGCAGGATTGTGGCTTCATATAGATGATAAAAAAAATAGCTGGTGAAAAAGCGCTAATGACAAATGATCTAGATATACTATTCCAGCTGCTGACTAGATGGGATCACCAATCCCAATAGGAAGAAAAATATAACAAGATAAAAGAAAGTGCTCGGAATATATATAAATTAGAGCCAGTCTAAATTAATTAAGATGCAAAATTACATTTATCAAAACAATACGACAACATACATAAATTAACATATAATATCCAATATGTTCATAGATACCGGCCGATACCACACACAAAAAAGATTTTTTTTTAAATAAAATGTGAAAATATGAAATTCATGAGGGTCCCCTTTTTTTTTTTAAAAATGAAAGAAACAATTTTAAATCCGCTGCCGCCAATTTAGTAGTTTAGTAAGTAATCAGCCATTTAGTAAGGTTATTGTGCAAGCAGTCTAGTGTCAATGATGGTAACAATGATGCAGTTGGTTATGTTATAGTTCCCAATCCTCCAGTTAATAGTTAAATGGCATGCAGGAAAAAAAAAAGTTAGACACCAGACCCTGGTTTTAATCCAGGCTTTCATGTGCCGGCCGGCGGTTCCTTGGATGGCAGAGCATCACGAACTGACGCGTTTCCCTGCTTACTGCAGCTTTCTAAAAGATGAAGATCACACTTTTCTATTTACCATGTACTTGTCCAAATTTGCATTTGTACTGTAAATCACAATCTTTCTTGTATTCTTCTTTCTTTGCTCATCTATGTGTTGTCAGGCGCTGCGGAACCCTTGTGGCGCCATATAAATAAACGATAATAATAATAAAATGTCAACCTTTTGACTGTCGACCTAGACACTGTCGACATAATGCTTGTGTCAACCTTTTTGAATGTCGACATTATTACATGTCAACCTTTTTGCTTGTCGACCTTCTTGTTTGTTGACCTAATGGTTGTCAACCTTTTGGCTGTAGACCCGTTGTCCGGATCCCCTAGATACTGCTCTACTATGGGCAACCTGTATCAATTGTTAATCTCCACCCAATAATTAAACCAACCAATATACACAACTCTGTATCAAGCACCTACTCAATGTACCTTCAATTCCTCCTATTCAATGTTACCATTTTCTCCTTAAACATTTGTATTTACTTACCTTACCACACAGCCCCTTATACATGCTACACCACACAGTAGTAATACCCATTATACTGTACACATAATGCCACACATTAATAGTGAACTTATACACATTACGCCAGGTACTAATTATCCAGGCCCAGGTTTGACAGAGGGGCCCAGTGGGGGCCCTGGTCCTCCCTTCATTTCCTGGAAGCAGGAGAAGCAGGGCGCATGGCCATGCCTCTCGTAATTAATCCACACCCCCATAGGGCCCAGACATACTCTCTACTGTCCTCTCCAGGCCAAAGGCCTATGTGGAAGGTAAATCATTTGTGTTGCAATTCTAATGGGGGGTGCAACATATCATCTCTTCTAGTCTCTGCAGACAATGTGGGAGATGGGACAGAGCATGAGGAGTAGACAGCTACAGCACTACCTGCTGTAATGTACTGTATATTAACAGCAGTGCACCCGGCAAAGAAGGAGTTGTGTGTACCGATAGCTAGTGGTGGTGGCACATAAAGATGATTACCATTTGCAGCTGGAGGTGAATGGTTCCAACATCAGGGCATGTGTATGGCTGTGAATACTGGTCCAAGAGCAATGAAGCTACAATAATGGGAACAAGTAGTCCCTACAGTAAGTATTTCCCATTTGAGTTTTATTGTAGGTGATCTTTCCAATGAGTACTCATTCGTCTATGTGGTGCTTGTGCCAATGGACCATCCTACCTGGCCCATGGTCAGATGTAGCACTCCTTTTAGATAGATAAATTACAAGCCAATCAACTGGTAACTGTCATTTCACAGGATGTATTTGAAAAATAGCATTTAGGGGCTGACCGGTTGGTAACCGATCTCTCTCCACTTTATCTCTCTTTAAGATTTGATATGTATCCCCCCATTCAGGGCTGGATTAGGTCTGTGGGGGCCTTGGACAACAAAATTGTGCCCCCCTCCCTAGTCTAGGATGGAGGCAGATGGTACCTGGGTAGCATGGGGTCCAGGCAGCGGGGATCCGGGCAGCGCCGCAGCAGGGTCCATGCAGCGCTGGGGAGGCAGCAGGGTCCCTGTGGCAGATGGGCAGTCAGCTGCGGGGTCCCCGCGGCGGATGGGAACTAGTAGCGGTATTGGTGGAGCGGGAAGCGGCTGTTGAACACGCAACTATATTTTAAAAAATCTGGCTGGCCGTTTATTGTCTGAGAGAATTCTCTAAGCCCATAAACAGCCAGTCAATCTTTTAAAAATATGATTTTACATTCAGCAGCCACTTCCCGCGCCGCCAATACCGCTACTAGTTCCCATCTGCCGCAGGGACCCCGCTGCTGACTTCCCATTCGCCGCAGGGTCCCCGTCGCTGACTGCCCAGCCGCCGCAGGGAGCCCTTCCTGCCCTGTGCTACCCGGTCCTACTGCCTGCCACCCACCTGCCACCACCACAGCAGTGCCGGTTTGGGGGCCCCTGATGTCCAGCTTGCCTCTGTAGCCCTGTGGTTTACAATCAGAATGTTGGGTAGTATGGCTTTATGCTAGAGCAACATTTAAATAAAAGGGAAATGCAAACTATTACTAGAAGGTATTTAACATTGAGTTTTCTCTATCTATAGAAAAAGAAAAATTCCAACAAAGAATGATAGACTGTGGCTAGTTCGTAGCAAATGAGCATTATCATTTGTTGGCTTACTGCATAATTACATAGTATAGAAAATATTATTGGATTTTTATAAACAGAGTAATTTTCTTGTACACAAATCAAGGGAACAGTCCATGGCAAAGAAAATCCATTTTGATAGTGTAAATATTTGCTTTTGAAATGCTGGATGAGGGATTAGTTATTTGAAACTACAAAAGCAAAATTACTAATAATGATTGGTTTCAAGTAATTAAATGCTTTTATGCAAATTCATGAACCATAAATATGACCTGGGAACAAAAGACTGCTTAACAGTTAGCATTAAGCAATACATTAGTATATCAATTAAACAGAACTCCGGTTGGATGAAAAGGATGCAGTAGTGTTACCATGGAAACACGAATAGTGTGAGGATTAACACCCAAATTGGAATGGAGATACACAGCAAAATGTTTGCAAATATGTCTCAAAAGTTATGTTCATTTACAAATTACTAATTCAATGCGGTTTTAACAGCAGGAAACCCAACATTAGCGCCTTGTGTCTATTGTTTTACCATACAGAATAAGTGGTTCACTTTAAATCTAAATTTTTTGAATAGACAGATCAGCAGCATATATTGTCACTATATAAATATTTGTCACTAAATAAATACCAGTCGAAAATAATAGAACAACTTAATTAACACACAATGTTTTTGATCAAATTCTATTTAAACACTTTTATTTTTTGAAATAAACATTCATTGGATTTATTTTTGGTTCTTGTCGACACTCCATCAATGGTGGAGTCTTTCAATGCTTAGGGAGCGGGCTACCCAGGGCTGCCACTCGAAATTGTGGGGCCCGGTACGGATTTCTAGTCCACCCCCCCCTCACTTACCACCCAGCTAGGCTTGGGGGGAAGCAGAACTCCCCCTCCCCCTTCCACTGTGCTGCCTGCGCTGAACGAAGCCCACTGCTGCCGTAACACAGGCTTCTTCCCCTCCAGACGCTGATGGCCATTTAAAATATGATGCTGACCTGTAAGCCAATCGGGGCTCGTGGCCCGGCAGCCAATCAGAGTGGCTGCCGGTATGCAAGCTCTGATTGGCTCATCAGTCGTGCTGCAATTTAACCTCTGCCGGCACCGGAGGTGAAGAAGCCTGCGCTCTTGGAGCAGTGGGCTTCGTTCAGCACAGGCAGCACAGCATATTCAGTCGAGGTGTGCAATGGGCAGAATGAGTGGCCCAGGCCCTTTCTTCTATGTCAGAAATGCCGCTGTACCCACTGCATCCCCAGATGGCAGCCCTGGGGCTCAACCCCCCCCCCTTCCCCCGAGGACCCACCGGCATGTGAATGGACCATGGAATGATTTTTTTCCACCGTTCGCAAATAAAAGTATGTTTATACTGACTTTTATTTGGCTTTGAAATGTCCAAGAACGGGGAGGCCACTGATGTCATGTGATGCCAGCTGCCCGTCTAGTGCAGGTTTCTTCACACCTGCGTTCGCATGGGGAAGCCCAGTGTTTTTTTGTGCATACCCACTGTACCCACAAGAATGTTTGGCGTCCCCAGATGCCAGCCCCCTGTCCACCCCAATGTGTGCGAAATGCCTCGGTGGCTGTGATAGTTGCCGAAGGAATTTGCACGGTTATGGATCATTAGGTCACCAGCATTATGGTCGACAAGCATTAGGTTGACACCATTAGGTCGACATGTTCAACATGACTTAAGGTAGACATGCAGGAAGGTCGACTTGACTTAAGGTTGACATGGGTTAGGTCAACAGGGTCTTTATGTCAACAGGATATTTCTTGACTTTGTAAAATGTCCAATCTTTCATAGAAATTTTACAAAATTGTACCAAAATTGTCTGCCATCCCAGTCCAAGACACTTATTGCTCTTGCAAAAAAAAAAGCCTTATAAGGACATTTTACATATTAACTTAGTAAGTCCGGCTGAATAAAGACTTACTTCTATCAAGTTCAACGTGTAATTAATAATTTTTAACCTGGAGTCAAGTAGTGAATTTGTTGTCCCCTATTCCCTTCATTATCCCGTAGGGTGATGGTTATCACCCTGAATTTTATTATCCAATAAATACTTGTCCAACCTTATCTTAAATGTACTTATTGTGTCTGCCAGCACCATGTCCACTGTCAGGGAGTTCCAAATCTGTACTCCCCTGACCATCAAGAAACCCCTTCTTCACAGAGTCTGAAAACTCTCTTCATCTAGTCTAAATGGATGCCCTTGTGTCCTGGTCACTGACCTCAAGGTAAAGAGTGTTCCTGATAGTTCTTTATATTGCCCCCTGATACAGTTATACATGTTTAGCATATTGCCTCTTAAGCATCTTTTCTCGAGTGTAAACATACCTACAGCTCATGGACTCTATTAGCTTAGTTGCCCTTCTTTGTACTTCTTTGAGTTCTAACGTTTCCTTTTTGTACTCCGAATTCTAGATTCAGTCTAACCGAGGCCTTATATAGTGGCATAATTACAGCTTCTTCGCTCACTTCCATGCCCCTTTTCATATAGGCTAGAACCCTGTTGACCTTATTTGCTGATCCTGGGCACCAAGGGCCTTATTCTGGTTCACTCTTAGAGGCAAATTCCTTCTCAAATGGACAAAACCATGTGCACTGCAGGTGGGGCAGATGTACCATGTGCAGAGAGAGTTAGATTTGGGTGAGTTATTTTTTTCTGTGCAGGGAAAATACTGACTGCTTTATTTTTACACTGCAATATAGATCTCACTTTGAAGAAAAACCCCACCCAAATCCAATTCTCCCTGCACATGTTATATCTGCCCCCCTGCAGTGCACATGGTTTTGTCTATTTGAGAAGGAATTTGCCTCTAAGAGTGAACCAGAATAAGGCCCTAAGTACTGCACCCAATTTTATTATCAATTAGTACTCCCAGGTCCTTTTCCAAGTTAGATAAGCTTAACTCATCTAGTATGTGTCTCCAAATATTCAAGACTTTACATTTTTCAACACCGAAAAGGCATCTTCCATTGATATGCACACTGCAGTTTTATTAAAATCCTTAATTCCTTTTACAACTAATCTCTATTCTCTGTATAGAAGCCAGTTCTTTATCCAGTTCCAAATTGTATCCTCTAGTCCGAAATCCTCCATTTTTTTGCTACAGTGTCAAAGGCCTTCTCAAAATGAAGGTGCCCCATCCAGGGCTGTGTAGCCACAATATTCATGTTTCGGCCGGGTGACCTTGTATAAAAAGTGTCCACCGGCTGTGGCATGACACCGCTGGCTGTTGGAGCCCGGTGCTGGTTTCAAAATATGGGTGACCCCCAGTATTTTTCCCCTGTATTTGTTGAACCAGGACAGGCTCAAATAGTTGGTTATGCAGGGGGTGGGACCCCACGCTCTTTTTTCTTTAATTTTAACTTTAATGCACATTAACTTTATCTCACTGATCTTTGCATGGTTCTGTCAAACTTGCCAGGCTGGACCTGGTCTAATTATTTAGCAATTTTTGGTCATGTTAAGGGTGCGATATTTAAAAAATTGCACCTTATTACATTTGCAATTTTTATGTTTTATATGAGAAATATGGGTGCGATTTTGAATGTGTGATTTTTTAACAAGTCAAGAATGTGCGATTTTTGGGCAAAAAACGGCCAAAGTAGTAATGTGCAAATTGTGGTAAAATTTGCACGTTACTACATTGGCCGTTTTTTGCCCAAAAATCGCACATTATCAAAAATTGCATTTTACTACATTTGGCCCTTTGTGTGGTTTGTGATGTGACCACATTATCATGAGTGCGTATGTGTGTATGCGGTGGTCAGTAGTAGCCGGTTATGGCAGACTATTAGTAGAAGATGGAGGGAGACCTGGGGCTGTGTACTGTATGTTATTTCATTGTACAGCCAACCATGTACAAGCATGAGCTAATGCTTGATGTACAAGGAGGCCCTCACAACAGTGCCAAATTAAAATCTCGGATGCCTTTAGAAATGTACTGGTATGGGCAATTGTATGCTTTTTGTTTTGCAAGACAAAAAAAATGCAATAGGGAAATCTGAGCATCTCATTGTCTAACATGCCTTAAGTGCAGGCTTGGGTTGGCTAATGGATGCTACAGTCTTGCCACAAGGAGGGAGGGTGCAAGAGATTGTAAGCTCTTCAGAGCAGGGCCCTCTTCCCTCCTGTTGTCAAAGCCCTCTTCTCTTCACATTTCACTCACAGTTCTCCAGTACTCAAACACTCAGCGACCATCTTCGTCCACATACTCATCTCCATCTTTGGCCGCCCCTAGTTGCACATTGGCCAAGCGCCTTGAGTCCTGTTGGAGAAAGTGCGCTATATAAATTAAACTTACTTACAAAGGAGATTTGAGATTTGTATTTTTTTTTTTCATTTTTTCATTTTCATGTTTCAAAGAAATAAAAGCTGTTTTATGTAAGTAGGTTACGCAAATATTTAAGCAAAATATTGTATTTCAAAGAATCTCTCCTACACACTGCGGCCATACTTCCCAGCTCTGACTACTGGACTACTCAAGGTACCACTAAATACTGTACTAGATAAACTCATTACTACTTCAAAGCACTTACCCACTTCAACATGTAAAATTTTAATAAATATTATAGTCAATAAGCCTGACATGAATATTTGCTAGATATTATCGTATTAGTTTCAAGGGTATATTAGCATTACAGAACAAGTAAGCTTAAAATAAGTGATTAATAATATACACATTCCCGTAATAGAAAAATGTTAATGGATTATCACAAATTGCAGAGTACAATTACTAGAACAAAAACAGTGACAGCTATTGTCTCATTTCTGCTTCATTTGCATTGTTTTTCAACCTGAATGATAATGTTGTTCAGTTCACTTGCAAAGCCGAATTAGCTTCATTGCTTCATTAATTCACTCTGTAGTAAATTGTACTATGCCAATATATTATTTAATAATATCCAAAGGAATGCCAGGGTGAATAAACTTCCAGCACGGAACAAGAGTAATTCGTTCATCTATTTTCTATGTATTTAAAAATCAAAGTTATAATGACATAGCCATGAGTATGTGACTTTATGGAATTTGAATAATCACAATAACACTTTTGTTGGATTTGGGCAATTATTCACTCATTTTCTGCTTTCGGGTGACTTTCATTTGTGTCTTATGATTGTCCTTCTGCAATATGTACTAAATAATTAGAGTTTCAATATTCAGTATGTTGGACGGAATTCAATTGTCTGTGATGTTGAGTAGCTTTGGGAACGAGTGCCAAGAACCAATAGCAGTTCCAGAACAAATTGACAGGTGGCACAATGAAAGAGGAGGGGGAGGAGTTATATATGGCTCCTGCAAAAGAGGGTGTGGTCTTGCAAAAAGAATGTGGCCTCAAAAGGAATCCTGTTTGTGTATGATAGGGGAGTTTCATGCTTCGGAAAGGAAGAGGATGACAAAAGAAAGATGTATTGGGGAGATATGGATGCAGGGGAGACACAGAGGGTGGCAGGGAGAGGGTAATGGAGAGAAGCAGTGGGTGACAGAGAGAGGCAGTGGGTGATGTGAGAAAGATGGTAACAGTGTGAGTCAGGAAGTGATAGGGAGAGTGTGAGACTAGGGATATGGTGACATGTCTAACAACATATTGCTGTGAGGGTGCTGACTCCAGTGGTAGGACAATTGGTCTTTCTTAAAACATTACTACTTTGTGTCTAAAATGTAGTTTTACTTAGGAGAAAGTTTAAAGATTATGATGCTCACACTCGAATATTGACAGCCGACATCCTACATGTAAGTATGCCAGGAAGGGCTAGGGTCAGGCAGGGAATGCTGGAGGACTGCTGGGGGGGGGGGGGGGGGGTAGTGTTAGGCTGTGAGGAGGGGAAGTTAGGAATAGGCACTTACAAGGGGGGTGAAGGTTAGGCACTAGCAGGGAGGGTTAGGGTCAGGCTGCGGGAAGGGAGGATTAGTCTACTGCAAGGGAGGGGGAGCGAGTTATGGTACATATGGAGCCCCTTTTGCGATTCTCTGTATCATGATGCCAGTGTCCATCTTTTGATTTACAGCATCGTGACCACCGGGATATCATATGTAACCTGCTGATAGCAGGGCTTGATGACGTGAGTGTTGCAAATTGCTCCAATATGGACATTCATGACCATGCTCCCTACTGTGTCATACTGCGAATTACAGCACTGCACAGCAATAGGTGGGACTATGATGAGCTATCTCCCCTCCAGGATCTACCAGGGGGATGCAAAAACTGTATGCAGGTTTGACTATAACAAATAAGTCAAAATCCATTGAGATAAATACGATTTATAGATAATTTTATTTACTTTGCAGCCTAATACCTGAAATTATATCTGAATATAAATATTTTTATTGACCTAAGGCAGTTGCATATTCCATTAAATGCTGAAACATGCCACTTAACATTCATAGAAATAGAAAAAAATAAATGATGACACTGTCAAGTCCCTTGTTACCATATGTGAAAAATAATATCTGCAATGGTTCAAGACACGGAAAAGCTGTTATAAGACATACATTTATATTGAATTTGGATACATATTAGACAATTAGCTACTTTCCAAACATTATTTCTGGCCACGTAGTCCTCCAGGAGTCATGTCCTATCTGCATTTATAACTCATTAGAAAAGAGTCATTCTGTCATGTCTGAGCATCTAGGGATTTAACATCATAAATTTAGAGGGTCTAATGGACTAGGTAGACCTTTCCTACGAAGCACATACTATATCTCTTGGGTAAAGATGAGGAAAAAGAATTGTAGTACTGTATAGAACAATACTGCCATGAATAATGTGATTATGAAGATCTGGGTTATATTGTTATTAGAGATGAACACACAGAAAATATTCTGTGGAATATGCATGGCACTACTGTCTAGCACACATTCAGGTGCCTGTCACTGTACCATACAGCCTACTGCTGCCCAGTGTCCTTAGATTTGTTTCTTCACTCATGTTGCAGCCCAAGGAGCTGTTCAGATAGAGCAACCTTGGGTCACCCTCGGAACTCCTCTTCCTGCTGTCCCTGGTTGCCCACCTCTACAAGTGATGTCATGACATCCACCAAATTCATCCCCTCTGCATGCGCAATGTTTTCTTCTATTGTAAATGTCAGCTCCTGATAGGTCCAAAGTAGACATGTGCAGATCCGGATATACCCAGATTTACCCGGATCTCAAAATGGGATCTTGTTGGCTATCGGCTGTCACTTGTTTTCGTTCCAAAACATGTGACAGCCAGATAGCCAATAAGATCCCAATTGAGATCCAGGTAAATCCGGATCTGCACATCTCTATTCCAAAGTTGATTAAAGACTGTGCATCATTTTGCATGTTTTAAATGAACTTAATTGATTATACAACAGATACAATTGACATGAGCATCATGAGGGAGTGTGTGATTATTAGGGTTTTTTTTTGTTTATTTCTATTTAAATAGTTTCAATGTGCTACAAATATTTCAATTAAATGTTAAATATGTGCGCTCTGTATAAGAAACTGTGAATGAATGAATGAATGAATAAATAATTAAATAAATAACATTTTGTTAAATTTTTTTAATCGAATTATTAACCTGAAGCAATATGGCACATGCCATAAGCAAAACCTCTTCAATACTCATTAATTCTTTCTAGTCCTTGTGTGAGCAAATTCTAACCTTTGACATTCTCATCAGATCATACCAGACCTTTGTCCCCCGTATGCTATTCTACCTGAACAACCCTTGAGAGAATGCAATGGCAATGGTAGAGTCTTTAGAGCCACAATGTTAATTGAACCCAGACACAAGAAGGCAAAAAAGAAAACACTCATCCAAGGGGCAGGTGTTCTAGATAACTATTAAAAGCGCAGTTTCATTGTAAATATATATATATATATATATATATATATATATATATATATATATATATATATATATATATATATATATACATGTACATCCATACACACAAGAAATCAGCTTCTATATCAGCTTCAATAGTCTGGTAAAGCCATCAGCCACTTATTTTATTAATTTCTGGAAAAGTATTACTGGTTCCTTCCTGTTACTCGAAATACAGTACTTAAAAACATATAAAATCTTAAATACAGGATATACATCATCTACAGTATATACTGTTATATTAAATGTTCAATGTATAATAATTTAATTATGTGTAAAAGTAAACTTAAATTATAATACATTTTTCTAACCTTCTTTAAAAAGTGTTATAAATGAACATGTACAGTAGGTGTGTAATTTACAATTACAAACGGACAAGATGATACAGCCCACTTTAGCGCTGGTTCAGGTTAATACTTTTCTCTGTCCATTAATAGGTAAATAGTTCTCAATTTGCCACAATAATAATGCTTGAAATAAGCCAATCATAGCCAATCATAGTGCTTTGAATGTATATAATATATATATAGAAGCCAATCAACAAGCATACAAAAAAAAATATAACGTATATAAAATATACATAGTATGCATCCTGGAATGTTCAGAATAAATGTATTTTATTATTATGTCTTCAAAATAAAGAAATGATAGTAATAAATATTTTAGTTCATAAAGTATTTCAATCGCCCACGCATATAGGAATCAACCAATTGTGCCACTAGCACCACCAAATAAATAGGCTACATTACATAAATTGGGAAGACAATGGGGAACTTTAAAAGTTTTTCTTGAGCTTCTAAATTCAGAAAAAGATCTGAACATAGTGTAATCCATTATTTTAGTTGTAGGGGTTGAAGCTATAGACACGTAAAAATAAAATTTCTTAAAGGACCCTTAACCACAATGCTCAAAGCTCTAAGCAAGGATGTCACTATAACCACAAATGGTGGACGTTTATCCATTATATCTGTTGTGACAACATTATAATGGGTCAAGGACCCAAACTTTATTTAAAAGAAAAATGTAAATTGCATAACATGACAAGTGTTCTGCAACACATAAAGTAAGTCAACATGGCTAAGGTCCACAGGGTTGGAAGGTCGAAACAAGCATTAAATTGACCATGGCAAGGTTGATAGTCAAAAGGTCGACATGAGTTTAAAAAAAATATTTTGAGATGACGTGCCGACAGGCAGTATTTCTTGCCCTACCATCCACTAGGGCATGGAGGGAGAATAGAATAGCGTGCCATGCACAGCGAGGCACTGTGCCTGAAGAATGGTGAGTGCAGCTTGCCATGCGAGGGGACGTGGTACACTTAGATGGCGTCCATGTTGACTATATCAACATTTGATCCAAAAAAACGATGAAAAACTCATGTCGCCCTTGCCATTGTCAACCTATTGCTTGTGTTGACCTTCCAACCCTGTCGACCTTAGCAAAGTTGACCTACAGTATATCATGTGTTAAACTAAGCCATGTCAACCTTCTTTGGCCGATACAATGCATGTGAACCTAATATGGGTCAACCAAATGACCCGTACCCTCACAGCGCGCACATGCCACAGCAGCATATTTTTTCTGTTGTGTTCCAGGTGTCTGTAATGTTGGTCAGAAGTGATACATCTGTCAATGAGATGTTTTTGAACAAGACAAAAATATCTGTCCATGACATAAAAAGTATCAAATCAATCCTTTTTCTTATTTTATCTTTAAGGCAATCCTTCATTTACTAATTTTGACAATGAGCATGTTAGAAAAAATGAAAAAAGGGGTTAGTCAATAACACAGACCTAATATGAGTTGGGTGATTGAATCTTTTGTTTGTTCTTGGTCAAAAACATTAGAATAGGCGTCATCTTGAGGAAGGATAAAGCTGGAAGCACTGGAAGACAACATTGAAGCAAAAACAATGTGAGACTCCAATCAACAACTTCCACAAGAATTGATACACCAGCAAACTTGACCCTTGCACCGTTGATAATAGGATTGCTCCTGAGGACCAGGAATATAATAGAGCATGGGGTAGACTGTATGAGAGTGAACAACAATGTCTCAAGTGTTCATTTCTACTCTTATCTTTACATATGATGAAGACTGTACCTGAAGGCCTACCATCAACAACGTTAATAGCTGGTGGATTCAGTTTAGTGAGGTCATGAAAATAATAATGAGAGGTAAAAAATGTCCATAAGGTACAGAGTAAAAATACAGTTAGACTGTCAGGAGACCAACAGCAGAATCCTGAGGGGCCCTATCTTAACACATCCCAGAGGTAAGTATAGCAGTTGGGGTTAGGCACTAGGGGGAGAGTTAGGACTAAGCTGCTGATTAGGTAGCAGGGGTCAGTTAGTGTTAGGCTGTAGGGGGTTAGATGTTAGGGGTAGTACTTAATAATACTTACCTCTGGGATGTATTAGGATTCTGACCAAAACACATATTGAATGGACAACAACCTAGGGTGCAAAGTACAACTTAGGGTGGGCAAAAACCAAGGGTGAGTTTTCTGGCTCTGACACATTATGTAACTGACAGAGATGGGTGGGACACCTCTGTATAAAGGGTGCACATAGTATGGTGATAGGTGCACACATTCAGTGGCGTAACTATGGAGGGTGTAGGGGGTGCAACTGCTATGGGGCCCGGGCCTTTCGGGGGCCCTGGGGCTAAGCAGTCCCCCTGCACCCATTAGACTTTTTTAATTATTTAATGCCTCGGCAGCCGCAGCGATGTCCCGTCCCTCCTTTCTTCCCCTGCTCTCACTGCGCGCCGTGCCTCCCCTTCCCCCCTCCGGCAGCAGCACCTTGGTCTGGCCAATGAAGCTAGTTGGCTAATCCAGCCTCTCCTCTCCCAGACTCCCCCCTGTCTCTCTAACGCTACCAGGGCTCAACGTCACTATCTGGGGACCAGCCTCGGCGCGCAAAAAGAATAATGCTGCTGCTGGGGCTAGCAGTGAGCTGGCACCAGATATGCACGCCACTGAGGGGACGCCACTGAAGAGATCCACTGCTGCCGAGGGCCCGGCGCCGATGTTCAGTGCAGGTAACAAGCAATCTCTCTGCCTCTGTTTCTATCTCTCCCCCTATCTATTATTATCATCCTCCACTTGTCTCTTCTCCTTTTTTTCTCTCTACTGTTCTTTTTCCCCATTCACCTGCTTTCTTTTAACCCGCTCTTACTCCCCCTCCATTGCTCTGCCCCTATTCCCCCCTCTCTCCTCCCTCTCCTCTATTTCCCCCTGCCCCCCCCCCCTCTCTCTTTCTCTCCCCCATTCTGTCGCTCTACCTGGCACTGTCTCTCCCAGAATCTCTGCCTCCCTCCAACATTCTTTCTCACTCCTGCTCATACTCCTCCCTTTCTCTCTTGCTCCTCTCCTTCTCTTTTCCTGACCACCCATCTCACACAAGCATTTTTGTCTCCCAGCGGGATGAGGGGGTGGGGGGGCCCCCATAGCAAAATTTTGCTATGGGGCACAAAGAGTTCTAGTTACACATCTGCACACATTAAAAATGACACTTTGCATTCTGTGAAATCAGCTGTCTGAACATGTCACAAAAATGTGCCATGCTGACATTGGCTAAGGCCAGGGACTGGGGAACAAACAATCATTCAGGTTGCAGGTAAAAATCACATTTGAAAATAATAGAATTGTCAAGATCATAAACCATGGTCAACAGTTTGAGAGAACAGAGTAGGCAGATTGTCAAAAGCTAAGCTACAGAGAACAATAAAGTAAATAAATACCAATTTGCTCAATTGAAGTCTATGGTGGTTCCTTATAGAAGTGCTGCAGTTATACTCACCAATGAGGTGTGAGGTCATAATTCTAGACCAAATATAAAAAAAAATTCAGTGGAACAGTTACAGTGGCAAATACATGGGGTGAAATTAAATATGGTGAGAGATTCATAAAGTAAGAGATTTGGTAATAAATCTCCATTTTTTTAAAAGCGGCAACCATTTACACTTCGAAATCAAACTGGTTTTGCAGAGTAAATGATTGCCGCTTTAAAGAAAAAAAAAACTGGAGAATTGTTACCAAATCTCTCACTTTCTGAATCTCTCATCCTATTAAATTTCCACCATGATGTAATTAAGTACTGATGTCATGGGCACCCAAAGCACAATGTACAACTATAAGGCTTCTGCACAAAGGAGTGCATAATGAGGGTCTGAGTTGGATATCATTACACAATGTTGCCAGCTTTGGGGAATTTTGACTCACACGTTGATTTATTATTTTACTCTGATAAACTGATATCAAAATTTAGAATCTCGAATTTGTCTTTTGTTTGTATACAGTATTGTAACTAGTTTTGTACTGTACTGTATGTAACAAATTGTAACCCACATAAAAGGTATTTATTTCACATAAAAGTTTCAAAAGGTATTATCTCACATTATATAAATGTATTATTTAATTGTGTATTTAAAAAAAAAAAACAATATTAGAAAATATATATAAAATTAAAGCATAATTCTATGATGCACTTTTTGGATAACCTATATATAATATATGTGCATTTCCAACACATTTCTATTTTCAGGTAGAAACCCAAATGGATGTTTCGTTAGGACTGTGGCTTGTTGAAACCTACTGATATTGAATGGTCTTTAGCTAGTTGCCATAGCAACTGATACCAAAAAGGAACACTCAGACCTGTGTTCGTCCCCTAGAAAGCTTCAACAGATGTCTTCAACAAATTGCCATGAAAAGACCTCGTTCTTTGTACCTTGTTAGGAGATAAAAATCAAACAACAAGATGTCCTTGCTTTCACTGGTAGTAATCATCCCATTAAATATGTAGAATTACACCTTCTATGGTGAACTAGTTAAATCTCTCACACCCACCCCAATTCCTCTGGCTTTTGCTGCACATTTTTTTTTTCTTTTTTAAATATTGATGCTCCTATTTCTACATGAAGCGCAGGGGGCATTATGCTTTGCAGCTGACATTGTCTGGCAGTGTGATACTAAAAGCAGCTGGTTAGCAGCAGAAAATTAGAGCGAGGTGATAAATTATTGATTTATATGAATCAACACCCTTTAAATATTGGTTCTTTTGAGGAAGAGATTTTCGTGAAGGATTTTTTTTTCCGTTTACAAAGAGTTTAGTTAATAAACAGTAAATGGATGCTTTTTTCTGATTTGTAGAACTCAAGTTATCAATATCAGCTTCCAGAGCTTTTGTGAAAGTAACAAGACAATTAACCCCATACAGAGCATAGGAATACAAGAAGAAGAAATAATGCAAACAGATGAAAGGAAGAGGGAAGATTTTATCCCTTTTTATGGAAAATTAATTAAATAAAAGGGATCTGGCCACAAAAGACCATTCTGTCAATTGCCCAAAGCAACAAGTGAAAGAATCCGTGCCCATTTGGCCGTGGGAGTCCCAGCCGTTTAATGCATGGGCCAACTGGATATATCAATTAGGCTTTCATGGGCTCATTTCGGCAGTTGGAAGATGAATCGCAATTTAAAGCATGTCCAATAATTGTACGATTGTTTTTGTTTATATTATCATCAGGTATCACGTTCAGTTTTGGACAGCACAATTTGCAATCATGGCCAACTTCCCAATATTGTTGGTGATTTTTCTGTCTGTGGTGCCAACAATAGAAAAAGCAAAGATAATTGTTTATTAACCAATATCACAAGCATTCACGTTGCCACCACTGTATTAACTTAAGTGCAGGTGGGTAATAATTACTCAGGCCTTGTCTGGGGGAACATGGGAGCCTGAGCCAGCTGTGGAGGAATAAAAAGTCCACCTCCATAGCCCAGTAATATTTTATTAATATTTTTACCATATGCCTCTGTGGTCATGATCAGGTTTTATAGATTTGCTCTCGGAAGTGTTAATCCCTTGACAGTCTATGTATGTCCACAACAAAGCAGGCTTGGATATAGACATCCAGAACCACAGTGTTTTTATTAACCCCTTGAGTGGTGGGTTTTCCTGCCCCAGAAAAACTCACCACAGAAGGAGCAGTTGCTGCCTTCTGCAGCTCCTGCTCCCTGGGACTGCTGCTGGCATCAACTGTCTGCAGCAACTTGGGAGGGGGGTGCCTGAATTCCTGAGCAGTCCTGAACTATCCTGAGTGGGGCCTGTTCACTAGGGGGAATGACAGTGTGGACAGCGGCATAGGAGCCCTGGCGATCCGGTGTAAAATTACTGGGGTTGTGACTGGCAGGGAGGTGAGCGGCAGGGGGGGAGCGATGTGAAGGGGTGTGCTCCTAAAGGTGGTGCACCAGTGGTGCTCAGCTTGAGGCACTACTGGTGCACACCGATTTATCGGTGGTATGCCCAGAAATTTTACAGGAGAGCGCGCTCCTGCAGCGCAGCTCAGCCCAAGAACTTTCCGGGCATACTACCGAAGTGGTTAAATCTTTTTAAAATACAGGTTGAGTATCCCTTAACCAAAATGCTTAGGACCAGAAGAATTTTGGATAATGGATTATTTTTATGTTTGAATGAGGTAAAGAATTTTGAGGTATCTTGCATTTACGTTGTATAAGCACATCAAACACATGAAATGCTCACAAATATATTTTATTTGTGAATGAAACAAGGTTTCACAACATGAAACAAAGTTTGTGTACAATCTCAGACACTAGAATTTGTGTCCTTGCACATATTTAGTGCCAGTTACATGTTTTTTCCCCAGTAGTGCCAGTTACAGATGTACCCAGTAGGTTTTTAGCAATAAAATAAAACTACATTTGGGAGACTGGAGTTTTTGGAATAATTTGGATAACGGATATTTGGATAAGGGATACTCAACCTGTATTGAAAATGAAATATTCAAGACAGAATATATTCCAGTGAAATAAATGACAGTTTTACTTGTGTCAAAACAGGGATGAAAGTGGTTATACAAATGCAAGTCTGTAGATCTGGGGGGGGTTTAAGTTTTTTTAAATAGCATCATAGCACCTCTTATTTTATTTTTATGTTTTAAACAGTAGTATTTCTTTAGTACTGGAGAAAATAAAAATTCAGGAATGGGGATGAACCAATGGCAACAGAATGATAACTTTCGGTACTGTTTACCTAGCACACGGCGCCCATCGCGTTGATCGCATGTACATCGCATGCCATTATAGTGGCATGCGATGCCTGCGATGCGATGGGTGCGATTGTAGTGATTTTACATAGGGAACAATGTTAAATTACCATCCAATCAACCAGATCAACCCAATGGACCCGATTTTACATAGGGAACAATGTTAAATTCCCTTCCAATCAACCAGATCAACCCAATGGACACAATTTTACATAGGGAACAATGTTAAAAAGCCCCCAGACCACAAATTGAATAGAATAACCACCCTGAAGTGTGAAATGCCCCCTCCCATTGTTAACCTCACCCCGCGATCAACGTCATCCCAAAGCGTGGCAAGCGCAGCGAGCCCGCGAGGGGTGGCGGTACGCGTCCTATGACCTTTTCATACACCCACTATCCACGTCGGCGTGAAGTTGAGAATAGAAAGTGTGGCGAAGCGTGGCGAGCGGACGCGGATACCTGTGAAGCCCGCGAGGGGACGCGGATACCTGTGAAGCCCACGATGGGACGCGGATACCTGTGAAGGTATCCGCATCCTCTCGGGGGGCTCGCTGCGCTCGCCACGCTTCGGGCTCGCTGCGCTCGCCACACTTTCTATTCTTAACTCCACGCCGACGTGGATAGTGGGGGTATGAAAAGGTCGGGGGACGCGTACCGCCGCGATATAGATCGTGGGCGCCGTTCTAGGTAAACAGTACCTAACTTTCTTCTAGAGGGTGAGCAAACTAATAAAGTATAATACATGTTAAATGGCTAATGTGTACTGCCCATTTACTAAACGAAGGAAACGGACAATAGACCCCACTGTAATGTTAACATCCTTAAGCTAGAAGTTGGAGATTTTGGTTAGAATGAGTGGAATATGGAAAATACTGTAGTGTAGTGGATGAGGATAGGAAGAAACAATGAGATCATTATAGGTCCGGATTTATATGACGTACAGATGTAGCAGGCTACATCTTTGCCCGGCACCCCCCAGATCCCTTTCACTGGTGAGTGCCGGCAATAGCAACTAGGACGTGAGTACGTCTCATGCGCACGCGCGTCCCATTATCACGGCGGCTGGGCAGAATCTCCCTGCCCATCTCCGGTTCAGGGAGACTGGCAGGGAGGGGGACCGACGGCGATGGCGGGGGAGGCAGCTGGGATCGGCAGCAGGCTCTGTTGCCACGGGGCGCACGAGCGTCTCATGCACGCGCACCCCTGGCGGTAGCCGGCCGCTGGCGGGGGCTGGCGATGGAATCGCCAAATCTAAAACTGAAATTCGTGAAAAGTATGTGCCCAACTTTTCCAAAGTTTCTATAGATGTAGATATTTTGGGGATTTAAAAAATATTGAAAATACCTTTGGAAATCAAAGTCTCATAAATGAAATATAATTATAGGGATTTTTGCACCATAAGATTGTAGTGCATGCAATTGAATGTTCCTACAGAACCAATAGACTTCTTAAAATTAGAAAAGGGTAGTACTGTATGTACCCAATATTTAAAAGGGTTTAGAAACCCATGCACTATACATACACTTTATAGAGGTTCTTCAAAGTGATGGACGACTCATCAATGTTTTTTTATGGCATTAGGCAGGTGGAATGCGGGTCAAAAATTAGCCATCATTTTTAAATAAGTTTCTCAAAGAAAATAAGTGGTATCAGGAACCCAAGCCACCTCTCTCAATTTGAAAGACATCTGACTGGTCAGTAAAGTTGGTTGAATGTGTTTACATGGAAAAAGCAAGGTGAGTAAATCATCAGAAATATCAACAAGCAGCAACAGCTTCTTAACTAAATCATCTCCATGGTGAATCACTAGGACACATTCTCGCCTTAATTGGTACACTGTAAGAGAATAGATTATGTAAGACAAACAGTAAAGAGGGGAACAGATAAGAAGACCAAGGGTCAGATGTACTAAACTTGAATAGTAATAAAGTGGAGAGTGATAAACCACCAGCCAATCAGCTACTCACTGTCATGCAGACTGTTTTAAAAATGGCATTTAGGGGCTGATTGGTTGGCGGTTTATCACTCTCCATTTTATTACTTTTCAAGGCTTAGTACATCTGGTCCCAAGACTAAGGCTTGCTATAATGTAAGTAACAGGGTTCCCCAGTATTACAGACTTGTAACACGATTTAGGAGTTTCTTGCTAATGGATATGATATAACATAAACCACAATTGGATGGTAGATAGTGGTACGGTAAAGTAGCAAATTTAGATACATTCAGTGTTTCAAAAAATAATTTTTTATAGACACAAATTTAGAGTTTTGTATTTGGAGATCAAAAAACAATAAACACAAATTTTGAGCCATGGTGATGGTGACGAAAATGTCACAATGTTGTAGGGGTACAGTCACTATGGATCTCCGAGGAGACGGGAGGCCTGGGAATGTTCTTCTGAGATAGATAAGCAGATGGAAGGATGCAAGGATTCTTGCATTCTCAGATGATTCCACAGCACTGCTCGTATGAGAGTCAAGATGGGGCTAGGAGGCTAGAGCTGCATTTCAGGGCTGCTAATGTTTCATTGGGGACTGGAGGTGATGTATTCCTTATTGCTTCCTCATGCTGTAAGTGGAGATCACAGATGAAGAGCAAAGTGACTGCTCTACTGGGGTGGGCAGGGATATGCAATTGTGCCTATATTTCCGTCAGAGGATATAGATTAGGAGTAGCAAAATGATAACATCTATATGCAGAAACTAGATTTCCCTATGCAGGACAAGACCACTGGGTGCTTTAGTGATAGCGAGCCCCAATGTCGTCAGCAGACGGCTGGTGGCCTCTATGAATGGGGCATAAATAACATTATATCACTGGTCCTAGAGGCTGTCAGCCCAGTGCGGAGATGTCCTATCAATGCAACAGATCAGCACTTGAAGCAGAATATTTTAATATATACTTTGTAAGGTAACCCAAATTATTTAATAATTTATTTGATCATTTTGGTTCAGCCACTTGCGGAATATCCATAGATCTTGCTGCTCAGAACAATACATTTTATTAATAAGTATATAGCGAAAATAAGTAACTCTTCTCCTTGTCATTGCTGAAATGTTGACCCTCCTGGGCTGAGATACAGTAACATTGGGAAACAAAGCTGCACCATCAGTCTTAGCATAACAGATAGGGACCAAAAAGTTTACTCTCTAATAAAAAAAATGCATAAAAACCCTAAATGCACAAAATTTTAATTAATTTCTAATAACATTTAAAGATCTTCAAAAGTTCACATTTATCATTGTATCAATAAATTGAAACATTGTATTTTCTACTTTCTTGAGGTACTGTAACCTAACAAGGACATAATAATCCAACAGTAATTCATTCTGTGCAGGTGAGTGGTTTTTCATGAGGTTTTTCATGTTTTGTTTTTCTCATATAGAATACAGTACTATGGCTTACGAAAGAAGAAAAGAAAATAAGTATACATTTAGAGCCATTTCAGGGTAAGAAAAGTTTGTTATTTTCTTAACCACTTAACTGCAGATTTTTATTTTTATGAAATTTTGGTTGTTTTTTTTTTAAATTAATTAGTAAAAAACTAAAATGCCTTGTGGCATTTGCTCTGCCTTAGCATTAATACCCACCTCTAATATTAGAGGTGGGTATAATAATAATAATAGATCCCCCCCCCCCCGGTCATGCGCAGTGAAAGTGTACATTTCGAATAATATTAAAATTCTCCAAGCCCCAGTGTCAATTTATATTTATGGACCTTTGCATACTCCATTGCATGGGGGATGGAGGAATAGGTGGAAATATGTTGAACACATGTGCAGCATAGAAGCAGGAGGACACAGAGGAGCAGCATCCATGTAATCTAAAACCCAACTGGTCGCAGTCACATCCTGAACCAATTAAGTGGTTAAATATCACAACTTTTCCCAGAATTTGCTTCCTCCTCTGTAATGTTCAATCATTACCATTTAGGCTAAAAACTAGCATTTTTTCCCCCACATTAACTCAAGTGTCATATTGGTTGCCAGTGCTAATCCCTTTGCCATTAAGCTGTAGTGTTACTACTGCTCAACACCAAGGCCATGGTTTCTACCAGGGCCCTATCTGAGTGGAGCTTATATATTCACCATGTATTTAAGTGTGTTTTATGTGGATGCTTCATTTTCCTCTTACACCCCCCACAATCTTGTTTGTAAGTTAACTGGACATGGGATAAATTCCCCTTGCAAAAAGGTGAAAGTATTTTCTTTTGCTGCCTCCTCTGCATAACAAGTACATATATCTCTTCACTCTGTGTCCTCACACTCTGACCAATGTCTATGTGTTGTCATGGGTTTAGAATGTCTGAGAACCATGTCCAGACCATTAGGCGAAGTAGGAGTGTGAGCGAAGAAAGGAAATCTGATTATTTGTCTGCTCGGGGAGTGTGAACTGTGGAAGGACATGATCTTCGAGAAAGCAGCCAAAGCACGGAGGTTAGGAAATGCGTCAGTTCTGAAAAACATTTTGTTTTTTAACCCACTTCTGGCCAGCACCTGGGCTACAACATTGCTATCAGAACGTAGAAGCATCCGGAATGTTGCCAAAATCACTGTAGGCTGCAGTCATTTGTGTGGGGGACCCCTGGATACCGATCCATCAAAAGGGTTTCTATAACTCAGAGTGGTAATTATACCTCTGCTGTTATTTTAAGGTGTTACATCATTGCTATTGGATAACCTGTTTATTATTTACTGGCTATTTTGGAGATTATAATTATGCAATCATAACAAGACTGCTTTTTACCCAGTTATGGGTGACTGCAACCTAAACAAATAGTAATTCCGTTGATACAAGGTTAAATACGTAAAGGTTCAACTGTAATAATATTATTACAGTGCCAGGTAAAATGTAAGGAGCTAAGACCCCGATTCCTGACGTGTCATCAGGGCAAGATAAAACCTTGGGGAGCCTGGGACACTCAAGACTGGTGGGCCCTTCATCTCCCACCAGAAATTCCCCGCCGTTACATACATCATGCACCTCAACCCTCCTGCAGGAACCCCCAGTTCAGGATAACTGTCCTCCTTTTACCCCTCCTACCAACTCACTATGGGCACTGTTGCACTTACCACATAGAACTGTTATACAACTCTGCAATATCCACTACACACCCCACAACAACATAGCTAGCAACAGGAGCCATCGAGAGGAGGGCCTCAAGATGCAGGGGAGACAGAAGTCATCAGGCTTTCTGGGAAAACAGGTCCCATACCAGGGGGGAGTGCGTGGCAGAAGACTGCAAGATGTTTGGGAGGGAGGGTTCCATGCTGCTGGGAGATGAGTGCCATGAGTCCTATGCTGATGGCTTTGTGATGTCCTACATATGGCTGTGTGGCAACTCCATTCACCCTCCTCTTGGGCAGCCTGGGAGATCTACGCAATCCCCATCCTCTGTTCCGCTGCTGCCAAGAGAGCTGCTGCTGGTGGCAGAGGCTGGAGAAGGGTGACTGCAGAACATGAGCAGGGGCCAGTCAGAGGGGACCCTTAAGACAGGGGGCCCTGTGGTACTCACCCGCTGAGCCCCCCTTATTCTGGTGTGTCACTCATGCCTGTATTTGCCTCTCCTAGAGTTTGTAAGCTGTAGGGTCCTCAACCGCTCTACCTTTCTCACTTATACCATTATCTACTCCCTCTTGCCAGTTAACCTTCTGGTGATGCTTTTGTGGTCATGTTGACTATATTAATATTAAATGATTCGTATCCTCCTCTGCACCATAACTTTTCTGCAATTTATATCTTGTTATGTTTCCAGGTTATCTCTATATATGCTTTGGGCAAATAAAAAAAAAAAAAACATTTTGTAAACCTACAAAAGGTACATATGTACCTATGTATTTTGTTGCCTGCCTCCCCTATGTAATATGCGGCAAGAACATTGTAGCACCATATAAATACTTCCAATAATGGCACATTTATATATCTTTTATTTTCCTACAGCTTAAAAACATTTTAGTGGTGTTCAATTAATGGTTTTCATTCTGTCAGGAAAGTACTTACTGCTTCTTTGTTCCTATACATTTTTTCAATGATTTATTGTTTATCTAAACAGATATTTTGCTTTTAAAAATTGTGTTGCCGTGTTTTTTTTATGTAGATTATTCCTGCATCTTAATTTCTTAAAATCTTTCCATGCAAAATGGATGCATTAACTTTTAAGTATTGTAAATAAACAATTCACCATTAAGGCTTTTATTTAAAAAAAAAAAAAAAAAGATGAAAAAAAGCTTTTTATCTTTAGGCTAAGTAACTTCTAATGCATTCTGTAATTGATATAAAAAGTTGGATTCTAATGTACATTTTCCATCTATTATATAATTTTTTTTTTGCTTTCTTTTTTTTTTTGTGTGTAATTTTGTAAATTGTGTCGGAGAAATGTTTACATTTGCCAATGTAGCAGTTTTCTGTA
Source organism: Crinia signifera (assembly GCF_055691185.1). Lineage (NCBI taxonomy): Eukaryota > Metazoa > Chordata > Amphibia > Anura > Myobatrachidae > Crinia > Crinia signifera. The sequence continues at coordinate 443,020,488 of NC_139217.1, read as the reverse complement.
TTCTACACAAATATTTATGAAATCCGGGAACATAGAACTGGGAATGAATCAACATGGTTTAAAAAGAAAATCTTCAAAACAAAAGTTCTACAAATACATTATAGATAATGTTAAGCACATTTTCTAGAGCGTAAATAGGAGGAAAAGAGGCCAATCAGTTTGATGATGTGGTGGTTGAGTTGATGATGATGTGGTGGTGATGATGATGATGGGTAGGATGATGATCAAGATGATGATTATTTGATGTGTAACTAGTAGTATTACAATTTTTTTATATTAGGGATGCACTCTAGTATCCATTTATTATGTCATTTTTGAAAATGACCTGTAATGTATTATTGCAGTGGTTCTTTCATTTAAATGAATGCAACTTGGAACTGTCAATGGAACTGGCATCTTAATAATAATAATAATAATAATAATAATAATAATAATAATATTATTATTATTATTATTATTATTATTATTATTATTATTACATTTTTAAGCAGATAGCACACATTAGAACAGTACAGGGTACACAGAAATAAACATAACAGCAACAGAAGAACTAAAACAGTGCACAAGTAACAATTAACAGCACAATTCATAGGGGTGTGGTATGGGCCTCCGACAGTCGGGATCCTGACTGCCCATACCCAGACACCATGGCGAGCACAAAAAAGCCCCTTGCAGGCTTGCTGTGCTCGCCATGCTGCGCTCGCCACGCTACGCTCGCCGCGCTGCAGGCACAGTGGCTCGCTACGCCACGAGGGAAAATAGCAGGTGGCCGTCGGGCACCCAGCTGTCGGCATTTTGACAGTCGGGATCCCGACGTCGGGTAAATGACTGTCGGGATCCCGACTGACGGGAACGCGTACGGCACCCATTCATAGTACACAATAAAGGCTGAGATGTAGAGCAGCGAGTGAGAAAAGATGTGGGTATAGATTGTAGATGAGTAAGAGAGCTGTAATTGAAATGCAAGAAGAGTGCTGTGAGAACAGGAGGGAGGGGCCCTGCTCCAAGCAACATACAGTCTAGAGGGAGGGGGAGACAGACAAGTGACATGAGGTGCAGGTAAGGAGACCTGAAGGCAAGAAGTGAGCATGGCAGGGATGGTCAGGACATGAGGCAGCAGGTAGAGAGTGGATGGACAAAGTAGTCATCTCCCTCCTCCTATCTTCCTCTCTCCGCTTTTACTGCACCCTTGCCCCTAACAGCCCTGCACTTTGTCTCTTGTATTTTGCCAGTTAGGTTTCCTCCTAATTTTACCCTGTCTCTGTTGGTACCTTGTCACCCTGCAAAACTTGGTGGCATCCAATTACGGGGTGGACCTAATTCACCCTGAAAAGGCGGCTATTATCCAGCAGGTGCTAACTGACTTCAGGGTGTAGTAACAGAGTCAGGTGCCTCTGTGGCCCTACCACCTTGGTCACAGTGGTTCTGTACAGACTGGTTATCTACCAACCACAGTCTTGCCAGCCAGATCTTTTGTTTATCAGCCATTGGTATCATAACAGAAGTTACAGCAGAGAGAGATACAGTTTGCTGGTGATAAAGTTCAGTTAACCTGTGGAGACAGGTAATTTTCCAGAATATTGTGGGTGATTTTGGGTGACACGCAAAGCTGCGAGTGTCTTAGATCTTCCGGCTCCCTGTGCGGGAAGAGGGCGGGCAACTGACATCCGCTGACATCAGCTGCCCACCACCCACCCCTGCATCACCGGCACGTTTACATGGGAACACCCAGCGTTTTAATGGGGACACCAATGAAACGCTGGGCATTTCAATAGAAGCATCCCCTCGCCGCCACTCCCTGCCCGCACTGCTAGGTGTGAATGGGCTGGTGAATAAGCAATTCACCACGCCTGGTCACACAAAGCGGCTGCACATCCGCAATAAAACTTTATGCACATGTGCAGTTGCTGATCATCGCTCCCCTGTGTGAATGCACAGGGGAGCGAAGGCATCAGAATAACCCCCATTGTACAGTTTTTTTTATCCATATTCAAATAGATCTCTATGGTAGCTTTATTATACCACTTCCTATTTGTCCCAACCCCATAATCATGAGTACTGTATATCTTGCTTTCTTCATATTATCAAAAGAATATTCTTAGCTTCTTCTTCTCTATGATATAATGTATGTTATAACAATCTTTTCCTAGCTGTAACAGAATGCTTTATATGAACTGTTGCCTTCCCAAGTGTTCATACTGTTCATTGCATCATACATTCTAAAGTTAGAGGTCTGAAATGCAGGACAGGTTCAGCAAAGTTCAACATTTTATGTCACATGTTGTTGGCACAGCACATGATGTAAAGAGCAGAGAGGCTATGGAGTACCACTCTGAGCTCTGTATGCACTGTGACATCCTCCTTCCATGTGGGATTGCTGCTTTAATAATAAAATAGATAGATAGATAGATAGATAGATAGATAGATAGATAGATAGATAGATAGATAAAATGGGTGGCACCACGCCAACAACAGCTGGATTATACTGTTGCTGGTGTAGTTTTTTTTTTAAAATCAGTGGAGTGCAACCCAAAATTGTGGCTATTGAGGAATACAGAGTTCTGTTTTTCCCAGAGGGCACCCAGGTGAATATACTGTAGCTGCTGTTTGTGTAGAGCCTGTCCGCTACTATGGCATCTATCTATCTATCTATCTATCTATCTATCTATCTATCTATCTACAGTATCTATCTCTCTTTCACTAAGTATATGATACCATGTATATAATGAAGAACGTTTCGTATTTGTTTCCATATGTTTTGTGTTCTCAGATCAAACAGCTGATGAAGTCTGACGAACAAAGTGCGAGGACAAAACGGGTACAGGTACAAGTGCGTTTCCTACACTCCCAGCCGGAAGGACCATATTACTTTATGCAAAACTCATTAAGAGCATAAGTCTGAGAATTCTTATTATTCTTCTAGGTATGAATTGTGAATTTGTAGATTTAGGAGCGTAGTCAATCCTGGAAAAATCGGAAACCTGCCCCATTTTTGGTCCACTCGCCAGCTTATCGGCAGGCAGAATTGAATGTTCCTCCTGTCCAGCGGCTATCTGGCCATGTACTCGAAAATCCACGTCATGTCCGTTCTGTTGAGCTGTGCACAAGCATTCGTTCTGTCGCGTGTGGGTTTTAGTTTTGGATCTGAAGGTTTTTTTTACCAGTTGCGCATATTTAGTGAACGGCTTCCCCTCAGTTTCTTTGTTTCTGGAAAGTTGTTTTGCGCCATCAGATGCATGATGGGTCCTCAAGATCATCGCATTTATATGAATACCATGTATGGAGAGCAGTGTCTCGCATGGCGCACCATTTGGGAATGAGATCCTCCACAGCCGGGGCACTCGCTGCCTGATTGACAGTTAGGGGGTGTACCGGGGTGGACACCCAGCGTGGAGAGTGCACCCATAGAAACTCCAGGCAGGCCCCAGAGAATGCATGCATTCCCTTGCCTGCTAGGGCGGGTGGCATCAGCGCCCACCCCTATTTCGGAGAAAATATGCACCCGAAAAGTAAGTCCTGGTCTTCTTTTCGGCTGCATTCTGTGCGGGCGCTTGTAAGCGTACACATTCGTTCGCAGTGTAGCAAGGGGTTTTGAGGCATGCATTCGGCAGGGCGGCATTAACCTGCTCGGCTCTGAACAAATGCAGCCTAGTGAGCGGGTCTGAATTGGGCTGCCAATCCTGTGCATCCAATCCTGTGCATAGATCTGCTCAACTGGAATGCTGATAATTGTTTCACAAAGTTCAAGTTGAGCTTCAAATAGATAGAAATTGAAGATGCCAAATAGTATGGAAGCTACAAGTGAACGTGCTTTGACAGATAATTGACTACCAACAGTGTCCCCTACAGATGTGGCTATCCAGCTATCATGTTTAGATCCTTTTCAATGGAAAACGTTTCTGTAGTAAAACTTGCATGTCTAGAACCAATAAACTGTTTGCAAAATTCTTTACATTTATGGGTTTCACCTGTTCACTCATTGCTGTAAATCATCTTTGTGCGCTCAGTATTCTCAAGAAAGAAAGACTAAACAAATGTAAAAAAAACATATAAATTGTTTGCCTTGTTATATGCATTTCTATAGTCCTATGCCCGGTGCACACTAGCCGATTATGTCCACTGTCGATATTGGTGGCCATGGGGACCTGGCAGAGTTTCGGCATTGGGGGTAGGGGGGGGATCATTTGATTTGTACACACTGGGCGATTTTATAAACAATATCGCTTGGTAGGCGCAAAATGAGCAATATCATTTATTATATTGCCCAGTGTGTAAAGGAGTAAAAGAGGTGACCCTGATATTTATATTACAGTAGTTACAAATTAATAGGAGAAATAAAAAAAGTTCATCATTGTTTCCTGGTCTTCAAGGACCAGAGCCCACCGGTAATTGGCAGGGCTCCAGCTACAAAGTGTGAAAAAGGCTGGTGTTTCAGAACCAGACTTAAAGGATCCAGCCATCTGCAGCACGTAGAATCAGCAGTCACTGGAGAGTCCCACCTAATGGTCCAACAGGGGTGAGGGCACCGCCAGAGGCATACATCTGATAGGCAATGGAGTCATCTGCCACCAGGCTCCTGTTACCAAGAGGGCACTTCTCTTCCCCTGTGAGTTTGAAACAGTTAATTGGAAGACGCCAATAGCGCTTCTGTGGCTGACTCCCCCTCCTAGCTGGACAATAGATGTCACACTCTCTTTATACTATACATAATGTTTGCAAGTGTCACACCCCGATTCAAAACTCATGATGGAGCGATTTGCTCCTACACAGGAAGCCTGCGAATTCCATCTTTATGAACTTTTTTTCTTTACATGCATACATATATTTATATGGGATGCAGTTATAATCCCGGCAGACGGAATCCCGACGTTCAAAATCCCGATGCCGGAGTCCCAACTGCCGAAATCCACGACACCCATAGATGGAGAATAAATTAGTGTGCCGAGCGTAGCAAGGTACCGGGCCTGCTGTGTGGCGAGCGCAGCGAGACCGCAAGGGGGGGGGGGGTGATCCACTCCCCCCCCTTGTCAGGATTTCGGCGGTCGGGATTCAGGCCTCGGGATTTTGAACGCCGGGATTTTGTATCAAATCATTTTATTGCCCCTGATGTAATTGTACATGTTAAACATGTATCCTATTAAATGCCTCTTTTCTACTAATTTGACTAGTCTTTCTTTATAGCTTTAAGACTACATTTCATTACCCTTTCATTAGCTTGATTTCCCCTCTCTGGACTTGTTCCAGCTGTATTATTTTTTTTTCTGTAATGTGGGACCCAGAATTGCACACAGAATTTCCGATGAGGTCTAACCAGTGCCTTGTAGAGTGGTAAAATTACATTGTCGTGCCTAGCTTCCATGTCCCTTTTTATTCAGGTTAGTATATTTTTGGCCTTAGTGACTGCACCATGAAACTACACCCCATTTTGTTGTCAATTTGGACTCCTAGGTCCTTTTCCAATTCTGATTTGCCCAATTCTACCCTATTTAGATTATAAGTCGCACACTGGTAATGTCTCCCAAGATGCATAACCTTGCATTTATCAACATTGAATCAAATTTTAAATTTCTCGGCCCACTCATCAAGTTTATTTAAATCTCTCTCTCTAGCATGGAGACATCCCTGACCATTCTAATCACCCTACACAGTTTTGTGTCATCTGCAAAGATTGATACTCTGCTTAGTATTCCGCCCTCTATTCCATTAATGCATATGTTAAAAGAAAAGAGGCCCTACCACCAAACCCTCTAGGGTGTAGGGTTTATACCCTCTGGGGTGTAGGGTCCACTAAGTACTAGTACCACCTTGAAAATGCACCATTTACAACCACCCTCTGATCTCTGTCCTGCAGCCAGTTTCTTACCCAGTTACATTTTTCACCTCTAATCCCAAATGCTCCATTTTATTATTCTGGCTGTTATGTGGCAAATGCCTTTGCAAAATCCAGGTATTCCACATCTACGGCATTGACAATATATACTGTAGATTTGTGCTAAATTCCACATAACAGCATATTAGGTTATATTGACATGAATGATTCTTTATAGAACCCATGCTGATTACCACTAATTGTATTATTTCTCTGTATTTTTGGTTACAAACGCTTAAAATTCCCTCAAATAATTTCTCCACAGTCGTCGATAAGATAACAAGTCTAAAATGTGCATGGTCATCTCATTTACCCTTTTTAAATATTGGTTCTACTTACACTAATCTCCAGTCCTTTGGAACTATACCAGATGATAAAGATTTATAAAAATGTAATACAGAGGATTTCCTAACTCCTCCCTTGGTTCCGTCAGAACTCTAATCTGGACATGGTGATGTATTTGCTTTGATTTCGCAAAGCCTCTCGTGATTATATAGTATTTTTAGTTCTTGGGCGCTTATTCTTTTTGAGGTGCCCGTAGATTCCACTGACTGCTCCTCCTTAGCAAAATCAGATGAGAAAAATGTATTTAACAGTTCTGCTTTATCCTTGTGCTCAGTAATGCTATTTCTGTTAAAATTAGTTAAGGGGCTTATTTTCTCTTTTATTAACCGTTTGCTATAAGATATATTAAAAAAAAAAACGTTGGGGGATTTGTTTTGCTTTCTGTGGCTATTCGTTTTTCAGATTCCCTTTTAGCTTCTTTGATTTAACTTTTACAAATTTTATTTAACTCTTAGTATTTTGTGAATGCCTCCTCATCCCCTGTATAATTTAAAAGCTCTCTTCTTATTGTTTATTATTTCCCTTACTTTTTTGTTCAACCGTGATGGGTTTGTCCTGCTAATATTACCCTTATTTCTCTTTGTGATACATGTATTTGTTCATGTATCTAACAGAGTTTTTAAAGTTTCCCACATTTCCCCTATGTTTTTTCCCCTCAAATAAAGCATCCACAATATTTCTTTGATAGATTCCATAAACAATTCAGTTAGCATTCCTATAACTAAGTATTATCCACGGTACCTTATATTTTTGTTTACAGAAGCTAATTTAATGTGTAATCATGTTGTGGTCACTGTTTCCCAATTGTTCTAGTTTGATACCAAATCCACATTATTTGTTACTAGCTGACCCGCCGAGCATTGCCCGGGAAAACATTGGGGATTTTTTAATTTCCAAAATTGCTGTAAAATGTCATCTAATGCTGTGCCAAAGAACTAAGATTGTATTTTGTTAAAGCTTCCACCATATTGTTAGAATGTGTTTGCATTGATACTTAATGACAGCAATGAAGTGTGGTGTTGTTGTTTGAAACACACCTCTCCTGACTTGATAGCTTATGTGTGTTGAGGAATTCCACATCCACTTATGAGATTTAGTACCTATGACATACCCTAGAAATCGGTTCAAAATCAGAAAGGGGCGTGGCCATGGGAAAGGGGGCATGGCCACACATCCATTCCTATACTTTCAATGGTACAGTTTCTAGGGTATGTAATTACAGGCACTGAGTGCATGGAGACCGGGGTGGGCCTTACTTACCGTGCCATAATTAATTAAACATTCACTGCCGCTGCCGCTTCCTTTACCACTCCTGCCACAGAGTTGCTGCAGCAGTCTCTGCCGCCTGGAGATCTGTAAAGCGCATGCACCAGGTGTCTCTACCAAAAAGTGGGGCAGCCCCTGAATGCAGGAGCAGGACCGCGGGCCCAGCCACGTGACGTCATGATGCGGTGCAATGGGCCAAATTCTTCCCTACACCAATCCACGATCCAGCCATCGCAAGCATCAATGGGTGCATTGATAATGTTTGGTCGATGGGCATGAGCACTGCCTGTATTTGTTTGGATGTTATGAGTGTAAGAAGTTGAACAATAAGACTGAGATGAAGATTTGTCACTTTAAAGTGTTCAAATTACTCAATAAATCATGAAATAAATAGAGGTGTACATAGAAATACAATCAAGAAATAAAAATAGAATTTAAAAATAAGTTCTGATTCAAATTGATAATTGTTTGGATGGGGGTGGGTTGCGAAACAAATCTATAGGTGGGGGTGGATATTATGGGCTCAATTGGGGTTTGGTACATCTACAGGGGTCACCAATTGATGGGAAATTTTTAATACAGTGTCACCATCACAATGTCACTGTAGGGGAATTTCCAATTAGGGTTCAGGTGGTCTTTTAGGAACCCCTTCACAATCCTGTAGGTCTCTTCTCCTGGAGCCTATGGTCTCCCTCAGTGATTGATAGTAAAAGACCACCTGAACCCCAATTGGGAATCCCCCTAAGGTGATACTGTAGTGAAAATTTCCCATCAATTGGGGACCCCCTTAAGGCAGAGCAGTGCCTAACATCCAACTGATTAACAGGATGAGCGCCGTGTTCCCACTTTGTATATATCAATGGGTGCATTGCCCAGGATAAAGATTTGTCAGTGCCAATGGCCGGGGAGCGCAGTGACAGCCTGGATGACTGGAGAGACAGATAGGAGGAAAAAAAGAAAAAAAACTGTACTTCTGGTACAGTTTGTAGTTTATCAGACTGTTAAAAAATGGCAAATTCGGTACAGTTGGAGGGTATGCTATGATGCATTTATCTTTTTATGTGTTGTACTGTTTTTGAGTGTGTGTGTGTGTGTGTGTGTAGTGAATGTGGGTGTGTGTTAACTGTGAGTGGTGTGTTATGTGTGTGTTGTGTGTATCTGTCCAATGTGTAAGTGTGTGAGGTGCACTACGTATATGTGTGTGCTCGCCACACTATATGAAATCAACTCCATGCCGACGTGGATAGTGGGGGTATGAAAAGGTTGGAGGATGAGTTCCACCGCCGCCCGCCACGCTTCGGGGGGGCATTGATACTGGGGGTGACGCAAAACGATGGCATGGGCGATTACAATTGTAAACACCCATCACATGGGTGCCTGTACAATGAAATATCGCATCGCATCGCATTTGGTGTACTGAGATCAGATGCGTATAAGCAGATTTCATTGTATAAGCACTCCTGTGCACTTAAATGGACATGGCATCGCATCGCATGCATCGCATGCTACTATAACGCGGCATGCGATGCGATTTCACTACGGAGAATAGCCCAGTACGCATTTATCGTACTGGGCGCGCTGCTAGGAAACAAGTACCGTGTATTCTACATGTGTGGCCATACTAATGATTTCACGTGTGCTTTGCATTTGTACAGGATAGTAAACAATAATACGCGTTTGCTACATGTGTGGCCATATTAATGATCATGTGTGCTCTGCATTGGTGTAATGAAGAGTAATAATTACATACTGTTGGATAGAGATGGGGCTATCATTTCATAACATAGCTGAGTAAATATGTTCTTCAATCTTTATTGTTACTTCTGACATTTATAGGGATTTCATACATTGTGCATTTTCTTTATCTTTCATTTTTATTTGCGTGGGAGGTTAAGAACGTGGTGAGCTCATTGGTGGCTGTAAATACTGCCATGAAGTTTTTTACCGCCTTGTTTCCTTGTTCCTGTTATTATGCTTACTGTTTCTATGTATATTTGTCTGGGTATGTCAGACACAATAATTCTTTGTTACCCTACACATAAATGATAATGATGACTTTATTCTGGCACGTGTAGAAAAAAAGTCCAATGGTGTAATCTTGTTTTTCTCAGGAAGAAGTGTGCGCATATACTGTGTCTCCTCAGTAATGTGGTACAAAGCACAGAATATAAAAGAACACCCAGGGGGTTATTCAGGGGGTTATTCCGACCAGCTCATTGCGGGATGAATTCGCTCCCCAGCCCAATGTTTGAGATTTGCGCATGCGCGAATATACGCATGGGATAAATCCCGGAGCGAACACCTTCAGCGAGTTTCACACTCGCTGAAGGGGGGGGGGGGCATTTTGCTTAATATTGGGTGGACAAGGGGTAGGTATGAGGTGGTAGGAGGGAATGCCCAGTATTTTATGGGTGCACGGATAGAAACACTGGGCGTACCCCTCTGAACACAGGCATGTCTATTCCTGCTTGGGATAGGCAGCTGGCATCACATGATGTCAGTGCCCACCCGAATTCGTTGGGAAGCGTCCAGATACCTACCTGCTCAGCCTGGCTGCAAAGATAGGATCTCAACCTCCATGTTTCCTGTCGCAGCAGCTGCATGTGATGTCATGCAGTTGCTCTGAACGTGATTCAATCACTGCTGCGTTGTCTGAACCGCCTCCCATAAATGCTGTGTCGCAGCTCCATCAATGTTCACCAATGTCGCTCGGTATCAGCAGCTGGTTTTTATGGATTGCCGGACCAGACTGCTGGACTATATTGGGTGGCTAATACGGGGGTAAAACACCGGTGGTGGCGCAAGAAGTGATATGTATAAACGTGTCCTCTGGCATTGTTGCTGCAATCACATAAAAACTGCCCTTCTAGTCGTGCCTAGTCCCGAGTATACAGATACAGCTGCAGTCACACGCAAAATATATTATATGGGTGCTGCATATCATTTTTATCAGTGTAGTCTGCTTGTGCGGCTTATTCATATTTTCAGTGAAAAAAGATTGGCCAAGATGTGCGGGAGGTGGAGGCTCTCATGCATTTTTCTTTTTAACTCAACTGATAATGTATGGAGGATATACAGGGATTTTCTCTGCCATTTTTCCTATAGGTCCCTTATCTCCACTGAATGCAGTATATGCAGGGCCGGATTATTTATTTATTAACAGTTTGTTATGTAGCGCACACATATTCCGCAGCACTTTACAGATAATGGTTCAACATTCACATCAGTCCCTGCTCCAGTGGAGCTTACAATCTATACTCCCTACCACATGTACACGCACACACACACACACACACACACACAAACACAGACATTCTAATGCTAACGTTTAATTTGTTGGGAGCCAATTAGCCAACCAGTATATTTTTGAATTGTGGGAGGAAACCAGAGTACCCGGAGGAAACCCACGCAAGCATAGGGAGAATATAAAAACTCTGCACAGTTACAGCCATGGTGGGAATCAAACCCATGACCTCAGTGCTGTGAGGCAGTAATGCTAACCATTAACCAAGGATTAATGGCCTTATGGGCCTGGAGCTGAAAATGTTCGAGGGCCTATTATGAGAAGTGGAGGAGGTGAGGCTAGTGCCATGTAGGCATGTATAGCCCACAAAATTTTGTGGAAAATAGAAATACAATTTTAATACTTATGATTTATGAACAACCATGTAGTCAGCTGGTCATCATGCTGTCATGACGACGGGCCCATTTTTATGTGGAGGCCTGGAAGCATTAGCTCCATCCGCCCCATTATTAAGCTGGCCCTGGGTACATGTACCCCTAAGTTTTGGCTTTGCTGGAACAAATTCTCCCATAACAGAAATTGCGTTGTCACTTGTCAATAGTTCCATTTACCAGGTATCCTTTATTGATATGTACAAGTGTTTTGTAACTGTTATCAAACCCCTGTGCTAGACCTTTTGTTCGACTGAAACTGTTTATTGCTATCGCTAAATCCTATTACGTAATACAAAAACAATAAGTGTGTTTAACCCTTTGAATGCCAACATCTCTGTGAGAGATGTTTAAAATATCCGTTAAAAATGCCAGCGTCGCTCACATTTGTTATATAAATTCAAAATAAAAATGTTTTGTAAAAAAAAAAAAGGTTACAAGGAAAATATGACAGATCACTATGATGAATAAAAATGTTCGCTTGGTAATATTTCACACCTATTTTGACAAAATCACTTGGCACTCCAAGGGTTCAGTAAACAGATAATCTTTACATGGCAAAAATATAATTTTAAAGAGGACTTTTTATTTTAAATTGCCATTTTTTTGTTTTGTTTTTCTCTTTCAATCTGCAAATAAATGCTCCGTTCTTCAGAATCAAAAAGCTTTGGACGAAGTGCTGACAGTCAGTAAACTGATGTTTTACCCTGCAGGCGTGCGCGAAAATAAACACTGGAACTTCCGAAAGAAAACAGAGTGTAAAAAAACATCCTTCGACAAACAGATTTGTGTCAGACTAGTGATTCTCACAATTACACAATGAATCATTTCAATAGGAAACCAACTAGCTGGAACATGAAGATAGCAACAAGTTTCAAAATAGCTGGGGAGATGTTTGGCTTTTTTTTCAGTTGTAAGTTACCTAAGGTATATAATACTGAGGGGGATTTGAATCAAGCTTTAGAGGGAGGTAAAGTGGAGACAGTTACACTCAGCTCCTAACTGTCCTTTAACCCATTTACAGGCTGTTTGGAATATGACATTTATATGCTGATTGGTTGGTAGATTATTTCTTTAATTTACCTCTCTTCAAGGGCAGCACGGATGGTGTAATGGTTAGCATTGTTGCCTCACAGCACTGAGGTCATGGCTCCCAATAAAAATTAAACCTAGAATGTCGGTGTGCGTGTATATGTGATAGGGAATATAGATTGTAAGCTCCACTGGGGCAGGGACTGATGTGAGTGTTCAAATATTCTGTGTAAAGCGCTGCAAAATATGTGTGTGCTATACAGGTTGAGTATCCTGTATCCGTGCATCCATTATCCGAATTATTCCAAAAACCGTGGTTTTTGGAATCATTTCAATTTTTATTTTTTATTTTTTTACCCCCCTAACCCTCTTTTCATACTTACCAAGTCCCAGGGCGTCCACAGCAGGCCTCCGGCATCTTCTTCAGGGCCTCCAGCGGTCCCAGGAAAGCATTGCGCGAGTGTGCGCGTGCGCCGGTGACGTCACCGGTGCGCGCGCACACCCGCGCAATGCATTCCATGACTGTCTAGAGCGAATGTATTTGCACTTGTTTGTATGCTACAGTCTTTAAGTTGTAATAAATGTGACAGTGTCCTCTTCTTTTTTCTGTTTTTGTACCTGGGTAGCTGTGTTCTTTCCAGTTGTTCTGCTTTTCTGTTGGCATTTTTCAAAATATGCAGTGGCTATCCTTTCTCGTAGAAGCTGTTCATGCAGATCTGTAATTGTGGCTCTCTCTTCTTTTGTCTTGCAGTTTGGAGGAATCCTATGAAACTGTAAGTACGGGATATTGTCTTTCAGTTTGTTAAGGTGGTTGACAATGTTCATTCTAAAGGTTTGGTCATTAGAAATGTACTCCTGTTCCAAGTGGCCCATAAAAAGGTAAGCAAAACTTGTTGGAAAAATCATACTAATGACAATTTTGCAAATCGAAAGATAAATCGATCTAAAAATTAAAAATAGTTGTGTTTCAAGAAAAAAAATCACAAGATCGCATATAAAAGTTCCATGAGTTTCGGATATGTATGGGTCATAGAAGTTTCTTTCCATGTCTTATTTTAAATTGTGTTTAATACTGATGTTGTGCCTTTTAGGTGTGATGGCAACTCAATCACATACTTCCTTAGAAAGATATCCAAATATTCTGATAAGTGTGAAGTCAGGGATTCTATTCCTGCCACGATAGGTCTCCCATGTTGGTTTGTCAAAGATTTGTGTATCTTGGGCAAAAAGTTAAAAATGGGGGTCATGGGGTTAGAGACATGGAATTCTTCTTTAGTTCGGACTTCACTATTATCATCTAGAAGTTGTCTATAGGATGCCTCGTTGTCTAGTAGTCTTTCTGCTTCTATGGTGTAGGCATCTAGATCCAGAATAACCACCCATCAAATAATTCTGTTTATGCCTTTTACAGTAGGTCTTTTAACGCTTTTCTTTTCCTTATTTTCTTTTTGTATATATAAACAAAATTGTTTGTTATTGGAAATGGTACAGAATTTGATTACTATTTGGGTGTTATATCATGAGAGTAATTTCCTTTATCACATATTAGAAGAAGAGAAGAAGGTGCTCATTCTTTTTTCTTATAAAGTACAGCAGAGCTGAGATACTAAAAATATAGTTTGGAACTATAATGTTTTATCGTCTTGGCCTACGTCTATAAAACCACTATTGCTTTATGCATCTCTTTAACATTCATGTTGCTTGGTTTGAGATGACCTTAAGTACTTTATACTTTGGCACTATTTGAAGGCTGATTACTTTTGATTTTGTTGTTGATTTATTATAGTCTGCAGTTTCCATTGTTACCCATTTTAGATTGCTACAAGTTCAATTCACTGTAACTATCCAAAAAAAAGTAGAAAGTTATTTAAGCAATAAAAAGTCTTATCATGTTACTTATACTTTTGCTCCCATACTTTTTTGAATCACAGTGCCCTAGAGCAGTGGTTCCCAACCTTTTTTCTCCCCCCGTACCCTTTGATTAGGCTTTTCATTTAGGAACCCCCCCTCTTAGCTTGAACTAACCGCAGCCCTTATGAGTGGAGTAGAAGTGAGCAGAATGCATGTCCTAAAATTAAGGAGTAGTGGAGGAGTCAGTGCGGTCAGGAATTGGGACCTTTGTATCTGGGCGCTGGCTGTGTACTGTCTCAGGGGTTCCCGTTAATGCCTGTAGGATTAATGCTGTTGCTTCCTTCACCCGTGTCAGTTCAGGGGAAGATGAATGCTGATGTGTGAGGGCAGCACTGGTAGCTCCCATTGTATTGCTGGTTGGGCAAAAGCACAAGGAGATGCTGATGACGGGACCGGAAGTGATGCTACGTGATTCAGCTCCAAGGCAATGGAAGACTTCTTCCTCTTCTTCTGCCATTACCAATATTATTTCCAAGTACCCCCCAACCAGTTTGCAGCGTACCCCAAGTTGGAAACCACTGCCCTAGAGCATGAAAAAATGTTCACGGCACCTGTAGACCAAATGTTTCTTATTGGTTTATTATCAGTTATGTGGTGAGGGACAGGATTTGCTTCTATTTGCACTAATATGCAATGATTGGTTACCACCAGTATTGGTTTTGCCTGTTACATTGTCCATAAATAATTGGAAATGGTTCTGGACCACCAACCCAGGGCACGCCTGCTAGTGATATGAGGCACCCTAGGATGCCTAGGCACACTGTTTGGGAACCAATGACTTAACTGAAAATGATTAAAAACAGATA